>NC_056725.1:252909529-253244529 GCF_019279795.1 Protopterus annectens | reverse complement strand
GAGGGGAGGACAACTACTGTTTTATTGATATCCAATGGACAATGATGCCACTGGCCTTGGATTTGGACATTGACATGCTTCTTCGACTGTATTCATATTGTATTTGCAGCTGTCATTGCTCCGTTTAGCAACGTGCAGAACGTTAGTCGCCTAACATCCGGGTACATTTCTGCACATAATTCTGCTCTTGCACGGACAGCTTTCTGTTTCATGTATCGCATATTTACATCATTTGCATAACTTTCACATACAAATGGGGTATGTTGCAAATCACAACATTGCCCGTGCAATGTTCATGTTACGGGCGGTCTTGCACACCCCTACGGGTGTTTGCTGAATAGCCTGGCAGTCATCTTTCCTTGCTGTACTCTCACTCAACTCATACATGCCGGAGGCTTCCTGTATCATGGCCTAGGCTTTGCTGTGTGCTATGTCTATTTGTGGTGTATGCATGGCTGTGGGTATGTCCCACTGTCATCATTGGTAAAGGTGACATCCCTATAGGTACTTCATGTAGACTGCTGTGTCATTTGACATGTCAGCACATACCTGTGGCCAATACTGAACTTCCTACTGCAGTGCTTTTCATACCTTCTGAGTTATCTTGCAGTCGATAATGCTGTTTCCTCAGACATGTATCTGTTTCTGATCATACCTCTCAACCTCCTAGAGCAAAACATCTGTACAAAGCCTAACATGCTGGGGGGACAAATAGGAGCAGATTTTAAATATTGCTCTTACAAACGTAGATAGTTGACAGAATAATAGGTTTTGCATTAGTATGACTTTTCTGAAGGATTTGGGGTCTTAAACTCAAATGTTTATCATTATTTAATGACTTCAGTTCTCAGGTATTTGCCAGAAAGGTACAGATTGTATGAGGAATACACCAAACATATGAGGCAAACATCTGCACATTCTGTGAGAATCTGTACAATTGCGAGGTATGTTTCTGATACAGGATATCAATTTTCTTACACCAATACACACAATATATGGCAACATCACAGGCCAGATGCCATTACATTCCTATTGCGGGACACACCCACCCAGAGGGTTGTATTCCTCACACAGGCCAACAGGTGTTTATCCACACTAATTATGCTATCATGTACCTTATGTGTACGCCGGTATTTGCGCTTTCCATTAGTGGCAGAGCTCACGTACGAGTATGGGGGACTGGACACTGTATCGGTGACACTGCATGACACCCTGAGGGACACATGTCTTTTG
Source organism: Protopterus annectens (assembly GCF_019279795.1). Lineage (NCBI taxonomy): Eukaryota > Metazoa > Chordata > Ceratodontiformes > Protopteridae > Protopterus > Protopterus annectens. Next base: position 253,243,296 of record NC_056725.1, on the reverse strand, counting down.
AGTCTATTAACTTTCCACATTGACTTTCACAGGGCATATGTTGTCATTCACATTTGTCGAAGTACATGCTTTTGACTTATACATGTTTTGTCATTTGTCCTGATGTCTTTCGTCTCACCTGTCCACCTAGTATCACTAATTCTGTACATTTATTTAGGACGGGTTACCTTCATACCTCTCACCTGTACACATTATGGGTAAACGCCCTGAGGTTTGACCTATGATTTTGTTACATTTGTCATAATAATGTGCCTTTCTGGTAGATTGCTGGCAAGGCATGACGGACTGTGAGGTTAGGTAATAATGACTGACATTTCTATTTCATGATTACTAACCCTCATAACATTCGTATTCCTGACTACGCCATTATTCTATCAATGTTCTGACTTTGTCTGGGGTATATTTAATATAGTCCCTATTTGTATTTCATGTACTATGCCTTAGTCCAGCTGTCTTATTCTGAAAGTTTGGCAGGTATGGTTACCATCTTGGTCGTACGCATGCCCATCCATGATAATTGCCTACATGACACTGATATAGGTCCCTACATCTTCCCCAATGGTTTACACAATATCCAGTAGCTGGGTTGCACCTTTTTGGAGAATATAGGCGTGTGCTATACCCACATAGGTATATTGATCACTCCCATGGGGCGTACCTAATAGATTTGTGCCAACCAACACCTAGGCCCATTTCTGCATACCCATGATTCTCATACCTGACATCCCTCCACAGTACCCATTAGACATGTTTAATGTGAGCGATAATAAAGTGTGAAGACACTTCTAAGCACTCCCCACTCTCCGGATATCAGGTCATACGTCATACATTCTATCGACCCATGTGTTATTACCCTTGCACCTGATACTGTTGCATGTACAGCTATATCGTAGTTGCAGCTGTGATGTCTTTTGCATTGATGATGGTTCGCACTTCATACAGGATCAGTTTTTGGGGTCCTGCAAAGGACACCTATATTCATGTTTAACGTGTAGAACTTGCAGGCCCTGTCACACTGGTACTGTCCTGGCAATGGTTTGGAAAGCAGCAGTGTATTCACCTTTCATGCATGCCTGTCTGTCTATCCATAATAGCTATACCGTGACCTATTTATGTACATGTGTTATATGTACAGGGACATATGTTTGTTGTGTATATATCTATTCATGTATCGTGTGTGTATAGATATATATATGTACATATATACATATGTCTGTACATTCCTCATTTCATAATTTGCTTTGGTTTAAGTCTGTGGATATATGTGTATATATATATATATATATATATATATATATATATATATATATATATATATATATACATATATATCCATATCATACCTTTCAACTGTACAGATTTTTGCTGAATGTACAGCTGTTTGCCTCTTATCTTTGGTCCGTTTTTCATAACCTTGTGTCTATCTGGCAATTTAGTGGCATATCATTAAAGACTGACATTGGTAAATAATGACAAGCATTTCAGGTTACGACTTCAGAGAATCCATGCTAGTGACACACCTGTTATTCTATCCACTTTCTATGTTTGTTAGGGCAATATCTGGGGATTGTCCCTATTTGTACCAGTTGTTTTCATGGCTTTGTCCGGTTTTGTACTTTATGGGGTTAACAGGTATGAGCCATGTATATATAACGTGGAGAAAACAGCATTCATTTGCTATGCTGTGAGTGGATTGCACACGCGCAGGCACACTTGCATATCTTTATTGTGGGTTACATATGTTTAATAGATATTTGTGCTTACATGGCCTTTCATAATTCTGACCGTAACAGTTACATATCTGTATTCCGGTTTACGGACTGATGCAAAACACCCGTTCATCTTTACATATTTAAATGTGTGTACAGCACGAACACATTCATTACACTTTAAAGTTATATGTACAGTGGTCGTAGGTCAACCGGGACTGCATTCACGTTGGCCGGATGCCGGAAGCACTAGTCTATTGGTGTTCTGCCTCATTGATACCCATAGTACTTACCTACATCAACATACACCTCACCTCTTCACCTACAACACAGGCATCCATTCTCCTGCTGGGAAAAATGTGGTACTACATATTACACATTCCCTATTGCCTACTGCTGTGGACCCCAGCTGCATTGTTAATCACTCCAAGGATATGCAGAACACCAAGGCATATAGTCCTGGCACATACAGGTCTTTGATTGTCAGGGTGTTCATGTAGTGGTCTGGGTTTAGGCTTGTCCACCTGGTGAACGGAACTTCCCTGGCCGAGTTTAAATGTCGGACGAAGCATATGGATGGGGAGTTTCTCCCTATTATGAATTTTTACCTGTGTTTATGGACACAGGCATTTGGGCACCAGTCAGCAGCTTATTCTGTTGGCAATACATATTATGGGTGGGGTTGTTACAGTCCATACTCCACGGTGAGGGGTGTTCCCATTCACATTTGACTATTACCTGTATTCAGTCATATGGGAATTATTATTTTGGACATGAAGTGACTACAGGTATTCCATTGTACATTACACAAATGTAAAGGGTTGTTACTGTAAATATGTACGGACAATACCTCTCAACCTCTTAGAGCACCAAATCTGCACCAAACCTACATGAGGGGGGTACAAATAGGGACACATTTTAACTATTGCTCTTACAAGCTTAGAACATTGATAGAATACTAGGTTTTGCATTAGCATGACTTTTCTGAAGGATGTGGAGTCTTAAACTCAAGATATTTCTCATTATTTAGTGATGTCAATCCTCAGCTATTTACCAGACTGGTGCAGATTGTTGGAGGCACACAACAACAATATGAGGCAAACCTCTGGTCATTCTGCGAATATCTGGACAGTTGAGTGGTATGGTACGGACATCTGTAATACGTTGTTGTGTTCTGGCACAGCAGTAGCTCATCATTAAAGACTGCAATCGGAATGTGCTGACAGACCATTGGGTTTCAGACTTCATGCTCCGGACATTAATGTCAATGTGCAAACTGTTATTCTATTATATTTCTATGTTTCTAAGAGCTATCTTTACAAATTGTCCCTGTTTTTGGACCTTTGTCTCACTTGTATTCATGGCTCTGTCCAGATATCTTGCTCACACAGGTTGACAGGTATGGTCGATCACGCCTGCACACAGTCAGTGTCCCTCACACTTGATCAGGGTTAACCTGTTTACATCAGTGTCTTTCTCACCCTCATGCCGTTTGCCACTATGCGAATGTGTGTATTATATTCTCCCTCCTATTCGTGTCGGGACACGTGTGTCATGGGAAGGTGTTTTATCCTGGGTAGTAGGTTATGCATGCCCACTTAGGGCTGGACAGTGTCATGGACCTCCACTGCACGTTTTGACTTGTGTCCAGATATCTACAGGATTGGACATCATGTCATCATACCCATTCTACTATTTACACAGGTTGGTTATCCCATGAGGGATATCCCAAAAATTGGACAAGACCAAAACAAGTCATATAGTGAAGATATTTGTGGCTTTACGAAAATGTGCAGGGGGAGGGGTTTACATGCAGGGGATACATGGTTTGCAATCCTGACACTGCCTAGGGTGACAATACCTACAACATATGCATAAGGGTCACTGTGTGTAGCTGTGTCTGCAACTTACCAGTGGACCAAGTACGGCTGGATTTGGTGGACGTTCTGGTATGGAGGCGGGTTGTGTGGTATGGAGGGTATGCTGGGTAGGCCATTATGCATCCTGGTGTGTTGCGTTTGTTATGGCCATTTCCATCAGGACCCATCTGTGGGTATGTGACGGTGACATATCTATACATTTGTATCGCACATTTCCATATTCATATGTTTGTGGGATTGTGTTCTACACTATGGCCTGTCTGCTTATCTTGCAGCTGTTTCTACATGTGGTTGTGTTTCTTTCCACTTCACCCGCTGCCCCCTCGTACATCTCCGGTTCACCTTTTCTGCATACGACACAGTATCGCCTTTGAGGATTTTACCATTAACCACCCACCCCTCACACGCAAATTCATCACACCCCATAGTGCACTACTTTAGTTTTTGGCCCATGACACAGCCAGAGTAACACATTGACTACCCTATATGTGTCAGGTACCTTTATGGTTTTGTGGACTACCCTGCCATGTTTGCTTTCCACATGCTATACCTCATGCACATAGGTACACGCCCATACTTTACTTTCATTACTTGGTTGGTATACCCGGGTACTACCCGTTCGACTGTGTCACATACACATTAGGATTATACCACTGACTTCCGGATTTTGCCAGCATGTTGTACTCATTGGTAGGATGGCACCTTTTCCTATGTCCAAGCTATTCCTTACACATGTCTGACTGTTGTGGACAATGCCTCCCCACAGTCAACGGTTGTGTTTCCACCTTTTCAATTGGCCACAGTGGACATTTGCGGTGAACACAGCATATTTTACAGGCCAACACATACCCATGGTCAGTTCGGCAGATAGAACTTACAATTCTCACCTATATCTAAGCTTATTCTTGTAGCATTTCGGTGTCTTATTCTGTTTCTTATGACATTTATGTAATATACGTTCAGTGAAAAATGTTTAATGCAACTATTACATGACTTCTACGGAATAATTATGTCCTATAATCTCTGGACATTTGCCATTTTTACAAGTTTGTGTCAGGACACATCTGCCCACAGAGGGACTGTCGCTCGCAAAGTGGGACAGGTGGTAATCTTAGTCAACGGTATGGATCATACTGTTCCTTTTGGCCTACATGTGTCCTTATTGTTATAGCTGTTTATATGCTCCTTCTGTTTCATTTACATGCGTATTCTATTTCCTATCACATGTGGTATGTGAAATACGGACATGCCTTTTGTATGTGACTATTACATGCCTTGTGGGATATGATTCGGACATACGGTCACTACATATAGCTACATTTCTCCTTGTGTATTTTGTTATGGACACATCTGCACAGCTATGTACCCTCCCTCACATTATGGGTCAGCTGGTGACCCTCTCCATTGAGCTGGACATACCTACTTCCACATGGTATAGCTATCAACACTACGTTGGACTACGGGCACACGGTTTTCATGTCATTTGTTCAAGGGTAGGGACCCATTATTCCCTACTGTGCATTTGTGTTTGCTTCTTCATTTTCTGTTCGCAGGGACTATCTTGCATGCTTTGCATATGTTTCAGTATCCACGGACACTGATAGGTGCGATTACTATTGCAGACGGAATATAATATTCAGCAGTTTAGGTTGCTCATCGTCAGCCGACATTGACACACCTCCATGCGCAACTTCGATACTCCCTATGCACTCGCACATGTTTCCTATGCACATGGCCGTGGCAGCTGCATGCCTTCATTAATATGCATATGGCGCGACTACTCCATATATACTCCACACGGCCGGCGCAAGCCTTATGCCGGCCTTGCGCCAAGCTTCATGAATCCCGGGGATAGTCTAAAACCAAAATTTCAAATCCATATTACTTATTGTCTTTCTGATTTTGTTTATGACAGAATTTATAGAATTGGATTGAGATGATGGAGAAGAAACAAATTTGCACACATATAACCTGAATAATTTATTTATATTATCACTAAGATTAATGTGTTTTTTCTTTTATTACTATTTAGTAATGAGGAGTATAATGTTTTCCAGTTTGAATCACAATTGGTAAATAAACAGTTAACAATTATTTAAAAAATAGCTGCCTTTGTGTATATCTTTACATTTAGGAAATATATACATCCTATAATCCAGGGTTTAGAATAATAATTAAGGGCTATTCTAGCATTTGGAAACCACAGAAAATGTATCAATAACTTATTAATTTGTTTTATGTTATTTTTGCTTGCAGACAGTGCCAAAGCTTAAATCTGGTATAATATATTTTAAGAAGAGTACCATTTTAAGCAATTGTGATATATCTTCAAAGGGAGATAATAATTACTGCAAGCCTGTATTAACTTGGCAATATTTTTAATTTTTTCATAATTTGAAATTTTGGTTACTTCTAAAGTTTTATTAATAGAACTATCTAAATAAGATAAATGCAGGGATTCTTACTGATAAAACCATTTTAATTGTTTGGAATTAACTCTTTTTATTTATTAATAAGAATTTTGATTTAGTGCTATTAAAGCACAAATCTGAAATTCTGTGATATTGTTTTATAGTCAGCTCTAATTTTTCTAATGATTCATTAGACTTTGTGGGGTTAACACTACATCATCTGCAAATAGCATAAATTTTGAATTGCATTCTTTACTAATTTTGATGCTTTTATGTTCAGATTGGTCCTAATTAACATTACAATTATTTAAATGGCCAATGTAAATACAATAGGCAATAAAGGACACCACTGTTTAGTACCTTTAGGAAAGGAAATATCACTTGAAGTAAATGGACCTAATTTTACATATGTCTTATTATTTTTATATGTTTTAGTTAACAGTGAGATGAATTGTGCTAAGAAGCAAAGCGTGCCTGGAGTTTTAAATTGGCAATTCCAATTTAGGGAGTTAAAGGCCTTTTCAATGTCTAGTCTAATGAAAAGGGTTTCTTGAATTCTACTGTTCAAGGTATCTACAAATATTACTATATTTTTAGTATTATCAAATATCTGTCTCTTAAATATAAAACCCATCAGATCAGCATTAATTATTGGGATATTATAGACTTTAGAAATATCTTGTAGTCAATGCTTAGAAGATCAATATGATGAACATATTGGAGTGTTTTTACTTTCTTTGACTTCTACAGTGATCAAAGAATATTTCCAGGACATAGAAAGTATTCAATTTATTTGAATGTCAGAGAGAGAGAGAGAGAGAGAGAGAGAGAGAGAGAGATTCATGCAAAATGTGAATAATTTTTTGAAAGAATATATTATAGAATTCAGAATTAATACTATCACTTCCTTGAGCTTTGTTTGATTTAAGTACTTTTATTTTATTTCATATTCTTGAACTGCATTTGGTTTAATTAAATCTTGTTTGAGTTTTATGGCAATCTTTTGTAGAAGTGATTAATCAATGAGTGCATTTATGGCAATCTCAGTTTGATTTATTTCTTGATTTCGAGATTTATAATTGTGTCTAAATTCTTCTATTATTTCACCTATGTCTGTAATTAGCTTTATTTATTTTTTTATTAGTGAAATGTAATTAGTTCTGGAATGAATTTTAATTATTTTCAGTACGTTCTATATGTATGCTTTGGTGACAGATCATATAAAGCAATTTTTACTTTTTCAAAATCTAGTTCTATTTTAGGTGATAAGCATTCAGTATAATTTTTTATTTAAATTTTCTGTTTCATCTTTGAAAGTCTTATCATCATTTTTATATTTAGTTTTAGCACCTTGTAATTTGAGTTGAATATTTAAAACCTCACTGTCCCATTATTTCAACTTATTCTTATCCCATGCTACAGATCAACCACATATAAAGGCTTTGAAAGAATCTTATATCATAATCTTGTTAGCGTTATCTGAATTATTGAATTTCATTAAAATATCTATTTCTGGGTGCAGCCAAGGTTTAAAGTCTTTTAGTGTAGTGATGTATGCCGGGATTCCAGATATTGATGCCAGTTTCTTAAAGTTGGCATCCATGGTGGTGCAGTGGTTAGCACTGTTGCCTCACAGCAAGAGGTTCTCCAGTTTGATCCTTGGCTGGGGTGCCTTCTGTGCGGAGTCTGCATGTCCTCCCTGTGGTCAAGTGGGTTTCCTCCGGGTGCTCCAGTTTCCTCCCACATTCAAAAGACATGCTGTAGGTGGATTGGAAACTCTAAATTGGCCCTAGGTGTGAATGCATGTGTGTGTGCCTTCCATGGAAGGTTGGGCACCGGTTTGGCAACTCAACACCATAAAACTGTACTGCCAATCATGAGCGGACAGGTGATCCGCTGTGGCGACCCCTAACCGGGAAAAGCTGAAAGAAGAAGATGCCAGTTTCTTAAAGTCAATTTTAACTTTTTAAGTAAGAACATTGTGATCCGATAAGGGACATGGGATTATATTAAAATGTATTATTTTAGGGACTATATCATGTGAAGTTAAAATACTATTCTGGTTTGAGGTCTATAACTGAAAGAATAATATGCAAGCTCCAAGGATTTATTATTATTATCTTTCATATTGAAAGTATATTTTAGATTAAGCAATTATTTCCCATTTTATGCTTTAGCTGGATAAGTTAATCTTAATTTATTTATTTATTTATTGACATTTGTTTACTGGGAAACTCTGATGAGATAAGAGCCCATTTTCAGAGTACGCCTGGGGAGTAAAGCTCCAAAGTATTACAAAACATTTTTAAGAACAATAATTTTACAGTATTTAAAAAATAATGCATAAAACAACTACAGTTTAAATAATTATACTAAATTAGACATAATTTAAAAACACGGGTTAATTGGTTAATTTATATTAACTTTACGTTGTGAGTAATTTAATATGCAATTAAAATCTCCCTCTACAATCAAATTACCTTTGGCATTAATGGTTTTGAAATCTAAGAGCTTTTAGCTAATTTTACTTCCATCCCAGGAATCCAATATAAGTTAACTAAGATTCAGATTGTATTTAAATAATTTTGGTTGTTTGTATATCATTTCTCTGTAAAACACTTGCTCCTCTTCTTTTAATTTTAAATGTAGAATATGCCAGTATGGTATATTTATTTTATTTATTTATTTCATATTTTTTAAATAATTTTGGTAGTTTGTATATCATTTCTCTGTAAAACACTTGCTCCTCTTCTTTTAATTTTAAATGTAGAATATGCCAGTATGGTATATTTATTTGACTTCAATTTACTTTTTTTCTAATGTGTTGTATGTGTGTTTCTTGAAGAAAAAAATGCATGCCTTATTTATATCAAGATATTTTGATAAGTTTGATCTTTTGGGGGGTTATTTAATTAATTAATGTTTACCAATACTAATATCTACTCCATGACACAGGCAAAAAAGAAAATAATGGTGCTACATATTTGATATTTATATATAACAACAAGTAATATAATAAAATGTCCATCAACTGATATAGATGAGTTCTCTAGGTATACAACTATATTGGGAATAGTAACTATTAAAGAGAAACACTATATATGGAATTAATGAGATTCCTGGTACTGTAGTAACTAAACACTAGACTAACCTTCATTTACTAACTGTGACTGAACATATGAAACTTGTCCTGTAAACTATTTTTATTATGAAGTATTTGTGGTTTCCCATCCACTCATCAATGTTATGGTTGAAGAGAGTCAGCGAGTTGCCCTGTTTGATGTGTATGGGAAGTCTATTCCAGAGACAGGGCAGTCTCTGGGAGACAAACCTGTCTCTCCAGCAGGTTTTGTTAATGTCAGATATTAGGTTCAGGCCTTTTGAGCGGGTAGTGCGTGAGTAGCTAGACTTATGTATATGGAGCATCTCTAGTAGGGCAGGGTCCAAGATTGGCGAGACACAGATCACCCCTGAGCAATCTGTATGATACCAAGTAGAGTGATAGTGATCTCAGCCTGTCTGCATAGGGCAGGTATTGGAGGCCATGGATTCTCTTTGTGAGGTATTTCAGTGGCCTTTCCAGTTTGGTGGAGATGTTTGGAGAGGTACATCCCAAATGGGGCATTATACTCAATTATTGGTCTAATGAGGAAGGAGTATAGAGAGGTAGCAACCTCCTTTTTCTGGATGCAATCCCTTTACTTATGAGATGAACCAAGTAAAAGGCTTTTCTGACCACTGCCACTACATGATGGTCGAATGTGAGATTATTATCATCCTGAGTGTCCAGGTCTCTCACCACAGGTTGTGTGCTTCAGGGGTTGGCGTTGATGTGGTAATCAGTGTTATGTTTTTGCCGAATGGTATGATGACACATTTATTTGCATTTAGCTTGAGGCCGTGACTTTGGCACCAGTCATTAGTTGCTGTGATACCCTCTTGCAGTATGTTAACATCATTTGGAGAGTCAATGATAGCACTCAACTTGCATTCATTGCCAAACCTGGTCAGCTTCAAGCCTTTTGTCTTTGCCTGTACCTCCGAGAAATAGATGCCAAACAGTAGGGGTCCCAGGACAGATCCATGGGGATGGGAAGTCCACTAGTGACAGTTTGCTATTGGAGGTGGAGGTGCCTATTTTGACTTTGAGGGTCCTGTCGGTGAACCAGTTGGCCACCCACTTGATGAGATAGGGATTTACACCAAGTCGTGTTAGCTTTTCGATGATGTCCAAGTGGGGAATTGAGTCAAAGGCCATGTCCAAGTCAAGGTAAGCTGTATGTACTGGCTTTCTCTCATCCAGGGCCTTGGTGACAGCCTCAAAGAAGTCAACCAGGTTCAATACACAAGATTTGCCCTTGACAAATCCGAAATGGGTGGGTCAAGTGCTTGGAGATTGCCTATGTCCTTGTTTATGAGATTCATAATAATATGCTCCATGGCTTTACAGATCAGACGTGTCAAGCTAATGGGGTGATAGTTTCCAGGGTCAGTAGTGGCACCACCTTTGTACAAGAGGATGACAATGGCGGTTCTCCACTCTTCTGGAATGAAGCTAATACTTAGGCTGTGGTTTAATAGGGTGTTTAATGGCAAAGGCAGTTCTTGCTGGAAATGGTGCAGAATATATCCTGAGATACTATTAGGTCCCATGGAAGCTGTGTTTTTTGCCTTGGATAGGGCCTGTAACACTTGATCCATGGAGATTTGTGCTGCAGGGCAAGTATTGGGGATGTCTAAAGGACCTTTGGCGGGTACAGTGGGGTGAAGTTTGCACTGAACCTATCTGCTAGCAGGTTGGCTAAGTCAACAGGATCAGTGTAAGTGATCCTGTTAAGTAGTCATTTGAAACAAACCTTGGCTTTGCCACAGATGTTCCTGACATAATTGAAGAAGACTTTATGGTTTCTCTTCGTTATGGAGGCTAGTTTCGATTTCATATTTGGCCTTGGAGGTTTGCACGAGTGATCTAATTTGCTTGTTGAGGCTAAAGAGGGAATTTTTCCAGTTTGGAATTTGTTCCCTTTTACCCTTGGACAACAGTTTCTTCGTTTTGTTGTAAAGCCAGTTGATAGAGGATGACTACCAAACAGGTTTGTGTTTCCTTGAGGAGCATATTTTAGTTCTATTGGGTATGGCTGAGTCCATGCAGTTGTACAGGTGCCTGTAAACTGCATTGATGTACTGTTTAGCATAGTTGTCTGCATCCTCGGGGGGGGCAGTGGTGTGAAGCTACAGATACCCTCCCTTAGGAGGTTGTAGAGCTTTTGAGAAGTTTTTTAGCTTGATTTCGGCTGGGGGTGGGGGTTGGGTGGAATAGAAACTTCGAATGAGACCGTCTGTTGATATGATCTAACCAGGGAAGGACATACTGTGAGAGTGGTGCAGTGGTCACCCATGTTGCTGAGAACTAAGTCCAGAATGTTATCTCCCCTTGTGGGAGATAAGACAAGCTGGTCTAGTGCATTAGAACTGATGAAGTCACAGAAGTGTTCAGACAGTGCGTTAGTGCAGGAATAGTTCACCCATTCTATGTTGGGGTAGTTGAAGTCACCAAGGATCAGGATGTTAGGAGGTACCTTGATGGAGTCTAGTAGATCCAGGTAAGAGGAGTGGGTGTCCTGAGTCATGGAGGGGGGAGTCTATAGTTACCTATAATTTGGATGGGTGTCTTGACAACTGTCAGTTGTACCCAGAGTAGTTCCAGTGCATCATGCTGGTAAACCTGTCTGGGGGTGTGCCTGTCCTTGATGAAGATAGAGACTACACCACCCTTACTCTTCCTGACCTCATTTTAGGGTCAGAATGTGTGGAATGAGGTATAGCCTAGTAAGGCAGGGTGCTCTCCGCAGCCCTGAACCAAGTTTCTGTGACTGCACAGACATCAGCATCTTCCAGTGCAAGGAGGACTTCCAGTGAGTCCATTTTCAGGTTTAAACTCCTAGTGTTAAGCAACATGACCTTCAATTTGTTTTTTGACAGATCTTTTATGCTGGATGGTTTGTCTTTGGGACATTGGCTAAAAAGGCACACTGGAGAAGGCGAGACCATTGGCCAGGATCCAGAAACCCAGTGGTGACAGGTGAAGGTCATCTCTGAAAAGCATCGAGGCCTGTCAACCATGTCATTCCAGGCAGACAGATACTGGATCTCCTTGGAATAACACCAGAAACTAAGCCAACTGTGGAAGTCAATTATTTTTTTTTTGTATTGAGATATCATTCTTGGAGAAGGTAGGATGCTGTTTAGGGCTAGGGTCATACCTGCCTGGAACACATACTCTGAGAGTTCAATCATGTCTCTCTTCATATAGTCCAGGGAGGTATGTCTTAACTCATTAACCCCAAGTACTATCACATCTAAGGTTACATCCTAGTGCTCCCTGAGAAGCTGACTATCCTTGTAGGTTACCCCCGAGTGCATCTAGCAGCGCACCTAAGTTTAGAAAGGCAATATAACTCCATTGTTAAAACTCTTTCCTGCGTTGTTCTTTGTTAACATATAGTTAAAGCTAATCTACTTTTAAACAGTATCTCTCTCCTTTATGATAAGCCTTCATGCCACAACACTAATTTATAACACTAATTGAAGAATGTATAGTGCTGACAACATAATTTCTGCAACACTAAAATTGCTACCAATGCAAGTACTGTATAAAAATAAGTAACGGTCAGGGTCTATGTTGCGAGGTTTACCATAAGTATATGTTGCTAACTTGCGAGGTTTCCCATAAATCCTACAGCTTTGATGGGGAAAAAAAACAATGCTCACTTTCTTTTCCATGCCCTGTGCAGAAACTTTCTAATATGACTATGTGACACACATAAATGACTGCTGACTGCAGCCAATTGTATGCACATAACTGGTAAGCAGCATATAATAAATCTTTGTCTTCTGAGCTTTAACAGGGAATGGGGAAACAACACCTAATGTGGAATGTGTAAGCATATACTTCAAAGGAATTCAGTCTGAGTTTAGTGTATGCAATATAATTTTGTCTTTTTTTCCCAAACCTTAAAGGAAGATGGTTAGTAGCTGAGCTATGGCATTTTGTGCTGGATTTTTTCATGTTTGGTATCTCTGTTTTGTTATTTTCTTACAGAAATCTTCAGCATTATGTACTTGAAACACTCCTCTCATTGTTGAAATTATTTTTGATGTTTAAGTAAGAACATGCAGAAAGATGTGAAGTTCGCTTGTGGTTTAATGCTGTCAGCACAATGGCAGTAGTAGTAGAATGTAAAACTTAGGAACCTTTTTTAGGTTGTTTCTAATAGGTGAAATGTGTGCTCTTCCCATTTCTAAGCATTTGAATATGAGCAAAAGCTTCTAAGTTTGGGATTAACGTCTTAAACGTTAGACCCCTTGTATTTTCTTTGAGTTTTCACATAGCAATAAGCTATTAGTTTCACTCGTTTGATTCGAATCTTGACTGTGTTAAAACTTAATTTTATTACTGTTCCTGTTCATTTATTTTTGTTAATTTAATTAAATAAGTCTAGTAACCACGAGTGTGCCCCACCCCACACCTTTTGCAATGACCCGGAAGTTATGCTTAGGGTCATATGGTAGGCAAATGTTGACTGTAAAGAATCCAATTCAAGGAGTGGGCAAAAAGCTCAGTAACATTAATCTTAGTACTGAACAGTTTACATGCAGGCCCACATGTGTTTTTCAGTGTTGTGTAGAGCCACACCTGACATTAAATAAAAATAACACATTTCTTTTAACAAAATCTAGTGTTTCTCATTTGTTTCATCCATTTACGGTAGTATTGCTAGACAGGGGATGTGTCACCTTCCTCGTGAATGCATAGCAGTAATCTGCTAACCAGATTTGCAGAAACTTTAAATTAAAATGGAAATAGTTTTCGGTGAAATTTATTCCCTTTATGCCCGATCTCTTAACACAACTCTATTTTATGAATATTTATTTTATTGTTAAAGTTTATTTTCAATAGATCATTAACCTTAGTGGATCCTTCTTTATTGAAGAAGTACATGTATATGTATCAGATGAGCACATTTTTATTGCTCATAAGCTGTAGTTGAGGATTTTGAGGTGAGGGGAGGTTAATTGAAAGGTCATCTGGGATAAAATTGGGACTGTCACCTTTTCACAGCTCACAAGAGACAAATTCTGATAATGTTTGGAAATTATGATCTCCTAGTAAATTTAGTTTTCTAGGTAAGGCATCAGTTTCAGTTTGACAGAAGCACGTACCAGCAGTCTTTTAATGAGAGGTTTAGATTAAGTTTTTGTTTGGTATGTCATGTTGCTAGATGTCCCATCATCATGCAGTGACAGTCTTGTGTAACCCTACCTCAGGCTGTTTAAATATTGCCTGTTGAAAATCCATAACCTTGTGTGAAGTTCCTGCGGCTTTGTGCATACTTGCAATAACTGAGATTATGATTGTGTAACTAGACTTGAAATAACACAAAGCTGGTTACTCTTACATGTTATAATATGCTCTAGTTGATAGTGGGGGGTGAAGATATGTGACTTAGTGATGATACTTAAAACACATTTGAGTAAGTTAGTATTTTTTTATTTCATGTAACTAGTGATGTGAATTCTATTTTAACCTTACGTGTTGTCCATTAAAGAGTGTTCTTTCCAGTAATAGTTTTGTTAAAATCCATGTTTTGGACTTTGAATTCTTGTTATGTAACTGGGGGATGTATACTGCCCCCCCCCACCACACCACCACCAGGTGTTGGAATACCAGCAACATATTTTGATAAACTTCATCCTAAGGATTTTCTGTATTGATGGGTACCAAATATGTACTTTCACTTTAGACAGATGTAAGGCAGTGAAGACGTGCTTTAATTCATACATTTGGTTAGATGTAATGATTTATTTAGTATAGTGAAAAAATACATTTTATATGTATTTCTGAAAAACAGGAAGTCTGTTTAATGACATTATTCTGTGGCATTTTTGAAGTCCATATGCTGCTATAATCCCTGACTGATGTGTTAAAAAATTGTTAAGTATTTATTTGAGGCCCCCTGTTACCCTCCCCCCTCCCTTTTATTTTTGTTGTTTCCTGTCCTGTCCAGTTGTTCTCTGTCTTGCACTTTTTTCCTTCCAGATCAGGCAGCTTCTTCATGAACCTGCATCAGAGTGCCTTGACTTGTACCTGTTTGACTGGTATTGTTCCTTCCTCAGTTGAGGAGTTAAAAATGGTTGTAATGCATGGAATGCACCACAAATTTAGGAGTAGTAAAACCTTATTATAGCAAAGTTCATACTCAAGAACTTCATTGTAATTAGTTTGTTGTAGGGAGATTCTTGCATATCGGTTCTGCCATTAATTAGCAAGTCTTCTGCTGCCTCGCATGGCAGGCACCACAGAACAGCACAAACACCTCTTGAGAGCTTTGAAAGCACTTGACATTGGCAAATTAACTGCCAATCGGCCAACTACTTTGAAATACTTCCCAACTGTCCTTGGTTTGTATCTCAAGAGTTTTGATTTTTTGTTCCCAGCAAAATTGATGACTTTGTGGGGAAAGTAGTGGGTTATGATAAACATGATCATGTTTAGAGACTTGAGAAAATTCTCTTGACTTGGAATAAAAGTACCAGTGTTTTAGAAAGTGTAATTGATCTAGGGCTTTTGTAGCTAGTGACTTAGTCCAGGATTCTAAGCAAGTGTCTTACAGCTGTGGCTGTTGCTCACTTTAAGACTTTTTTAAAAAAGAAAATTCTTAATGGTAACTTATTTGGGTGCTGCACACTGTGATTGGGGCCTGATTATAAATTGTGTTTGAGAAATGGATTCTAAATTGTCACTCGTGTTTGCTTTTGAGAGTGAGAATTTCTTAGGAGTACAACAAATTCATCTCTATGGTTAGATTTTCTTGGACGTCATTTCACGAGCACATAAAGTTGTTATAATTGTTGATCTTATTATAATACTGGGTGCTGTACATGTCCTAATAGTTAATAACATTAGCTGAGATACGTTAATGGTGCCTTTTTACCTTGCACAACATAATTTTTGTGTGAAATACATTTATCAACATTTAAAAGGGTGTGGCATTAGAAAGCTGGCTATTCTGTAAAAGTCCAAGCCATAAAGTACAATTACAAGTCATAAAAGTTACAGCGCAAGTGTTGTCAGTACTGTTATTTTTTTGTTTTTTTTTTGTTTTTTGTAGAGATATGTTAAAGGACTGGTGTCATACTGATGTAGAAAGTGTTTTTGGGGGTTGCTTAAATTGTTTAGCTAAGAACCATTGATGTGAATTATTTCATCATAACCATAGATCTGTTGTGTTAATGTGGTAACTCTTGTTAATTTTGCTTGATGAAAGTGAACTTCTGTCTGTGTTAAATGTGTTGTTGATGATTTGATGGTGCAGCATTATGCTTGGGGTATGTAGCCCTCTGAGTTTACCTCTCTGCACTTTGTCTCTGGAGCAGATTATTATGTCTGGTTAAGAAAAATGTAAAAAAACTGAATACAAAAAAAGGCATCATCATCCCCTTTGGGGAGAGTGACATCACCACAGATTATAATATTAATAACATCCTAAGCACACAATCAGTCGTGAGGGATTTGGGCACCCAGATTGATTGCAACCTGACTTTTGACCACCATGTTGCTTCCATTGTACGGAAAGCTTTCTGCATGGCCCACCTCATAAGTAAGGGTATCTCATCCAGGGACAAGGAGGTCATACCATCCCTATACTCTTCCCTTCTGAGGCCCATTGAGTACAATATCCCATTTGGCATGTACATCACAAAGCACATGTACAAGCACATGCAGCAACTGAAGAGAACACAGGGATTCCTCACCAGGAGAATCAAGGGTCTCAAAATATAATTTTAGAAGAGCAAGGGTGTGGGGATGACAGCATTTGTAATAGTTGAGTAGGCAGGGTAATTTCTAACCAAATCCTGACATCACACAGTATACTTATATAGGTTCATGGGAAAGTAGTATGCTAGCTAGCCTTATGGGCCATATTTGTGTTTTGTGGTCCCTGGTGGTAAAATTTAACTGTAAATTTTTATATGCATACCTCTCAACTGTCCAGATCTTCGCACAATGTCCAGATTTTTGTCTTGTATTTTTGGTCTGTTCCTCATAAAATTTGTGGATTTCTGGCAGATCACTGAGGCTGAAGTCACTAAATGACTTTCATTCAAGTTTCATATTTCATGTCCTTCAGAAAAATGCATGCTAACACAAATCCTTTTTATTTTAGCAAATGCAAAAGTTTGTAAGAGCAATATTTAAAATCTGTCCCTATTTGGGCCTTTGTCCCCATTATTTTAGGCTTTGTTCTAACAGATGGTCATGACTCTGTCTTATATTACACCTGTACAAGGAATATGATGCATGTCTACTCAACAGAAAATGTGATGCAATTTCCCACCTACACATTAGGTGTTTGTTTTGGAATTTTTCATTTTGGCGCTTGTACATAGCAGGAATTGTTACTGAATAATTGTTTCGGGGAAATCTTTTATTCTGGTGCCTGTGCATACATTATATTGATGGGCTCACATGGGTGAATGCTTCATTTTGGTGGTTTAATACTACCAGATCTTACAGATGTTTCGTTTGGGGAAGCGTTTAATTTTGGACATTTGCATACCTCAACATTCTACCGAAGGAGTTGCTTGGGTGAAGTGTTCATGCTGGTGATTGCACATACTAGGAAATGTTACTGAAGGAGTGTTTGTGGAAACTTTTCATTTTGGGTGCATGTATACCTGGACATAATTATGAGGATGTTGCCTTGGGGAAATAATTCATTGTGTATCAAGGAAGTGCTTGTGCATACATGGTCTCACTGCTGAAGTGACTGCTGGGCCAATTTGTGTCATTTTGGTGCCTGTGCTTACAGAATGCAAAAAACTGGAGGGGTTACTGGGGACATATAGAAAGTCAGTCTGCAAATTACATTGGGTTACATCACTTCTGCTTGTATTATTCTATTTGTGATTATACTTTCTGAGTGAGACAAAGGTTATCACTAGGTGACTACTGACAGAATGGAGCTACCATATTTTTTGTGCATTTATCCTGACTTTGTCAATCATGTGTGGAATTTAGGTGGGAGGAAGGGCTCAGTAATATCTAACTGTTATACTATCTGACTGAATGACTCAGGTCTTCTCAGTACTTATGATACTGAGTCTGTGTTGCATAACAGCTGCACAATGTAATATGATGAATGCTTACTCAATAGGTTATGTGCAGCGACTATCACCTGTGTCTCAGCATGCATACCTTTGCAGTAATGAAAGGAAGGTCATTATCACATTAGCAATATGTGCAGTTACAATATAGCAGTTAATCATTATCACTTTTCTGGGAAAAGTCTCAGCTGTTGTCACTGTTATTCACATAAGCAGAAGTCTTTATCACTTTGATGAATGCACAAGCCAAGTTGTGTTTTTTCTCTGCTTGGAGTCATTGCAAGCAACCCCCCCCCATTCTTAATCAACTGCCTACTCCTAAACCCCTGATTTTTTTCTTGATATATATATATATATATATATATATATATACACACACACGCACACACACACACACACACACACACACACACACACACACACACACACACACGCACATATATATATATATATATATATATATATATATATATATATATATTTTTGTGCATATGTGTGTATACGGATATATATGTATGTACATAATGTACTTGCACATATATACATTGGTCACACGCATATATATATATATATATATATATATATAATTTTGGCGATTGTGTGTATCTCAACATTTTCCTGAAGTGGTCATTTGGGTGAATATTTAGGGACATGTGTATAGCATGTAGTAATGAAGATGTTGGTAGGGGAAATAATTCATTTGTGTACCAGGGAAGTGCTTGTGCATACATGGTCAGACTGCTGAAGGTCGTAATACAGATATGGTGTAACAAGTATAGGTTATCTATAGCTCAGGTTTCAGTGATGGTTATTATAATTTTTTGTTTATATATCCAGCTTTCAAGAATAATTTATTATCTGTTAACAATATGCACATACTGCATTGAGGAAAACAGATGGGTCTTATTGTAACCAGAGTGATGTGGTCAGATGCGATAACTGGAATTATTATTTTTGTAACTAATTCTTACATGGATGACCCAGATAGGTTTGCTATTTCTGCTTGTATTACTGTACTTCTGCTTATACTCAGTAGTTGGCATGTTTCCACGCTTTGTCAGTCATTGGTGGAAATTAGGTTGTAGGAGGAAGGGCTCAGTAACATCTAAGTGTTATACTGTTTTGACTGAATTATAATGATATAATATTTCTACTGAATGATAACGAATGCCTCTGCACTCCACACTAACATGTATTAGAACATGCTAATGCAAAGAATACTGCCCCTGTGGCTAGGATGGAAGATTTGGATGAGCTAACCAGGTAATGCATATGATATACATATATATGTAGTCTTCCAGTACATCTGTCAAACATCAGTAGTAATCTGTTTACAATTTCTTTCCTGTGCAAGTTTGTCCTCCTTCTGACACTGACATGGCTTCATGACCAGGAGAACAAGTGAGAGTGTGGGTATGTGGCCATTCCTACATTCACTGGGCTGCCAGCCATGCCTCCAAAACTGAACACCAGTACAACTTGAGCTTCCCCACTTCCAGTGTGAAGGTATACTGGATTGCAAGAAGAGGTACGCATTGGAGCGCAGTACTGCAGTTGTTGGAAGAGAAGTGTTCCATCTACTCTGAGCCCGACATTCTTGTGCTGCACATTGGAGGGAATGATGTCCTCAGTCAATGACTGGGAAGGCTACAGTTTCAAATCACAGCAATTCTTGAACACCTGCAGTCGTGGTGGCCACATTGTCATTTTGTATGATCTGATATAATTCCTAGACAGATATGGAAAACAGCAAACAGTCAATGGGCAGCTCAAAAGGCCAGACATTTACAGAATGGGTTCATGCATGGCTTGATGCACAGGGTCGGTGGATCTACAATTTGCCATGACAGCATCACTACGGAAGATGTTCACCTGTTCAGAAGGGATGCATTCACCTAACTGAGGAGGGCATTGCATTCTTCTTGACTGACCTCCACAATGACGTGAAGAGAGCTATGCAGGATTGGTAACATGCACCTTGTGAGAAGAATAGAAAACACCCATGACCAAGTAGCACCAGTATAGTAAGTAAAACTCTATTATGACATGTGTTGTGTAAAATATATTTTTCTGAGTTTGGCAAATAACTGTGGTAAGGAGCTGGTGAGGATGCTGAGAACAAACAACTGTTTCAGGAGAGTGCTACCATGTGCAATCTAATATGTCAGTGACCATCCTACAATACTTCTTTTTTTAGTCTGTTTTTATCAGGCATGTGTAGAATTTAGATGACAGGAAGGGCTTACTAATACAGAACTTCATCCATTAGGTCCTTTGCTGAATGGACACCTGTGAAGAGAAAAGGCATAGGTAAGGCAGACTGCTGACACTGAAGGAGGTCGTGAGACTACAGTGGTATCAGCTGTCTGAAAGGGTAGCCAGCACAGCTATCAGACAGATTAGATGGCGTTGCCTGCCACTGAAGTCTCATGCCTGTCCTGGGTTCATTAGTGGAGTAGCGGTCCTTACCTTGCTTTTTCTATTTAAATGTACCCATTCAGCAGTATGTTGGCTACACCAAGAATGTGTATATTTACTATCATTTGTATCTACATGCAGTGGCGTAACTACGTTAGAAATGCCCTGAGGCAAACTTTTCCTAGGTGCCCCAACACCCCCCCCCCCCCGGGAACCCAAGCCATCGAAATGACAGAAGCCAAATGGATAGAACAAAAACAATTTTCAACAGAGGCTATCACTGCACCATCAAATATGTAAGGACTTAAACATTCAGAATCCTGAAGTCTGAAAATTCAAATGCCTGCCAATTTTATTTAACATTTGTTAATCAGGACAGTTTGACTTGGAACAAAAAAAAACAATTTTCAGCAGAGGCCCAGGAAGAAATAATGCAGACATGTCTTTGTAACATGGGAGGACAGTAAGTAATTGAATTAAACTGAAAACATCCATGCGTATACTTTACTTTAAGCCATTGTTTAAAATTATACAGGATTGTTTCTTTAGCTTGTACTCACTGCTTGCCAGGGCAAGATTTTGCTTCCCAGTTACATGGAACTGGATGAAACAAAAGTATAAGTCTATAAATTAATGTGTGAGTAAGTGCAGTGGAAAATATATTTCTGCAGAGTTCCATTAAGCTGCAGATTAATATATTTTTGACAAGTGGTAGAGATATTTATAGGAACAGCATGGGTAAGGACATTTTGCCTTCTTTCATCTTTCAAGCAGAATCATAAAATGCCAAAATAGATGCATTTTCAGCTCTGCAGGTAAACTCTAAAAGAAGCTAAAGTAAAAAAACATACACACACAATCCAGCACAGTCAAATCCAGAGCCAACAAATGTGTGTTTTTTGATTTATAAAGTATAATAGGTAGAAAAACAGCAACAGGAAACTAATATCAATATATAGAACTAGCTGCAGCAGCAAAGGGTTAACCTTTGGAATAGTTGAAGTGACCTTGTTGCTGAAGTGACTGCTGGGCCAATTTGTGTCATTTTGGTGCCTGTGCTTACAGAATGCAAAAAACTGGAGGGGTTACTGGGGATATATAAAAAGTCAGTCTGCAAATTACATTGGGTTACATCACTTCTGCTTGTATTATTCTATTTGTGATTATACTTTCTGAGTGAGACAAAGGTTATCACTAGGTGACTACTGACAGAATGGAGCTACCATATTTTTTGTGCATTTATCCTGACTTTGTCAATCATGTGTGGAATTTAGGTGGGTGGAAGGGCTCAGTAATATCTAACTGTTATACTATTTGACTGAATGACTCAGGTCTTCTCAGTACTTATGATACTGAGTCTGTGTTGCATAATAGCTGCACAATGTAATATGATGAATGCTTACTCAATAGGTTATGTGCAGCAACTATCACCTGTGTCTCAGCATGCATACCTTTGCAGTAATGAAAGGAAGGTCATTATCACATTAGCAATATGTGCAGTTACAGTATAGCAGTTAGTCATTATCACTTTTCTGGGAAAAGTCTCAGCTGCTGTCACTGTTATTCACATAAGTAGAAGTCTTTATCACTTTGATGAATGCACAAGCCAAGTTGTGTTTTTTTCTCTGCTTGGAGTCATTGCAAGCAACCCCCCTTCATTCTTAATCAACTGCCTACTCCTCCTAAACCCCTGATTTTTTTCTTGCTCTCTCTCTCTCTCTATATATATATATATATATATATATATATATATATATATAAATATACATACACGCACACACACACACACACACACACACACACACACACACACACACACATATATATATATATATATATATATATATATATATATATTTGTGCATATGTGTGTATACGGATATATATATGTATGTACATAATGTACTTGCACATATATACATTGGTCACACGCATATATATATATATATATATATATATATATATATATATATATATATATATATATATATATATATATATATATAATTTTGGCGATTGTGTGTATCTCAACATTTTCCTGAAGTGGTCATTTGGGTGAATATTTAGGGACATGTGTATAGCATGTAGTAATGAAGATGTTGGTAGGGGAAATAATTAATTTGTGTACCAGGGAAGTGCTTGTGCATACATGGTCAGACTACTGAAGATCGTAATACAGATATGGTATAACAAGTATAGGTTATCTATAGTTCAGGTTTCAGTGATGGTTATTATAATTTTTTGTTTATGTATCCAGCTTTCAAGAATAATTTATTATCTGTTAACAATATGCACATACTGCATTGAGGAAAACAGATGGGTCTTATTGTAACCAGAGTGATGTGGTCATATGTGATAACTGGAATTATTATTTTTGTAACTAATTCTTGCATGGATGACCCAGATAAGTTTGCTATTTCTGCTTGTATTACTGTACTTCTGCTTATACTCAGTAGTTGGCATGTTTCCACACTTTGTCAGTCATGGGTGGAAATTAGGTTGTAGGAGGAAGGGCTCAGTAACATCCAAGTGTTATACTGTTTTGACTGAATTATAATGATATAATATTTCTACTGAATGATAACGAATGCCTCTGCACTCCACATTAACATGTATTAGAACATGCTAATGCAAGGAATACTGCCCCTGTGGCTAGGATGGAAGATTTGGATGAGCTAACCAGGTAATGCATATGATATACATATATATGTAGTCTTCCAGTACATCTGTCAAGCATCAGTAGTAATCTGTTTGCAATTTTTTTCCTGTGCAAGTTTGTCCACCTTCTGACACTGACATGGCTTCATGACCAGGAGAACAAGTGAGAGTGTGGGTATGTGGCCATTCCTACATTCACTGGGCTGCCAGCCATGCCTCCAAAACTGAACACCAGTACAACTCGAGCTTCCCCACTTCCAGTGTGAAGGTATACTGGATTGCAAGAAGAGGTACGCATTGGAGCAGAGTACTGCAGTTGTTGGAAGAGAAGTGTTCCATCTACCCTGAGCCCGACATTCTTGTGCTGCACATTGGAGGGATTGATGTCCTCAGTCAATGACTGGGAAGGCTACAGTTTCAAATCACAGCAATTCATGAACACCTGCAGTCGTGGTGGCCACATTGTCATTTTGTGTGATCTGATATAATTCCTAGACAGATATGGAAAACAGCAAACAGTCAATGGGCAGCTCAAAAGGCCAGACATTTACAGAATGGGTTCATGCATGGCTTGATGAACAGGGTCAGTGGATCTACAATCTGCCATGACAGCATCACTACGGAAGATGTTCACCTGTTCAGAAGGGATGCATTCACCTAACTGAGGAGGGCATTGCATTCTTCTTGACTGACCTCCACAATGACGTAAAGAGAGCTATGCAGGATTGGTAACATGCAGCTTGTGAGAAGAATAGAAAACACCCATGACCAAGTAGCACCAGTATAGTAAGTAAAACTCTATTATGACGTGTTGTGTAAAATATATTTTTCTGAGTTTGGCAAATAACTGTGGTAAGGAGCTGGTGAGGATGCTGAGAACAAACAACTGTTTCAGGAGAGTGCTACCATGTGCAATCTAATATGTCAGTGACCATCCTACAATACTTCTTTTTTTTAGTCTGTTTTTATCAGGCATGTGTAGAATTTAGATGACAGGAAGGGCTTACTAATACAGAACTTCATCCATTAGGTCCTTTGCTGAATGGACACCTGTGAAGAGAAAAGGCATAGGTAAGGCAGACTGCTGACACTGAAGGAGGTCGTGAGGCTACAGTGGTATCAGCTGTCTGAAAGGGTAGCCAGCACAGCTATCAGACAGACTAGATGGCGTTGCCTGCCACTGAAGTCCCATGCCTGTCCTGGGTTCATTAGTGGAGCAGCGGTCCTTACCTTGCTTTTTCTATTTAAATGTACCCATTCAGCGGTATGTTGGCTACACCAAGAATGTGTATATTTACTATCATTTGTATCTACATGGTAAAACAACTGGTTCTGAATGCTGTACACATGTACAGATATCAGTTTTGGTAGGACTCAGGTTATGGAAATTATTTTTTCATATTTGGTAAATAACTTTACAAGGCAGCATCTGAATGTGCTAAGTAATACCTCATTTTGAAGACAGTATTGATAGTTCCAACATGGTAAAAAATTGTCCCTGTATGTTGTACACATGTACAGATATCAAAGTTTGTTTCAGACTTAAGTTATGGAAATTATGATTTTTTTTCATATTTTGGAAAATAACTTTGCAAAGAGGAGTCTGACTGTGCTAAATAATACATCATTTTGAAGACAGTATTGATAGTTGCAACATAGTAAAATAACTGTACATGTATGCTGTACACATGTACAAATATCAAAGTTTATTTCGGACTTGGGTTATGGAAATTATGATTTTTTCATAATTTGGTAAATAACTTTGCAAGGGAGCATGTCAGTATGCCAAGTAATACCTCATTTGTAAGACAGTATTGATAGTTGCAACATAGTAAAATAACTGTACATGTATGTTGTACACATGCACAAATATCAAAGTTTATTTCGGACTTGGGTTATGGAAATTATGATTTTTTCATAATTTGGTAAATAACTTTGCAAGGGAGCATGTCAGTATGCCAAGTAATACCTCATTTGTAAGACAGTATTGATAGTTCCAACATGGTAAAAGAACTGTGCCTGTATGTTGTGCACATGTACAAATATCAAATTTTGTTTTGGACTTAGGTTATGGAAATTATGATTTTTTTCATATTTTGGTAAATAACTTTCCAAGGGAGACTCTGAATGTGCTAAGTAATATTTCATTTTGAAGATGGTATTGCTGGTTCCAACATGGTAAAAAGAATTGTGCCTGTGTGTTGTACACATGTGCATATATTAAAGTTTGTTTTGGAGTTAGGTTATGGAAATGATTTTTTTCATAATTTGGTAAATAACTTTGCAAGGGAGCATGTCAGTGTGCCAAGTAATACCTCATTTTGAAAACAGTGTTACTCCTTACAACATGGTAAAATAACTGTGTCTGTGCACTGTACACATGTACAGATATCACAGTTTGTTTAGTCTTGTAGGATTATGAAACTTATACATTTCCAATACTTCTCATTATTATGCCCATAACTTTGCAAGGGAGCATGGTGATCACACAAATGATGCATCATTTTGAAGCTGATATTGAGATGCACAACTTCTACACTGATATGTAGGCTTTGTCTGTTACAGGTGATGAGATATTGTGCTTTGTTTATTTATCAGTTATGAGAAATATTATATTAATCATATGTCTGTGAATATCTCCATAAAGGAGCATCACACAGTAATGGTTAAGGTGTAATTCTAAAGCTGACATTCATACTAACAAATTAAATACAAATTGTATGGGTCTGCATGGTACATTGACCAAGATATTGTGCTTTGGTTTTCCAAAAAGGTAAAAAATATGCACAATATCAAAATTCTTTGCCAAATATTTAATAATGACTTTGATATGCACTATCAACATTTACACTGTTGGAAAGGTCAGTGTCTGCTGAACAACTTTCATGTTTACATTTTTAGTCTAGCTTTTATAGTTAAAGAGTTATGAACATTTGCTTTCTGTATGGTATTACAAATGGATTTTCTAAAAATGAGCTCAGGCTGCACTGTTGTTCCTATGGTGAAATTAAGCAGGCAGCTTTTTTTGAGCTGCTCCAGAGTGAATGAGTTAAGTCATTCACACTAACATGTGCAGTGACAGATTCGCACTTGTACTTGTTGTGCAGAGACTTAAGTATGTGTGCGATGTGGTGGATCCTGGCATCAGACAGACAACTGACCGTCACCTTCTCCTTATCAAGCCTGGTGAGGGGGACATTGGTTTGTCTCACAACTGAGTCACCAATGACTAGTGTGTTTGGTTTATTGTTATGTCTTGTGGGCTGTGATGGTTTATTGTTTTGCCTTATGGGCTGTGTTTGTGAGACACTGGTGTGTTGTCTGCTGTGTGTGATGTGTTTGGTGTTGTGTGTGGAATGTCTATAAGTGTGTTTTGGAGGTCTCTGCTGTTTATGTAAGTTTTTATTGAGGACCTCTGCATAGGTGTGCATGTGTTGTGCTTGGCTATGTGATGCGAGTGGTGTGGTGTTTGTGCTGGCAGTTTCCTCTTTGTTAGGACTACTGACTGTGCCGTGAGAGAGCATGGACTCCAGGCTACTGATGTGCATGCATTTCTCACAGGTGGAAGAATTATGTGCTAGGGGAAGAGAGTTGTCAGTAAACATGCAGCAGTTGCTACACTGTCTCAGTATGCCCATGTCGACCAGGCTGGCAGGGGAAATTGATGGGAATTGTCCAGACATAGTGTTCTGAATGCTTGGGCAGACTTATGGAGAGAGGGTTCTGTTAAGTGTTCATCTACAAGAGTGTAAACCACAAGAGCTGTCTTAAATGTAAAATAACTGGCCTGAAGCACAAGTGCTAAGACCAAAGCTTAAAATGATTAGAATAACAGATACATTTAATAGGCTACTAACAAGCAGTAATAAATATATCAGAATAAAAGCACTTGAACACTTAAGAGCAGGCAGCAAAAATAAGGTAATAAAGTATGAAGAACACAATTACAGTAAAAGCAACTGAATAAAGTGTAATTTTTTTAAGTGGAGATGGAGGAAACAGAAGATAGTTCAAGATTAGGGAACTAAGGGGGCTGGCCTGCCAAATGTTCTCTCTCTCTACTTAGTACACTGAGCTGATGAAATAGGACAGGGAGGAGTGTTCAAAGTCAAAGAAGCAAGTGGGTAGTCCTACCCAAATAATCTCACTACACTATGCTGAGTGATCAAATGAGATTGGACTGAGATCAGTGACCAAAATCAGATTTACAGCAGGGGCTGAGAAATCCAAATACACCAAGTTTAAGACAACAACAACACTTGAGAGGGAGTGTGGGAAAAAAAATCAGTAGACAACAACAAAGGTCAGAAACAATAAAGCAGATATATAAATAATAAAGCAAATATATAAATACAGCACACTGCAAATTGAGTTTCAAAAAGTGCACTTATCAGTTTGGAATATCAGATGGTAATAGATTCCAACTCTGCACACAGCCAGGAGAATTTAGATCTGCTATATCAGCTCTGCACAAATTCACAGAAATGCAGTTTATACTGGAAGTGCAACAGAAAAAATACAACTCAGGCAATGACTAACAGCTAAGATGGGTTGGCTCAGCAACCCCCGACCTGAAACTAGCTTCTCAGCTACACTGAGAAACAAACAGTAGACAACAAAGGACAGAAACAATAAAGCAAATATATAAATAATAAAACAAAAATATAAATACAGCACTGTGCAAACTGAGTTGTAAAAAAGTGTACTTATCAGTTTGGAATATCAGATGGTAACAGATTCCAACTCTACACACAGCCAGGGGAATTTAGATCTGTTATATCAGCTCTGAACAGATTCATCGAAATGCAGTTTTTACTGGAAGTGCAACATTTTATTTTTATTCTTTAGGATAAACACAAAATAATATGTTATTATCGGAGCATTTACATTAATCAACGAAAGATCATATTTATCCTATTAAACATAAATGTATTAGCCTAGAGAAACATTTGAATTATAACTAAACATCCCCCTTTTTTAACCAAACTCCTTCTATTGTAATCATAACATTCAGTAAGAGTTTGTTGATATGCTTTATAAAAAATGCATAAAGTAAACAGATGTGGAGAAGAACAAATGGGTAATAGAACATGTAACTAAACAGGATAAGAAATAAAACCTTCAATCAAAACAGGTTCAACTAAATAGGACCAATTAGTTATATACAGTATATGATACATTTAAGTTTATAATCTTAGACAAGAGTTATCTAATTAATCAATGTATGCACCGCTAACTATTTTCAATATAAGTTTACTACTTTTGTCGCTGAGACATCCTTCACTTTCCATCCTTAGGTTCATAGATTAGTACTAAGCTAACTGCCCTTGTGAGCCATTTTAAGCCTAGCCAATCATCCCTTGTGAGACTCAAACCCTGCACCTTTTGTTTGTAAGGAAAACACCTTAACCATTAGGCCACCCTCCCTACCCTTTACCTTCCTTTTATAACTTAAGATTATTCCATCCCATGTATTTTACATTACTATTATTATTGTATTTCAGTTGAATTTATAATAGTAAGTAGTAATTATGCAGGTGACACAGTAAATTACTACAAATTATCATAAATGAACTATATTCCATTGTCTTAATTATTATGATATGAAGTTTGCATTTACTTAATGTATATTGCAAGGTAACCTGTACAATTTCCAGATATTTCATATTGCTGTCAGCCGATATATTATAAAATCTACTTCAAATGATTGGTGTCTGTTTTCCCCTTAGTCCATAATAACATGTTTTATAACATCAGTTCATTGGTAGCTTAGAGATGCTACTATTTCCAGAACTATAGTGATTTTAGCAATGCTGCTTAACACATCACCTCTACATATCTCAAGCAATTATCCTCACGACTCTCCATTTCCATGTCTATACAATGTTGCTAACAAACACAAAATCATAACATAGAGTGCAAGACTGAAGACCCCACTAGTCACCAAACCTATCTCTTTTCCTTTTGTTATTTTTCCCATATACCATCAATCTAGGAACCAGACAGAGGGGAAGTCTACAGGAAGAGGTGTGGGTTAGATTAGGCATTAGCAAAGGAAGACATTCCACTGCAAGGTTGACTTAATGAAACAAAACAACCCATGTAAGTGTGTAGTTTTTATGTTTTATTTCATGCAATACCATGAAGTCATTCTTTTTCCTTTTTTTCCTTTAGTTCTAGTTCTTTATTATGAAGAACCACAGTGCCCAGTAACTATTTCTGCAGATATCTTAAACATCAACATCCATTGGATCTATGTCTGTTATCTAGCATAAAAAAAGAACTGACTCATGTATATGATATGTATTTTAGCATATCATATTTCTTGCCATAGGAACATTAAAAGGATAATGGTTAAGGTCATTACTTCACAGAATGTCTAGAATTTTTAACATGACAAAAGGGATTACTGGAAGATATAAGAGACTGTGTATAATGCTAAGGTTCCCTACCCTGCTCCTTGTTTCATCTCACCCTGCACAAGTAGTGGTATTGCCATGACAATGGTTAATTATTGATTTATCTGTGTTTGACCAAAATTTCCCTTATTGGTAACAGGGTACATAAGAAAGTCATGTCCCAATATAGTAAACCAAAAAGGTATCACACTTTAGGATGAAACAGATGAAACAGACAACTCTCTCTCCTTCCCTCCATCTTCCATGCTTATTTAAACTAAAAATAAAATGGGCAAATATGGCGAAGCAGAGATACAACCATAAAAAAGAAAGTGCACCCACAAGTACCACAGTACTCTGAGACCTGCACTCCACTCTTACCCTCCCAAACACCACTACATCACCACTTTCAAATGTGCCACATTTCCCCTACTAGCTCAAGACTAACCAAGGGATCCCACTGAAAAGCACTCACAATGAATGGATTCTCCCTGTACAAACACCTACAAAGCCAAAATAACCAAATTACTGTGTGATATTTCATCCAGGAGTCACAACACTCAACTATATTATTAAATATTCTAGTACTCCTTGAAAGATCTTTTTTTCAGGAAAATAATAGGTATGCCTTTATATTGTTTTTGTTTAAGAATTTTGAGTAGAGGCCAGTATTTTTCCTTTATTCTATAGTCTTAGTTCAGTAGTCATTGTTAAATCTTATATTTTGCCCATATTTCAAAGGAGCTTTAGACCAGGCAGTTTCCAAGACCAGTTTTTTTTATCAAAGAAAGACATAAACTGTATTACTATACATCTCCAAGGTGATAAGGTATTAGTAGATACTGGTTTACCTGTGGCTCTGTGAGCTGTTTCAATACTATAAGAAAAAAAAAAACTTCTGGAAGATTTAAGATTGTAGGTATCTATGTAGTTAAAATGAAACCATATATTCACCCTCTGTTTTTTTATCTGGAAGAACAAAAATCCTTATAGTGCATCTATAAGCATGATTTTCTAAGTCAGTTTTATTTTGCATCCAGATAATCTCTTTTATTAGAAAATCTGTTGGTATTTCTTCTTTCTTTAGTCTGGTTTCAAAATCAGTTAAGGTTGCTTCCAAGTCTATAATTTACATTTGCTGTTATTGTAACATTTCTTTAAAAACACCAGCTCTATGAGGCCTCCTCAATCCCCATATAAGCACCCGCTCACTAAGATCCACTAATAAAGCTCTAATCGAAGTAACCAGGAGTAAAAATAGCTCAGGTGACTCTATATTCCTACTACATTGCTAAACTGTGGAATGCCTTACTACTTGAAATTAGAACTATAACCAGCTTAAAAATTTTCAAGCATCACATTAAAGCCCACCTCACCAATTCCTGGACTTGTACATGTACTGGGCATGGGTAGCCCAAACCATGGAACTAGCTGATTTAAAAAATGTAATTGCATATGTAATGATCATTGAAATTAAATTATACCTTATATTGTTTTTTTTTCTTTTGCACTGTTAATATCTATCAGACTTTAAGTCTTCAGTTTCCTATGCTACCTGCATATAAGACTATGTATTGTAACTGCGCTCTTATTGTATACAATGTCACTACCTGCTACTACTGTAAGAACTGTCTTCTAGAAGCATTGTTATACAAGATTATTGGTCTTGTCTCCCACTTTAGCAATTTATTTTGTTGTAGTCTTTTCACCATTATAAAATAGTAGAAAGTCACAGACCAGGAACCAAAAAACCAAAGTAATTCCAAAGGCAAAGGAACATCAACCAGCGGTAGTACTTCCGATATGCGAACTTTAATAAAGGCAAAATGCAATAAAAACACGTAATAAAATCAAGCGCTTTCGCCTGGTTCCTACCAGGCTTTATCAAGATAAAAAAAGTTTAAAACAGTGTCTTAATATATACTTACAATAGATCACATGATTTCTAATCAATCAATTAATTAAAGCACTTCAATTTAGTGGCGTTTTTCTTAAAGAACTATACATCACATTGAATCTACAAAAACTAATACTAATGTTGAAA
Organism: Protopterus annectens; assembly: GCF_019279795.1. Classification (NCBI taxonomy): domain Eukaryota; kingdom Metazoa; phylum Chordata; order Ceratodontiformes; family Protopteridae; genus Protopterus; species Protopterus annectens. The sequence continues at coordinate 253,211,610 of NC_056725.1, read as the reverse complement.
ACATTTTGAAAAGTTTTTTATATAAATCAGAAAACCACATTTCATTAAGTTAATATAATTTTCTGTAGCTACCAAATAAATAAGTGTAACCAATACATAGCCCTACTAAATGCATATAAACATTGAACATTAGCCTTAAGCCCATAACATGCCCAATTCCTTTAAAATATATAAATAATCAGTGTGTGCTTGGCTTATAGTCTGGCTCTTCTTAGTCTAAGAACACTGGCAATGCTAATGTTATCATTGAGTCCAGGAGATTTTGAGGCATTAAGTTTTAATTGCCACAAAAGTTCTTTGTACTCAAGGAGTGTTTCCCAGTCACCCCCTCTCTGATCCTGCACAACTTGTTCCAAAACTAAAAACTTAAGCTGCATACTAGGACATAAAGTCAAATGCTTGTAGAAGGCATTGGTATCCTTCTTTTTAGAGACCTCGTATAAATGCTCGTATATTCTACGTCTTAGAGGTCTTTCAGTTTTTCCCACGTAGAATCTACAGCATTGAATACATATCCCCAAGTAAACAACTCCTCTAGTCCCACAGTTATAATAACCAGTTGCCTTAACCTTAAAATTCCTTGTAGGAATGTATAAACTACTGTCATTAAAGATGAAAGGGCATTGATTACAGGCTCCACATTTGTACGTGCCTAACTTAGAACCAAAATGAGCACGATTCTTATGGCAATTTTTACTTTCAAACAAACCCTTCAAATTAGTATCCCTCCTCCTTACAAAACTGGGTTTTGTGGATACTATGCTTTGTGTGTCTTCTTGCGAGATTAAAATCGGCCAATATTTCAAAACAGTTTGTTCTACCTGCTCAGATTCCCTAGTAAATGTGTATATAAAAGTATTGTGTGAATTATACTTTTCTTCTTGTTCTTTTTGCTCTTTTTGCTCAACCATCTGCTGGCCAATACCCAATAATGGAAAATACTTGAGCTCCCTATCAGATGTTACTTCTTTGGCCATTTTGTTTACCAAACATGACGGGTAACCCCTTTCCAGAAAAAGTTTTTTTAAAAAGCTTATTTCCTTAAGAAATAACTCATCACTACTGGACATTCTAGAGGCCCGGATGAATTGTCCTTTTATTATTCCCTTCTTCTGGTAAAAAGGGTGGCCACTTTCAAAATGCAAGTAAGAGTTTGAAAAAGTGGCCTTTCTGTAAATCTTGGATTGAAAACAACCCTTAACATAATCTTTAAATAGTGTTTAATCCAGGTAACTAAGATTGTCATTACTTACATTGTATGTAAAAGAAAGGAATTGCGTGGATGTGTTAATGTATGCCATAAATTCCTTGAAATCATCTAAATCACCATTCCAAAGTATACATATGTCATCCAAAAAACGTTTGTAGTGAATAATATGCTTGGCCCAGTCAGTTTGAAATATGAATTTGTTTTCCCAATAATGCAAAACAATGTTTGCATATACCATGGCACAGGGGGTACCCATTGCCACCCCCTTTTTTTGTCTAAACATCTCTCCATTAAAGTAAATACAGTTGTTTTGAAGAACAATTTCCATAAATTCAACTAACAACATAACTGTGTTAGACCCTAAACCAGATTGCGTGGCTAAAATCTCGTTAAACCACTCCAGGCCAACAGAATGTGGAATGCTGGGAAATAACTCCACAATATCTATAGTTGCCATCAGACAGGCCGGATTATACAAATCTCTTTCAATACCTTTAAGAAATTCCCAGGAATCTTTACAAATATGCTTCAAGGATGACACAAATTTCTTAACAGTCTGGTCTATAAATTTGCCCAGTGGTTCTGTAATACCACCCGAACCAGATACTATAGGCCCTAAATTTCAGGGGGTCTAACCCCTTGTGAACCTTTGGTATTCCAAAAATCGCCGGAATCTTAGGCTTGTCTACGTACAAATAATTATACAACTTCTCATTAATGGCCCCCTGCATTAAATGATCAAATAATGCAAATTTAATCTTAGAGTAGGCAATGTTAACCTCATTCCTGGAAACCACCTCATACTGGTCTACATCCTGCAACATACTGTGCATTTGGGATTCATAAGCCCAATCATACATCAAAACCACCCCCCCACCTTTGTCTGGTTTCATCACTCTAACCCCCTCAAGTTTAAGGAAGTTAACTAGTTGGTACAAATCAAAATCAATGTTGTCAGGTGGGACTTGTACATTACTTGAATATTGTTTTCTTAAGTCCATCTCCACCAATTCTTCGAAAACCTTCAAAGAGGGGTGAATGGGGGGGTTAAAAGTACCCGTTCTTGTAAATTGTTCTTTCGTCATCTCCTGCCCTTGAAATTGTAATGCAAGATTTAAACGTCTCACAAACAACTTCAAATCTATTAATGTTTTGGACAAATTTAATGAACGCAGAGGAACAAATTGAAAACCTCTAATAAATAACTCAAAAAAATTTTTTGTAACTTGAATATCGGTAAAATTGTAAATGGAGAAATTACTCATAGTTAACACCCTGCTAGTACAGTTTGTTGCTTCGCTGACCAAACTAAAAGAGCCAAAAACATCCAAAAGGTGTGGTTCATCTATCTGCGCAACTTGCTCCAACCCTGTTGAAAGTATGTCGTGCTCTTCCCCCTCGGTCTGCCCTGGGGGTACTGAAAACCCTGATGCACATTCCTATGCTCCTTTTGAGCCAAACGTTCACTTCTTCTGGGTAATACCGTTGTTGGGACTGCCTCATTACTGGCAAATACTGAGTTGTCACCAATATCAATATTGTGACCAGCGTTCATTTTCCCTTTACCTGGTAAAGGGTAGGCCAACCCATCCCTATATTCAACCAAGTCGCGCTCTAATTTTCTAATTTTACGATTGACAATTTTTATGCAATGCTGGTCCACCTCATTAAACACCCCATCATATTCCCTTTTAATACCAGGAAAACCTTTTCCTTTAACAATAGAATCATTTAAGTTGTTTACTTCCTTTAATAAAGAACCCGCCTTAACTTCATAGTCTTTAACCATGAAGTCAAGCATTTCTAGTCCAGTTCTGTCAAATAAATTAACCAAATTGTTGTACAGAACAGTTCCTGGTAAAGCACTGTTCGGAAATTTGAAGCATCGCAACCCTTTTGGCATGCGTTGCACACGTATGCACTCTTTTAAGTAGTCAATCTCTAACTGCATAGTTTTAAATGCATACAATTTATCACAAAGCTCTTTAAAGTCTTGTTCAACACAGTTAGTTTGATTTTATTACGTGTTTTTATTGCATTTTGCCTTTATTAAAGTTCGCATATCGGAAGCACTACCGCTGGTTGATGTTCCTTTGCCTTTGGAATTACTTTGTTTTTTTGGCTCCTTTTCACCATTATAGCATAGCCTCCCACCTATTTTAAATGTTGTAAATCCTAGACGTGAATACTTACAAGTCAAATTAATAACTCTTTCCAGAAGATAATATATACCCAAACTATAGCCACCCACATCCCCCAGTGTGGGAGGCTGTGCCCCTGACACCCCCCTTACTATATATACTACCTCCAGGATTGCACTACAGTGGGGAACAGGGCATATACCTTTTTAGACGAAATGAGTTTCAGTCAAATTAGTTTTCAGTGAATTGAGTTTTCGGTGAATTGTGAAAAGGCAATTCATTTTCAGTGAAATGAGACTTCAACAAAATGAGTTTCAGTTAAATGTGTTTTCTATCAAACAAAGTAGACCCATATATATATATATATATATATATATATATATATATATATATATATATAGCAATCTGCCAAACTTGAATATAGATACTTCCTCTCACATACTATTAGTTATTCATCTTGCTGTCATCACTTGTATCCAGGGGTCAATGGCCTACCTGTTGTATTCACATATTTTGCACTGTAAATCCAACTGCATGTACCTATGTCTTCTGAATGCTCTGTGCTAGTCATCTTATAGGGATCACTTCTCTCCATGGGTAAATTACCCACAAGTAGTATTCTAATTATTACTGTAAATTATGAATGATAAACTTACAGTAGTTCGACATCTTGTCTTTATGTACTTTTACAAAGAATAATCCATTGTAAATCACTGTAAAATGAACTTACAGAACTTTGACATCTTGTTTTATGTAATTTTACAAAAATGAATACATTGTAAATCATTTTGTACTTGGAGCTTTTCTCCCCGGGCCTCCATGAAAATGAGTTACTAGCCCAGTCAGACTTTCCCAGTAAACAAATGTTAAATAAATAAAATAAAAATAAAAATAAATCGACAAGGTCAAGGTATGCTGTGAGGCTGGCTTACCCACAGTATACAGCTTGAGAAACTCTCTCAAAGACATTTACAAGTGTCATTAACAGAATCTACCCTTGACAAAGTCAGACTGCTGGTGGTCAAGTCTGATAGGATTCTTGATACCATAGTTAATTAGTTTAGATGTTATATGTTCCACGTCTTTACATGTAATACTCACTAGGCTGATGAGTCTGTAATCCTTGAGGTCTGTGGCCAGCCACATGTGTGGAGTGGCTTAGCAGCTGTGCACTACTCCCACAAGCAAAGCCATTTGCTAAGCTCAGGCTAAAGAAGTTAAGGAGTGGACCTGCCAATGCATGCTTAGTATTATTAATTAGAAAAATAAACAATAAAGGTGGAAAAAGTGCCTCAGTTCAGACCAATAACCAAAAAATAAGGCACTGGAAGGTTCACCAGATAAAACAACGAACTTTATTAGATACAAACTATGAGAACACAACAAAACGAATGCCTTAACTGAATCACTGCATTTTCATCAGTACAACTTCATCAGATGATTCAGTTAAGGCATTTGTTTTGTTGTGTTCTCGTAGTTTGTATCTAATAAAGTTCATTGTTTTATCTGGTGAACCTTCCAGTGCCTTATTTTTTGGTTATTATTAATTAGAAAACTGTGTATGTTGTTAGGCCCCATGAGATATTTTTTGTTTTGGGGAGTAATTTAATTTCATGCTCTTTTGTGATTACTTGTGGATTGCTTCCAAGTGGGATATGTGGATTTATACTAGATGTCTCTGGGATAAAGTTGACATTGAAATTATTAGCCAGGTAGGCTGATGATCTCTACTGGATTGGCGTAGTTAGTACCAATATGAATAAGCTCAGAGCAATGATGGGTGTAATTTCTTATTTTTCTGACATAGCTAAAGAAGGAGATGTAGTTGTCTTTGGCTTTTGGAGCTAGTATGGGTTCATATGATTCCTTTCTTTTTCTTATGTCCTTTCTAAATTTCTTTATGTCCATTTTATTTTCTTATCTAGCTAGCTGTTTGATTTTCTCCTTGACTGCACATTTAATCACTTTTATTTTTCAGTTACAATCTTTAATATTATTTGCTTTGTTTTTCATACTCTAACCCTAACCCACAAAAACCTGCTTACACTCCACCTCTATGAATGCAGGAACTTTTGAATATCTGAAAGTTTTGACATTAAAAAAGCCAGACCCACATTTACCATACTGGCATGTGTTAACTACTACCTACTACAGCTGAATTCAACAAAACCAATTCAATCATGTACACATTCAGCAAAACATGACTAAACTTACATGATTCAATGAGCTGACATCTAAACAAACCCACACACACAAGCGCGCACACACACACACACACACACACACACACACACACACACACACACACACACACACACACACACACACACGCACACACACACGCACACACACACGCACACACACACACACACACACACACACACACACACACACACACACACACACACACACACACACACACACACACACGCACACACACGCACACACACACACACACACACACACACACACATATATCTATATTTATATTTATATTTATATAAAACACTCTTTATATCTATATATATTTCTATTTCTATATCTATCTATATGTCATGTATATGTATACATATATATATATATGTGTATATGTATATATTATATATATATATATATATATATATATATATATATATATATATATATATATATATATATAGAGAGAGAGAGAGAGAGGGGGGGATGTTGATATAGATTTAGATATCAAAAACACCTGTCATACTATGTGAAAGTACTGGAGAGGATGACTGATAAGTGAATGCACAGTGTAGTAGAAAGTAAAACAAGAGATGTGCAGTTTGGATTCAGGGATGCAGCACAACCAACCCAATGAGGAAAGAGTTCACATGAACATTCCTAGACTTGAAGTAAGCATATGACAAAGTCTCAAGAATGCTGCTGTGGACAGTCCTGCAATGGCTTGAAGTCTTGGAAACATTGGTTGACTTGGTGCAGGTTACATGCAAGGATATAACAACACAATTATGAGCATTGCTCAGACTTACTGGAGTCCCAGTGCAAGTGGGGGATCATCAGAGTTCAGCTGTCACTCCATTGCTGTTCATACCAGTGATGGACTACATTAGTAAACAGGTTGCAGGAGACAGATCAATAAAGCTGGTGCTGCATGCAGATGATGAGGCATTAGAAGCAAACTCTGAGGTGGAATAGAATGCAAAACTGAAGGCACATGGGATGAAGCTGAGTACTGACCTGACAAGATAGCTGTCATGGCAAAAAACAAGGAAAATCAGATGAAGCTGAAAATTGTGATAGAAAGGAACATAGTGGAAAAGGTTTACAGCTGCAGGTATCGTGGAAGGGTGGTTGGGGAGAATGGAAGTTTAAAGAAGGAGATTAAAGCTAGAATCAATGCGACTGTAGCCAGCTGGCAAAGACCATACAGGGTATTGTATGACAGATGAATGTCAAGAAGCTGAAATTCTCAGGTGTACAAAACAGTGATGATCTCAGTTCTTCTGTATAGTATAAAAACTTGGGCAATGAAGGAATAACAGTTGATGAAGCTAGAGGTGACGGAAATAGACTGACCAAGAGAGGTGATAGGATATACACTGTGGAACAGGCAAAGGAATGATGACATTTCAGCAGAATGTAAAGTAGCTCCAACTGCAGAGAAGGTCAAAGAGAACAGATTATTGTGTTTGGGCACATGCTCAGGAAAGCAAAACATCAAAGTCAAAGTAAACGTTATTGTCATTTAGCCTATACAAGTGCAGTCTAAACAAAATTGCATGCATCAGACTCAATTTGAGAAGACATATACATATATACATACATACATACAATAACACATACAATGGACATACATCCATCATTTGACATTAGATGGGTTATTCTACCTGCATATTATCACAGTTTACCTTGATAATTTTCAGCAGATGAATGATTTCTTATTGCACAAGTCCCTATTGCACTGTGTGAGTCTCACATGAATAAGAGAATCTAGTTAGTATAATATTGCACATTTATTGTCATCTATATAGTGCTAAAGTTTAGAATCCAAACTGTCTCTCATTTTCTTGTACCAAAAGAGTTGGCTGTCCCATATCTTGTCAGTGTCTGACTTCCCTGAGATTATTGCCAGAGTTCAAGCTGTCCCATATCTTGTCAGTGTCTGACTTCCCTGAGATTATTGCCAGAGTTCAAGCTGTCCCATATCTTGTCAGTGTCCGACTTCCCTGAGATTATTGCCAGAGTTCAAGAGTCTTACCACCTGAGGGAAGAAGCTGTTTTGAACCTGGATATTTTGCAGCATATGCTGCGGTATCTTCTGGTGGACGACAAGCATGTGAACAGTTCATAAGCAGGGTGTGCAGCATCCCTGATTATTGTTGTAGCTCTGTTGTGACATCATGCTTTGTATAACTCCTGTAGTGCTGGAAGTTTGGAACCAGTTATCTTCTCTGCCACTTTCATTATCTTTTGTAGGGCTTTTTGGTCTGCAACTGAGCAGCTGTGATATCACACTGAAAAGTTACATGTTAGGATCACACCTCTCAACCATACCAAATTCCTGATTATTTCCTGATTTTTATTTTTATTTTAGATTTTTTTTTTGTATTATAGCTTTAAATTTATGGCTGACGTCACCTGCCTACAGGGGTGTGTGTGATGACATCAGCTACTGCCTGTTGGACTTGTTCAGATATTTATTTTGAACTAGTTGGAGGGAAATAGGGAATATAACAGCAACGGTGGCAGAGGTACATAATTTAAGTTTTTCAGAATCCTCCCACATGTCCTAGGCTGGTAAGAAAAATGTTACCTGATATGCATGTTAACGGGCACATAATGTGCACTAGTTAGAACAGAACTGTGTGTGTGTGTGTGTGTGTGTGTGTGTGTGTGTGTGTGTGTGTGTGTGTGTGTGTGTCTTATCTGCTGTGCTGCAAGTCACTGAGTCCATTCAAGGAAGCTCTATTCTATCTGCACTGTTTATCTGATATGCTGAAATGTCCATTCAACTACTGTTCAACGGTATGTCTTTTGCTTTGTTCAACTACTGTTTAACTGTGTATTTTGCTTTTACCCTTTTCTGTTGGGCCAAAGAGGTGTGTGTCTTAAATGCCCCATGTAAGTATGCCTGGTGGTTAGTGTTACCCAGGCTCAAAATCATACAAGGAACAAGAGCCTCAATTCCCTACCCACACTACCACTTGTGCTCAGTGTTTGAAATGTTCGGCTCTTTGGTCTGTTCCTCTTACAATTTGTGGTTTTCTAGCAGATTAGTGAGAACTGAATTCACTAAATAATGATAGCTATTTAAGTTTCAGTCTTCCTATCTTTCAGGAAATGCATGGTAGCACAAAACATTTTATTCTAGCAACTTTTCTAAGATTATACAAGCAATGTTTAAAATTTGTCCCTGGTTTTGGGTCTTTGTCCCCCTCCAAAAAAATTTGGCTTTTTCCAGATTTCTTGTGCTGCATAGTTGTTCAGGGGAGAGATGTTTAGTGTTGCTTATGCCAAGGCTGTTTGTGTTGTTAGTGACACAACAGATAGCATATGTGCTTTTGATGCAGAACGCTGTGAGTTCTACTCCCACAGTATGTAGATGGATTGCTGATAAAGTGCTGTGTTGTTCTTTTAAAGGGAGTGGATGCTGCAATCCTGAGAATGTCCTGTTTGGCAGAGATACCTAGTAACTATCAACATGTTATCAGTTTGCCATCTATTCCCTATTGCAATATTATTAGCTTATCATTTTTTTAATGTAACATAGGGAATTTATTCCTCAAGGGCAACAGGCACTTTATTTGTAGATGAAACAATGAAATATAAAGTAGTTTGCTAGCAACAACCTCTTAGTTAGTTACAGATCTCTTTAATGTGGAATTATATAGATGACTTTTACTTATGCAGAGATTGTGCATATTTACTGATACTGGTGAATTGTAGAAGTTTGAGTTGACTTTTATGATGAAAATGTTCTGAATTGGGCAGTTTTGTCATTATTGCTTCATGTATTCTGTTTCATTGCTTACTGCGAAAATGTTCAAAACAATAAATTTAAAATGCGCTCTAACAAGTGTGCTCTGTTATACAAGGACTATCATTTAATACAATCAGGAAGGTGTATCAAAGAACACATGTATGTTTCAAGTGCAAGGGGCCTATGATTTGAAAACAGCCCAAAGGTAATCTTTATCCACCACTGGCCAGATGCATTTTCTTTGAATGTGAGTTCTAATGCTGTTTCAATGAATGTGAGTTTACTTTCAAGGACAGATAAGTTTTAATGCCAAGTCTATTTTCATTGTGAGACCGTATTACTTTGTTTAACAGATGTCTATTAGTGTTTATGCTATAAAAATGTAAAATAAAAGTTTTAAATAGAATCAAAATAATCATTGTAGAAGTAAAGCAGTGTGCACATGACAGCATTTATGGTAAATGGGAAGAAATAGCCAAATAATCTGATACTGGAATGGCTACAGGGGGGAGAGCTGTGTATGGGGGGGCCCCATTCAAACATGATTTTGTGAGGAGGATGGGTGGCAAACGCAAAGACAGCCCTGGGCAGCACAAACTCTAGCTATGCCACTGATCAGTAGACCATGAAGAATGACTTTTGGATGTCCTAGCAAACTATAATATTCTTTTGATAAGATTAGAATATTGCCTACCATTAAATGCCCTACATTTACCCAAAACCCACATACTGCAATTCACCAAAAACAAACTCCTAAGGTTCATCATCTTCTCCCTTCCCAGTGAGCATCATTGCTACACATTTAAAAACAAATGGTTACCATTTACTACAGAGTCTGAGGCCATATTTTAGTTGTCTGTTCTTCAGTTTGCATTTGAAAGTTGGTATCCCACAATTCCATTGGAGTAGGCAGGGTTACATAATTATGTATGTAAATTTCATGTTAATCAGAATACAGATTTGTACCTATTTTTCATGGGTCTTTGTCCAGATTTTTGATGTTTCCTGGTTGAGAGGTATGTTTAGGATACTTTCTATGGTACCCCTATAGAAGATGGAGAGGATAGGGGGTGGTAGGCTCACTGGTGTTTATTGACTGAGATAGATCCTCTGCAATGTGAACCACCAGGAATTTTGTGCTCTTTACTCTTTCCACCATCTCACCATTAATCATGAGAGGAGAATGAGCTGGAATTGTTTTCCTGAAGTCCATTATGATCTCCTTTAGTTTGTTGACATGAAGGTTGAGGTTGTACTTGGCACACCAGTCAATCAGTGAGCTCATTTTCTCCATGTAGTCTTTTTCATCTCCTTTACTGATGAGGCCCACAACTGTAGTGTCATCCACAAACTTGACAGATGTGGTTGGTGTTGAATCGAGCTTTACAGTCATGGGTTAGTACAGTAAACAGTAGTGGACTCAACACACAGCCTTGAGGTACTCCTGTGTTGATAGTGATGCTTTTTGAAGAGTTATTGCCCACACATACTCTTTGAGGTCTTTCAATCAAGAAGTACAGGATCCATTTGCACATATGGGCATTGATACCTAGATGAACAAGTTTTTTGATTAGCTGTTGTGGGCTGACAGTATTAAATGCTAAACTTAAGTCAATAAACAGCATTCTAACATAACTGTCCATCTTCTCAAGGTGTGCCAATGAGAGAAGCAGTGCATCCGAAATGGCATCTGCCATGGGCAATTGGCACGATATTTGAACTGGAGTGGATCTAATGCCACTGGAAGGCTTGGTGTTAGGTGTTTTTTGACTAACCTTTCATAGCTTTTTGCAATGGTGGACATGAGGGCGACTGTTCTATATATCTGTGAGCACAGAGCACAGAGCACAGTTGTTGAGCACAGTCCTTTAACACCTTTCTCATAATGTTGTCCGGTCCTGCAGCCTTCCTAAGGTTCACCTGCTGTAGGGTCCTCTTCACTTCTATTGAGTTTAGGTTGAGCACTACATCTCCTGGCTCTGTAGTGAATGTCACTGCCTTGGAGCTTTTTCTCTCCTCGAACCTGCAGAAAAAGGTTTTCAGCCTATACAAGAATTCTGTGTTGTCCTCACATTGGGCTGAGAGGGATTTGTATTCAGTTATGGCTTTTATGCCCTGCCACATGCAGCTAAGGTCTCTCATGTCAGTGAAGTGGTTCTGGAATTTCTTTCTATAGGCCCTTTTTGCTCTCTTTATCCATCTCTTCAGGTTTGCCCTTGCCATACTGAGAGCTTCCTTGTCCTTTGATTTGAATGCCTCATTATGTTCCTTCAGAAGTTCATATACTTTGCTGGTGAGGCAGGGTTTTTGGTTGGCTCTTATGATGATGCTTCTATTGATGGTCATGACTTGTATGCATTTAGATATATATGCTATCACAGTTTCTGTGTATTCATCCAAGTTAACATGTAGATCAGCTGCGGCAGTCTCTTTGAATATGCTCCAGTTTGTATTGTCAAAGAAATCTTGGAGTGCTGTGATTGCTCCATTTGGCCATATGGCCATACCCTGATTTCTTCACAGTGGGTTTTTCCCTGATTAATGCAGGTTTGTATGCTGCCATTAGCACAATGGTGAGGTGGTCTGACCTGTCCAAGTGTGGGTATTGCACTGCTTTATATGCCATCTTGATATTGCTGTATACCTTGTCCAAGGTGTTGCTACCCTTTGTTGAAAATTCCACGTGGTGGTAGTAGTCGGGTAATACTGACCCCGGATCTGCCTGGTTGAAATCTCCTGCAATAATGTGTATAAAATCTGAGTTCTTACTCTGTAGCTCACATATTGAGTTATACAGTGTAGCCAGTGCCTCTTTAATGTTTGCACTTGGTGGGATATACATCACTTCTTCTTTCTTCTTCTTCTTTTGGCTGCTCCCATTAGGGGTCACCACAGCAGATCAACTGTTTCCATTTCTTTCTGTCCTCTGCATCTTGCTCTGTCACACCAACCACCTGCATGTCCTCTTTAACCACATCCATAAACCTTATCTTAGACCTTCCTCTTTTCCTGTTACCTGGCAGCTTCATGCTTAGCATCTTTTCCTCAATATACTCTGCATCCCTCCTCAGCACATGTCCAAACCAACATAACCTTGCCTCTCTGGCTTTGTCTCCAAACCTTCCAACCTGGGCTGACCCTCTAATATACTTATTCATAATCCTGTCCATCCTCGTCACATCCAGTGCAAATCTTAACATCTTCAACTCTGCCACGTCAAGCTCCGATACCTGCCTTTTTGTCAATGCCATTGTCTTCAACCCATATAACATAGCTGGCCTCACTACCCTCTTGTAGACCTTCCCTTTCACTCTTACTGGTACTCGTCTGTCACAAATCACTCCTGACACTCTTCTCCAGCCACACCATCCTACCTGTACTTTCTTCTTCACCTCTTTTCCACACTCACCATTACTCTGAACTGTTGATTCCAAGTACTTAAACACATCCACCTTCACCACCTCTACTCCCTGCATCCTCACCATTCCTCTGTCCTCCTTCTCAGTCCTGCTGACCTTCATTCCTCTTCTCTCTAGAGCATATCTCCACCTCTCCAGGGCCTCCTCCTCCTCCTGTTCCTTACTCTCACTACCGATCACAATGTCATCGGCAAACATCATAGTCCACGGGGACTCCTGTCTGATCTCGTCTGTCAACCTGTCCATCACCATTGCAAATAAGAAAGGGCTCAGAGCTGATCCTTGATGTAATCCCACCTCCACCTTAAACACATCTGTCACTCCCACCGCAGACCTCACCGCTGTCACACTACCCTCATACATATCCTGTACCACTCTTACATACTTCTCTGACACTCCTGACTTCCTCATACAATACCACAACTCCTCTCTAGGCACCCTGTCATATGCTTTCTCTAAATCCACAAAGACACAATGTAACTCCTTCTGACCTTCTCTGTACTTCTCCATCAACACTCTCAGAGCAAACAATGCATCTGTAGTACTCTTTTCTGGCAAGAAACCATACTGCTGATCACTAATCGTCACCTCACTTCTTAACCATCTTCCACTACTCTTTCCCATAACTTCATGCTGTGACTGATCAGTTTAATCCCTCTGTAGTTACTACAGCTCTGCATATCACCCTTATTCTTAAAAATCAGTACCAAAACATTTTTTCTCCATTCCTCAGGCATCCTCTCACTTTCCAAGATTTCATTAAACAATCTAGTTAAAAACTCCACTGCCATTTCACCTAAACACCTCCATGCTTCCACAGGTATGTCATCTGGACAAACAGCCTTTCCGTTCTTCATCCTCTTCATAGCTATCCTTACTTCCTCCTTGCTAATCCACTGCACTTCATGATTCACTACCCGCACATCATCCAACCCTCTCTCCCACTCATTCTCTTCATTTATCAACCCCTCAAAGTACTCTTTCCATCTGCTCAACATACTCTCCTCGCTTGTGAGTAAGTTTCCCTCATTATCCTTTATCACCCTTACCTGCTGCACATCTTTACTAGCTCGGTCCCTCTATCTAGCCAATCGGTACTGGTCCTTTTCTCCCTCCTTAGTGTCCAACCTACAAAATACAACTCTTCATATGCCTTATCCTTAGCCTTCACCACCTCTCTCTTTGCCATGCACCTCATCTTCTTATACTCTTGTCTTTCTTCATCGCTTTGACAATCCTACTTCTTCTTCACCAACCTCTTTCTCTTTATACTCTCCTATACTTCTTCATTCCACCACCAGGTCTCCTTGTCCTCCTTCCTCTTTCCAGATGTCACACCAAGCACCTTTCTAGCCTTCTCTCTTACTAGCTCTGTTGTAGTTACCCAGCTATTCAGTGATTCTTCACTGCCACCCAGTGCCTGTCTTAACATTTCCCTGAACATCACCTCACAATTACCCTTTTTCAATTTCCACTATTTGATCCTTGGTGCTGCCCTCACACTCATTCTCCTCTTCTTGATCACCAATGTCATCCTACAAACCACCATCCTATGCTTCCTAACTACACTTTCCCCTGCCACCACTTTACAGTCTCCAATCTCCTTCAGATTGGCCCTTCTACATAAGATATAATCCACCTGTGTGCATCTTCCTCCACTCTTATATGTCACCCTATGCTCCTCCCTCTTGTTAAAATACGTATTCATCACAGCCATGTCCATCCTTTTCGCAAAATCAACTACCATCTGACCTTCTGCATTCCTTTGTTTAACACCATACCTACCCATCACTTCCTCATCCCCTCTGTTCCCTTCACCAACATGCCCATTGAAATCTGCTCCAATTACCAGTCTCTCACCCTTGGGTACAGTCATCACCATTTCATCCAACTCACTCCAAAATTTTTCTTTCTCATCCATCGCACACCCAACATGTGGAGCATATGCACTAACAACATTCATCATTACACCATCAATTTCCAGCTTCATAAACATCACTCTATCCGACAATCTTTTCACCTTCAAAACACTCTTAGCATACTGTTCCCATTGAACTCTCTAGGCAGATTAAAAGGTCTACATCTAACTGCTAAGAACTCTAGGTTTTCAGAGCAATGGCTAAGGCAGTCTCACAGTTTGCTTACATACGTGCAGACCCACCTCCTCTAGATCTCCCACTGAGTGCTTGATCTCTGCATGAAAAAGAGTGAGCCCTTCCATCCAGTTGTACTGCATCATCATTAATGTTACTATGCAGCCAGGTTTCAGTAAACATAAGAACACATGCATTTCTCTCCTTGCTTTATCATGTTATTTTCAACCTTATGTACGCCATCTTATTATCCAGAGACTGCACATTTGCTAGAAGTAAGGATGGTAATGCAGGCTTGAAAGGATTTGTCTTCAGTCTGGCAGAGTTTCCAGTCCTTGATTCCCTTTTCCTGGACCTTTCACATCTTTTCCTCTTTATATTTCATTCCAGTGTGTTGTGGAAGCTCTTCTTACCTGATTGAGGCACTTTGAGCCATGCTGTGTAAGAATACCAAGGTCATGGAGTATAAAATTTATTGTAGGTCCCACAGATTATGCAGACAGCAGGTCATCCACCAAGCTGCATGGTGAGCTTAGCTGCTTGATTTCTAGTAAGTTATTTCTACTATAAGTGACTGTATTTTCATTTATAGCCTAAAAACTGCTTTTTCTGTTTTTTTTTTTTAAGTAGAAAAGAAGACAAATACTGCACATTTCTCTGTCAAGTTGACATAGCTGCAGCCTCACAGGAAGCCATTTTTTTAGGTGAAAAGATTTGTGACAGACAGGAAGAAGGCAAGAAGAAACAAGGGTGTCCAGCAAAGAGAGGAATGCAGTGGATGAGGGAAGACCTTTGACAGTCAGACGTGACTGCTGAAGAAGTTTCGGGCAGTGGCATTGAATCAAGAGTGGTGTCAATAGTTGACACAACATCACAAACCACATGCAGAAAATGGGAAAAAAGTGTTTTAATGATGATTATGGTGATGTCGATGGTGGTATACAGATCAGTATTCCATACCATCTGGCATAATGGTTAATGTCTTTGCCTCTGATGCACAAGGGGCAAGGCTCACTTCTGACCTCTGGCCAATGCCTCTATGGAGTTTCTATGTTCTTCTTGGGTCTCTGTGGGATTCTTTCCACCTCCCAAAAACATGCTGAGTGTTTCCACCTCAAACTCACCTAAGAATGGAGCTGTGGGCAGCAGCATAGACTGGTGCCATACAGGGGGACAAGTTGTACAGACCATCTGCTTTGGAATCAACTGTGGTGTACAGTATCCTCAGAATAGGAGAACAGGGATCAGAGACTGCGCATTGTGTCAGGATTAACCACTTGGTGGTGTAAAAATTGGCTTTAGGTGATTTGGTCATGTTGGCTAATATTGACAAGTGGGCATGGATATTTGCTGGTGATAAGTGGGTTGAGGACTCAGCTTACTCTGACCAATACTAGGAACCTATGCTAATGGTGGGAGAAGTTTCGGTGGGAGAGGTGGATATGCCCCTACTGGCCAGTGTGTACCCACCATAAAGACCAGTAGCCCTTGGTCAATAAGCTATTGGCAGACCAACAGTTCCCAGGTATGTAGGCAAGATTTGACATACAGGAGAGGCTCATTAGACTACTAATTGCATCTACCTTTTTTATCATATGCCATCTCTACCTTCACCAATCTGCAATCCAACCAACCAACTAAATTTGAATAGACTTGTAAAAAATTATTAACTTTGCCACTAATGTACCCATTCACTTCCATCACTGTCACTGCATTGCAAACAGGTAAGTTAACTATCTTGAATACCTCAACATCCTAAATTGTACTCAGCTGAAGCTAGCCTCAAACTTCCTACATACCCAGAAAAATGTCCATGTCTGGCTTCCCTCTTGACATTGCACTCATTTCCCCATTCACCCAACTCACAGGAACATTTCTTTCATGTGATGCTCCAAGCAACAACTCACTTAACAATGCTGTCTACTCCCACCATATTTCTAAACAGTGGGACTCCTTCACACTATCTATCTGTGAAACTAAAAATCTATTTTACTTTAAAGGTTTATTAAAATTACAGCCCTATGAAAACTGAAGCTGTCACTTTTCATCTACCTCTGGGTAACCCTACTGCATTCTTTCTTCATATTTCTAATCCTTTAATTCTTAATGTGTTTGAATATCACCTCCTTATATTTGCTTATACTCATGTCACTTCCTCTTCCTTTTCTTTAGTCACTCACTCTTCTATTTCATTTCCTCTGCCCTTCATTTTCTCACCACCGTATCACAAATTACTTTCTTTCTTTACCTCAGCAAAATGTCTATATATTGTAAATATGACTGTTCTCTTCCAGTAATTCCATTTATAGTTGGTTCTTGACATTCATGTAATTATGTTGTAAGTCTGCTGTACTTATAATCTGATTGGACTTCTTTATCTCAGTAAAATGTGTATATATTGTAAATATGGTTGTTTACCATCCTTAAAAAATGACCACACCTTTTTCCCCTATCATTACCAGTAGTTTAAGTCTTGATTCCTTGTCATAAAGTACTCACACTCATAAATTGCTGTTTTTCTCATTAATGTCACTACATTGTAAATCTGCTGTGCTTGTATCTCAGTGAACTTCTGTGGAGCTTTTCTCTATGAGGCACCACTACAGAATTTTTTGTCCAAGTTGGACTTCCTGATGAGCAGACGCAAATAAATAAGTAAATACATAAATAAATTATGCTAGAGAATGAACTCTAGTAAATGGTTAAGCGAGTGGACTGAAGGTTTGATAATCATGCTATATCATTTGTTCACCTATTTACTTTTCTGATCTTTGATAAGATGATGACAGAGCCTTTTCAGTCACTGCACAGGCCCCAAGGTAATGGTTAAGTAAAATGCATGCAAAATCTTAGAGTGGTTGCTAAGTCAGCATTTTTGTGATGTGAAAAGAAACTTTAATTCCCTGAGGAAAATCGATGCAGACAAGGAAAGAAAAAAAAACATGGAAACTGCACAGATAAAATGATATTAGGTCAGGACAGAGCTATTCCTGTGTCGTTGTCATCAGTAGTTACTTATGTGCCACTGTGGAGCCAGAATTGGGATTTGTATAGCTGTTCATTTTTTTCTTTGTTTATTTCTGCTCTAGTTGTTTGTTTTTTGTTTATTTCATATTTTACATAGCCCGTAACATTGCTTGTTTTGTTTTTCTCACCATTGTCAGTTATATGCTTCTTTTGCTAGTACTTTTTTATTTTTATGTTTAAGAAAAGAATTTACACATTTTTTTTTAATTCTGTAATGTTTCTTTTTCATGGCATGCACTGTGTCATTATGATGGCCAATAAGCCAGTGAAGTCACCAGACTGTGCAACAAGGAATCACAAATTTTATGGGTAATGTGAGGACTGCATGATTGTAGTGAAGCCAAATGTGTACCTTTGAATTTTGTACCTTGCTGTTGTTTTGAAAAGTGTCACTCCTGCTGTAGGGAGTCGGGCATTACAAAATGCAGTAACCTATTGCTACTTGCCATTGTTTCTTCCGGTATACCCTTATCTTTGCCCAGCTGAGAGTAGGTAGGCTTGTAAATATCTGATTTCATATCTCCTTGCATGCTATGGTTTTTGCAGCTGAGTATGACATATGTTTTTTTTTATGACCTTGTTGCTCTAGTGAGAGAAGTGGACTTGGGTTAATAATTTGATCAGCTCTAATGTTTTGCATAACCTTATAAAATGGATATTTCACATTCTATATTCTAGATAGATGGTGTTCCCAAAACAATATTCACTGATTTCAAGCAAAAAGTGAAGCCAAGTAGACTAATCTATCTTAAACTAAAATGCGTGGTCTAAAGAAACACTATGCAATATGGTTCAAAATCCTACTACACAATGTTCTTTTTCTTCAGGTAAACTATTTTCATCTGCCCAATCTGTTGTTCTGCTTGTTACTATTACTTTATAGATGGAATAACATTGTATAAAATGGCAGACACTTTAAATATTATCTTCTATGTACTTTAATCTGTATTAGTGTTGTCCTTTTGATTTATTTGCAGTTGTCTGCTTTTCTGATAGAAGAGATGAGATCAAGCCATTTTGATATGTTCTGCCATTTATTTATTTATTTATAAATATACATAACTAAGTGGATGCACCATTGTTTTTTTTTCTTAGGTGGAATACACACTTCTAGAAGAACTAATTGAATTTAGAAGCTATGCAGCAAATGCATGTAATTTGTGACAATATCCCATGCCTTTCAGCTTATGTAGGCAAGCAGAAACCAATGGAGAAAATGGATTATATAGTACATTCTGTTCCTTAAACAGAAAAAAAGTTATGAAACACTTTCTGAGGCAGGCAGAATACTACCACAGAGAAATAATTATGTATTCGACATTTCTGGAAGTGTAAATTCATGATGCACCTAAAAGATGAATATTTGAACTGAATAAGCATTTTCACATGAAGTCAAATACCAAAGCAGTGATGTATGGCCCCTCTTGTCTTGCTCCTATGGCCCCTCTTGTCTTGCTCCTGCCTACTGATATCATCACACACTTTAGCACAATTGTATCAACTTCATCTGGGTGCTGGGACAATTTTAAACTATCACTTCTTGACAAAATAGTTTTCTTTTCCATTAATTGTTATTTAATATAGCAATAACCCACGCCTGGGTGTGGGTAATGCTAAATTTACCCACGGTTGGCGTGGTTTGGTACCGAGGGCGAAGCCCGAGGGACCAAACAAAGCCAACCGTGGGTAAATTTAGCATTACCCACACCCAGAAGTGGGTTATTGCTATTATACCATGACATTATTTAAGAAAAGAAACTATTACTTTTCTTAAATAATGGCATAGTATAATGCCTGTTTACTGCCCTTCCGCAGATGTCTGGCATCCGCGGCAGTTCTGATGTACTGCGCCTGCGCAGTACATCAGAGTTGAGCAAAAGCAACGGAGAAAGCAAGGTCTCCGTTGCTTTTTTTTTAGTGTTTCGCTATGTTAAATGAGTTTAACATAGCGAGGCAGTTTTAAAATAAGCAACGGAGATGTCCGTTGCTTATTTTAAAACTGTCTCGCTATGTTAAACTCATTTAACATAGCTAAACACTAAAAAGCAACGGAGATCTTGCTTTCTCCGTTTTTAAAACACTGTCTGCTATGTTAAATGGGTTTAACATAGCGAGACAGCTTTAAAATAAGCAACGAACATCTCCGTTGCTTATTTTAAAGCTGTCTCGCTATGTTAAACCCATTTAACATAGCGAGACGGTGTTTTAAAAAAACGAGTTATACTAATGGAAAAAAGTCCGGGCGACCGGACCTTTTTCCATTAGTATAACTCGATTTACAACGGGCACGCTGGCCAATCAGCGTGCACGTTTTGGGGGGGTCATGGTATAATAGGTATTTTTATCAGTTACCCATATTGTACAGTTTGGGACAAGAACTGGATGACAAGAGATTGCTCCATTACACAGGGAGCTCATGAGAGGGGTTGGGCTCAGAGTGTCCATAATCCCCCAGCATCCCTTGCTTTGTTTGCTTTCCATGGATCTTGAGTACATAGTGAGCTCTTCCCTTTACAAATTCCTACATTGTATTTATTTGCATTGAACAGGCTTATGTTCATGCTGACATATTAATATGTAGTGGTATGGTAGGGTAAAACTTTGCTATCACCTCGAGAAGGGAAACACTAACTGTTCCTATTCATTTCTGTAGTATTCAGATAATTAGATGGAACAGATGGAACTGACATCACAGATAGGAACACTACCTATATGCCATCTGACGACTTTGACAAAAATACTTAAACAGGTGCCTTTTTCTTCTGACCCTTTAAACTGAAAAAAATATATAAATAAGTAAATAAAATAGGCCATATTAAAATATGATGCACCATTACACTAAAAGCATTCTACACAGCTCTGCTCCTTATCGGTCATTGTGATCCAGTGACCAGAATCTCCTGTCTGTCTTCAAACCTGTTGAATCTGCTGGGCATTGTTTGTACTCATACAATGTTACTAAGGCCTGGAACTCCTTACGCGTATCCATCAGGTCAATACCCTCCCTCCCATTTTTCAGAACATTCTGAAAGACTTTCTAGTCAAAAGCTGTCTCTTTTCTTGATCAAAACTAAGATAAGCTATATCCCTAAATGTGAACATTTCTTATTACTCTTTACTCTCCCTTCTTCACTTACTTCATTACGTCTATCAAATTCTCTTTCCTGACTTTCTCTATATATTGTAAATATGACTGTTCTCTTCCAGTAATTTAATTTATAGTTGGTTCTTGACATTCATGTAATTATGTTGTAAGTCTGCTGTACTTTCTCTCTAAATATACCATAAGCCTGTTTTCCCCTCACTTCATATTGCAATTCATGTTTGTATTGGACTAACTTACCTTTAATTTCTCTACACACTCTCTAAAATGTCTCTAAGTATTAAATGATTATCGTATAACTTGTATAATGTGTTATAATTATTTAAACTGCACATGTTTTTGTTTTATTTTTCAAGATTGCAAAATTATGATTCTTAAAATGTTTTGTAATAATTTGGAGCTTTTCTCCCTGGGCCTCCTCTGAAAATGGCCTTCTACCAAGTCAGAATTTCCTGGTAATCAAATGTCAATACAAAAATAAATAAATAAATGCATCAATAAGTAGCACTAATGAAAGTAAACTGTTTTTTAAAGTTCTCTGAGCTTTCAGAACTGAAAATACTTGCTTCCTAATCAAAACTGATTTCTTCAAACTTTCCAGTATTTTTAAGTGATTTTGTAATGGTCTCAAAATGTTTTAAACTCTTCATTTAACAAAGCTTGATTCCTTTTGTAATTTTTATAACATTGCTAAGTTTCTTAGTGCTACTAGTTTACTTACGTTTTGCTACTCACACAGCAGGTCTTCCCCATATCTTGCCAGGCTTGCATTTTGTTGATTTTAAGCCCTTTGGATTTTTATCATTCTTCAGGATTCTTCAGACTGACATACATGAAAAAAAAAAAAAAACTTTTGCAGCTGTGATTTACTTCTAAGGAGAGGAAGAGGGATTACAATGCGACTATGAACCTAACCAAGTGAGCTGGAACGGTGGCTTTGATACTGAAAGATGCTTGCTGAGAAGAAGAGTGGAAGACTTATGCAGGCTCACCTATCCTGGGGAAGAGGAACTAGTGGTCCTGTTTGGCCAACTTACTCTTGGTAAGTTGAAGCTTGATGACAAAAATAACTGCAGAATTGAGGGTCCAAATCAGTAAAGGTCACCCTCACAAGTGTGTGTGTGTGTGTGTGTGTGTGTGTGTGTGTGTGTGTGTGTGTGTGTGTGTGAGTGTGTGTGTTTGTGTGTGTGTGTGTCTGTGAGTGTGTGTGAGTGTGTGTGTGTGTGTGTGTGTGTGTGTGTGTGTGTGTGTGTGTGTGTGTGTGCATATGTGTGTGCACGTTTGTGTTTGGTAACTTGCACATACCAAAGAAGGGTATACAATGCCCTTAAGGTGATGTGGACGCTCATGTCAGTCATCGGTGATCATGATAAGAGATACACCAACAAAACAATTATGACAGATTTCTGAGGTTGGATATCTGATGGTGAGCAGTCAATGGAAATATAATGAAAAAAAATAAATGAAAACAATATATATATTTATTTGTATTTATGTACTGTAGGTGCTTATAAATATATTTTCACATTGTTCTCCGGTGCAGATAGCAGCCTTCTATGTTAATAACTGTAGTTTTTATGATTTTTTTTATGTCAACTGACATAAGTCTTAGAGTGGATATTACACCAATGCCAGGAAATCTTTTGGGTACAGCCATTTCTAGCCATTATACAGTATGTCCTTATTGTTGGTAAGGCAAGAGAACATAATCAGGTCTGCAGGGTTCAGATGGATTATTATTGTTGAGATTCTGCTGTATTGTGACAATGACGTCCCATTGGTCGCAAGAAAAAATCTACTCAAAATCAGAAGAAGTGGACTGCTAACCTCTAAGTAATCATGTTTAAAAGACTTTGTGAAATTAATAATTATTAAATAAATAATAAAAATAAACCCATAAATGACTCTAATGAAAGTACCTTTATTAACCTCTTTAAATTTCTAAAATGTAACTACTTTTATCCAAATCAAAAGGAATTCTTTAGACTACATATAATTCTGCATGTGCATACATAGACACGCACGCACACACACACACACACACACACACACACACACACACACACACACACACACACACACACACACACACACACACACACACACACACGCTTGAGCACACACATGTATATTGCATGTCATCATAAAAAATAAATATTTTTTCTTCTTTCCCCATGATTTGCCTCTTTATCATGATAAAAGACCAAATTCATCCATTTGAGTTCATTTGGAACACCCTGGAATTAAAACAGTAAGAAATGAAGTAACATCAAGATATCAACACTAATTATATAGCTTGTTTTTTGCAGCCAGCTCATCTTCTCATGAATTCATTTGCCGCTTCATGGCCCCATTCCTACCCCACCAAACTCCGTCTCCTAGCCCTCACACATAACTTTTGGGTGGTCTCTGCTTTCTACTGTTTCACCTTACCTTTAGCACTCTTTTGAAACCAGGTGAGAGAAGATCATAGCCAGCATCTGCAGTATGCAAACATTTTTTATCAGGTACAGACTGACCTATTCCTCCTAACCTAAGGTAGATGGTCAGCATTCACTTCATGTAATGCATACAGTTATAATAAGCACATATTTACAGCTCTTAGCATCCACAGACATTATTATCCTTCCTAGATCTAACTAAGGGTTGATCTTCTTATGTCCTAAGCTATATCTTTTGCTTTCTATAATCATTGAGAATTCAGCAAGGATTTCCTCAACCCACTCGGATACATTATCTAGTCTGAAAGGGGAACTTGCCCTTACCATCAATCCCCCCCCCCCCCCCCAGAGCCCACTAGCTATCTGGCTACCAATCAGTTCCTCAATGCCATGTCATCAGTGCCCTTCAGGATATTTTTCTGTGTTAAAGCAGATATTACACTATTGAGGACCTATATATATATATATATATATATATATATATATATATATATATATATATTTTTTTTTTTTTCAAATTGGAAAATGACACATTATTTCCTTCAGATCAGTGCAAAAGTTTCAGAGAATTGAGGATTGGCATCTCTTATTACCCTAGTGGACTTTAATAGAATACAAGCAAAATTCTAAAGTCAGTTTGAGAGACTAGACCTTGGCTCAAATGAAAATGTGAAATTAGACTGGGAGCATGAGCTAAAGAAACACTTTCATTTAAACATCAATAAGATATAGGTTCATAGGTTGCTGTTGATCCAGAGGACCATTAGTAGCCTAATCCCAAGATTCTAAATCATAGCTAGCCATTGACATGACTAATTTGTACCTAATTTCAACTTCTTTCAGTGAAGGCTTGAGGTGCCAGACCCAGGATCCATTTACAGTTGCCCGTCAGTGCATCTAAATTATGCCTAAAGAGTGTCAGGGAGCTACTTTGCTTTGCATCAAAAGGAAGTCTATTCCATAAAAGAGTTGTTTTCTGGTTTTATATATACATTTAGGTTCTATTTATATTTCAGTGGAAGCTAAGGTCGCTTGAACAGTTTTTGAGGGTATTAATTCTGTAGATGTGCAGGAGGCTGCATAGGACTGGATCCTTCAAGGTTGTTTAATTTGGACAGATGGCACCTCTCAAGAGTCTGCAGGAAAGAGAATAAAATAAGAACACTTTAAGGTGGTCTGCTACCTCACAGTTGGCATGACTCTGATTATCTTAGTGAGGAAATGTTGTGGCCTTTCAAGCTAGGTCATATGCTTAGACAGATACATACCAATAGGTCCATTATACCCTAGTATGGTCCTGATGTGGGAGAAAAAGAAATATCCCTGGAGATTACACTGGCAAGGTAAAAGGATTTCCTAAGATACATGGTGATGAAAGTATAGATCATTGCCAATGAAAGTGCTAGGTCCTTAATATATGAATAACCTTTCAAAGGAGTGTTATCGATGTGTTAGTGCTGAATTTCTTGGCCTTTAGTTTTAGGCCATGGTCCAGGCACCACTTACTAGTGCATGTTTGTCCTTCATGAAGACTCAGGAAGTCAGGTGGGGAGTTAATGACAGCTTCAAGTTTGTAGTCATCTTCAAACCTGATCAGTCATAGGCTTATGATGTCAGGCTTGACATCAGAGAAGTAAATACCAAACAAAACTAGTCCTAGAACTGATCTCTAGGGGCCACTGCTGGTAATTATTCTTTTCAGAGAGAGCATGCCTTTCACACTAATATATTGGGTTCTGTCAGTTAGCCAGTATCCCATGGATGAAACAGGGTGTTGCATTTAGTTTGATTAGCTTGTTATTACAGCATTACAGACCCTGGTCAGGTCAAAGTAGGCAGTGTGAACCAGTTTGCTATATCTATGCATCAGTGACATGTTCAAAGAAGCTCACAAGGTTCAGGAGACAGGACCTGTCCTTATCAAACCTAAACTGACTTGAATAAAGGACTTGCAAACTTCCTATGTCCTTGTTAATAAGTTCCATAATGATGCATTCCGCAGCTTTGAAGTATAGGCTGGTGAGGCTTACAGATCTGTAGTTTTCTGGATCAGTTTTGGATCCCCCCTGTGGGGTGAGGCTAGTATTGCAGCTCTCTATTCCTTTGATAAGAATCTATTAGAAAGGTGGAGGTTGAATAGGCTTCCAAATAATGTCTGATGCTGAAAAAAACACAGCCTGGTATATTATCAGGATCTATGGAGCAAGTGTTTTTGACTTTGGAGAGATCAATCCAGAATTCATCTGGGATAATCAGAGGGGTGGTGTGGATGTACTAGTAACCTATGGAAGGTTAGGTGGAAATAGGGAGCAAAGATTGAGCTGAATTTGTCTGGCAATATATTGACTATGTCTTTAGGGAACAAGGAAGTGTTGGTCTTCTGTATTAGCTCTGAGTATTGCTGGCCATTATATCTAAGGTTTCTGGCATAACTGAAGAGGGCATTGTGGATGTCCTTAGACGTGGTAGCAATTCTCAATTTCAATATATTTTTGGAGGCTTTTATTTTGCTTTGAGTTCTTTCTTGATTTTTCTGAGTTCATCTGTAGATGATGGGGTGTAGAGTTTGCTTTTATAGGCTGTGGGTTTCTTCCTCTCATTGTATAGTTTGTTTATAATAGGGTTCCACCATAGACATCTATTCTTCTGCCTGCAGAAGAGATTATTTTATTAATATGGATGCGCCACTCCAGTAGCACAGTCATTTTCCATGTTAGACCTGAATGGGCGGTAGGCACTGAAACCATGTTATGTGGTGGTGCTTTTGCTGTTCTGAAACAATGTTTCAGTAATTATGCATATATCTCTATGCAGGAGTTAAGAATGCCTTTAAGGAGTATAACTTCTTGGTTAGTTGTCTAGCATTGAGCTTTATATAATTTGTATTTTGATTAGCTATTGACTAATTTGAGGAGACTAACCTTACTTCAAATGGACACTAAAGGGGAGGACAAGGTCTGGACCAATATATGGAAGTCATGAGTAAAGGGATGCAGACTGTCTGTAGTAAAGCAGCCAGGGATGTCAGTCATTTCCACCCAGGCTAAAATATATTGGATCCCCATTGAATGGCACCAATAGGCTAGCCAATGATTGAAGTCAGCAATTTTTGTTTGCATTGTGGCATCATTCTTGGTTATGGTAGAATATTGCTCAGCACTAGTTTCATGCCAGTTACAAATGCATATTCTGAGAGCTCTC
The DNA here is from genome assembly GCF_019279795.1 of Protopterus annectens. NCBI lineage: Eukaryota > Metazoa > Chordata > Ceratodontiformes > Protopteridae > Protopterus > Protopterus annectens. The sequence continues at coordinate 253,185,019 of NC_056725.1, read as the reverse complement.
GTGTCCCTCTTCATGTGATCCTAGGAGACATGTTATTTTATTTAGTTTATTTATTTATATTTGTTTACAGGGATAAGTGCACTGATCTCAGTGGATCATTTGCACATTTGCAGGCACAGCCTGAGTGAATAGGATCACATAAAAATGTGCAAAACAAATTTACAGATACAAGGATTTGCTGAAAAAAAAAAGCAAAAATATATGCATACTCACAAATGCAAGAATATGTTACATTTAGTTCAAGAAGCTTTTAGCAATGTTAAAACATGAATGGAAACATGGAATTCTGCTTAGCAGAGCTTTATGGATAAGATGTAGCCATAATGACTGAATTGCGTTATGCTACAGGGAATAACAGCATATCATAATACAAAGAGGTATGAAGACATTAGAAGTGTCAGGGGCGAATAGTTGCAAGTAAGGATACCATGGGGGGAAAGAGGAAAGGTGTGAAAGGCATGCAAAGAGAAGGGCAGTAGAAAGGAGAAGTGTAAGAGACATGCAAAGAGAAGAGGGAAATAGGATGAATGAGAGGCAGTAAGAAGATGAGATACAGAAGGATGAAATCAGGATAAAGGGGCATGTGAAAGAGCTGCAGGGTTCAAGTAACATGACCTGAATGAGTGCAGCTGCACTTTGCTTTGGTGAAGAGGTGTTCCTTGAGCTGTTGTCTGAAGTCAGAGTACTTTTGGATATCTGGGGCTGGCAGAGGAATGGAGTCCCATAGTGTAGGTGTTGGGATAGAGAATGCATGGTCAGGTACAATACAGTTTACTTTTTGGAGTGAGAAGAGTAGGTTGAGATTGAACAATACCCTGTAATTATAAGTGGAGGTTTTGGTGAAAGTCTATGAGTGATAGGGGACAATGTCTTTCTCGGGCATTGTGAGTTAGTGATCCTAGTATGAGGTTGGCTCTCAAACACACTGGGAACCATTTAACCTTTGTTAAAGTTCAGCAGTTGTGTTAATTATTGGATAAGTTAGTAATGAACCATCAGATTTTATTGTAGATGGTTCATAAGGTGATAGCATTCTTCTTTGAGGCTGCAGCTATAATGGGTAGTCCACATATGAGTTAGGAAAAGAGTATTCCTTTGCCTACAGCAGCTTTGGCTGGCTTGGACAAAAGAGGTGATTTCTTGTTTGCCTAGAACAATAGTATGCATGTCTAAACCACTATGCTTATGTAAATATATTATGCAATCACATGTTATTATCTGCTATATTTTTATAACTGAATGTGTAAATCACAATGCTCATGCAAATATCTTATGTATAGTATGTTAGCAATTGTTCTGGAGCTTTACTCCCTGAGCCTCCACTGAAAATGGACAGCTCTGTCCAGTCAGACCTCTCCAGTAAACAAATGTAAAATAAAATAAATAAATACATTTTTGTGAGTGTTATACCAAATACCAAGGTATATGAAGGATGAGGTAGTTTCTATGATGGTGTTGTTAACATATCTACTATTAAGGAAGTTGGGTACTTTGCCTATTATTTAGTTGGTTCCAAATAGCACTGCTTTTGTTTTTCAGGGATTGAGTATGCGTTTCTAGTGCATTAGCCACTGTCTCAGTGTTTGGAGCTCATGTTGGAGCTGAGTTATTATAACAGACTGGGATTTGTTTGACCTGTAGATGACTATATCATCTGCATAAAGAATTAGAGGTATCTGAGGGTGATCAGATGGGAGTTTGCTGACAAATATTGGAAAGAGCATAAGGGCTAAAGTGAAACCCTGGGGAGTCTTTCATAAAAGGAGCTGTCTCAGAGGCGATGTTGCCTACTTTCACCTTGAAGAATCTAGTGGTGAGAAAGTCTACAAACCAAGGTTGTGCATTGTCACTAATGTCTATTTCAGTTAATTTGTCAAATAGTGAGTTATGGTCAATCAGATCAAAGGCTTTTATGAGGTCAATCAAGATGGCTCCTGTCAGGTTGCTTTGTCCATACTGGTTAGGATGTCATCTTTCAGGCAGTAGAGAGCTGTTACTGTGCTGTGCCCAGACCAGAATTCATGTTACTTCCTGGATAGATGGTTTTGATGTAAATAAGAAGTAATTTGGTTGTGCATAATTTCTTCTAGTGTTTTACCTAAAGTAGGAACTATTGAGATAGAAGGGAATTGTGAAGCAGTAGTTGGCTTGGGTAGTTTTGGAATAGGAGTGGCTTCTGCTGTTTTCCATATCTGAAGCATGATCTTATTAATACAGCAGAGATTGCATATGTGAATGAGAGAGTGAGAAATTAAGTCCTTAAAAAAGGTGAATGAACCAAGGGTCTAGGTTATCTGATCCTGAGGAAGTATCTGTTTGTATTTGATCCAATTGTGTTTCAGTCACTTTAGTTCTAATCTTTTTGATGTGGAATATTGGAATATAAAAGGGGGTGAGTGGCTGCAGGGGTAGTAGGTTTGTGTTGTTGATGTGAGGTAGGTTGCTTAATTTATCGAGGAAGTCGGTGCATGAAAGATTGTACATGTTGGTGTTAGTGGGGTTCAGGGAAGTGGAGTTGTGTTGCATTTTCAACCAGTCAACAGGTTTATTTCTTTGCAGAATCTTTTAGATTTGGCTAAAAGTGAGATTTATTTGTTTTAGAAGTGGCTGTTTTTGTGTCTGCAGATGAACTGCTTTGCTAGGTGATGCATTCTATGTGTGCAAGACTGTAAATAAACTCAAACATAGGATTTCATGTCATCTGTCAGAAATCCACTCCGGATGTAAAAATAATGCACTAGCCAAACACCTTTCTCTTCAGAAAAGACACACAGGTTTTAAGTTCCAGATCCTGGATCGCATAGACATGAGTGATCTTGAAGGAGACATTCCGAATATTCTGGAGAAACATAAACCCATGTGACAATTAAAGCTGAACTCTTTTAGGAAAACTGGACTGAACTACTACTGTTCAATTAAAAGTGCACTGGAACTTAGAAAATTGCCACATTGTTTACATGACTAATTTTATTTTATTTTATTTTATTCTACCAGTTGGTTTTAAATATCATTTTAAATCAGTTGTAATTTAAGTGTATATTTTGTTTCCATCATCATACATTTTTTTCTTTTTCTGGTTCTCTTTTTTCCACTTTATTCAAAATGATGTATACAATTATATATATTTTTATAGATAGTTTTTAGGGTTTTTGTACACAGACCTGAAGAAGTCTAGAAGGACGAAAGTGATCTTCGTTAACAATAGGTTATGAAAATAGAATATGATTTTACAATTGATTTTTTACATGCAAAGTGTATATGTATATATTTATATATATTTTTCGATTGCCAAATGGACTAAGGTTGATATATTTCCAGCCATGTAGTATATTGTCTTAGGATAAAATCACAGACTTAATAATCTACTTAATAATCTGCTTAAATAAGAGGTACCACATCATTATAAATTTTATTTAAAGTACATAAGGGTTATATTATTATGTCAGCTACTAAGTATGGCAGGACCAACTCGAATGTCACACTGATGGGGGGAGGGATGTGAATTTAACATGTGTACCAATAACATTTTGGTTTGCATGACAATAAACCACTCCCTTGCCAGATAAAAAGTATATATATATATATATATATATATATATATATATCTATATATATATATCTATGGATCTACCTGACTACATCGACAGTTCACAACAGTGACAACGAGTCAGAAGATCGACAAGTCAGAAGACGGACGGAGGAAAACACCGATGCTGAGAACACCGAGATGGGGAAAGGATGTGTAAGTATGCGGTAGTGATGGCCGTTAGGGTGCAAGTAAGGTAAGTGTGCGATGTTGACGGTCTGTATGGATAGGGGTGGGATAAGTGAGTTAGGGCGCGGGTTAGGTAAGGGTGCGAGTAAGGTATGTGTGCGATGTTGGCGGTCTGTAGGGATAGGGGTGGGATAAGTGAGTTAGGGTTAGGGCACGGGTTAGGTAAGGGTGCAGTAGTGATATTTTTTGGGTTGGGGCGGGTTAAGTGAGTTAGGGTTAGGGCGCGGGTTAGGTGAGTGTGCGATAGTGACGGACCTTAGGGTTAGGGTTTCGGTTAGGCTTGTAGATAGTTGTGTATGTAAGGGTTAGTGTTGGTTTGTAAGGTTATTGGTGTGCGTGTGTTGTGTGTGTGGGTTTTGGACAGGGGATTTGTTTTGTTTTTTGTTATGATGTGTCGAGTGTATGAGGTGTCGTTTTTGTGAACTGTTGATTATTTGGTGTTGGTGAAGTTGTTGTCACTGTTGTGAACTGTCGATGTAGTCAGGTAGATCCATATCTATATATATATATATATATATATATATATATATATATATATATTTTTTTTTTTAGAAAGCTTGTGAGGAAACTTTTACTCTATTTTTCTTTTACTTGGATCGCTTGTCTGTGTACTTAATAAAGGATTTACAACTGGAAACAGACTGCCTGCCTTGCTTGGATTACTTTTGAATACTTAGTAATTCTGTACAATTATATATTATTTATTTATTTATTTTTTTTTTTTTACTTGAGACGAGTTTAAGTTTGCCACTTCTACTACTTTTGTCTGATCTGATTAATATACAGTGATTAACTAGAGATATATGGACTGAAAATCTTCCACACAGAGACGTTTCTTACACTGTTTTATTATTAGTTATTACAAGATCTCGTAAGGTGTGTCTACTGGATTTGAGGTTTGGTTTAGTGGCTTCTGAGTTGATTTGGGTATGACTTAAGCTGGTGAGGAGGTCTGACATATCAAGGGCTTTTGTTCCCAAGTTATTAAGGATGAAGTCTCCAAGAATGATTAGATTACAGTTTTTGTTAGCTTTGAATACATTTTTTGGATGAGGGTATTGAATTTTGGTCATGAGGCTGTTGAAGGTAGGTATGCAATGGCTATAACAAGGGGATGTTAATTGTTTGTTGGAAATTTTAAAACGGTCCAGTTAGGATCCAATTCTGAGTTGCTGTTAGCTTGTTCAGCAACTGTGGGGTTAAGGTTGTCTTTGAATTGTATTAATGTTCCTCCCCCAGATTTTTGGCCTGGTCTGTAATCCTATAGGAATGAATAGTTTGGCATGAGGTAGTGAAGACTACAGGTTTCAGGTTTCAGCCAAATTTCTGTAATAGTTATAATGTCAAGATTATTTTATATAGTAAATGCATTGATTCAGTAACGTTTATTCTTGATACTGTGGGAGTTAAAGAGGAAGTGGGTAATATCATGCTGTTTATTGGTTTCAGTTGAGCCATTACTATTAAGTGATCCTGAATTGGGCTGAATGTTGCTTTTTATCTGGAGTATAAAGACAATAGACTGAATTTGAGTAGTGCTTTTGAAATGTATATTTTTGGGCCCAGCTGGGATTTTTTACCAAAATTAGAGATTATGAGGTATTGGGACCGTAGTATGTTTGATATATGTGAGTTATGTGCTGGCATGGGTGTGATGTGATGTGAATACTGTATGGACTATGGTCAGGTAGTGTGTGTCTGTGTGTGTGCGAGTGTGTGTGTGTGTGTGTGTGTGTGTGTGTGTGTGTGTGTGTGTGTGTGTGTGTGTGTGTGTGTGTGTGCGCGTGTGTGTGTGTGGGGAGGGTGTAGGTATTAATGTAGCCTGATATATGGAGTCAGTGGCTGTCAAGTAACTGCTGTGGGCTTTTGTGTTAGAGTTGAAGGAAACTAATTGATAGCAGGAGAATGTAAATGTAAGTCATTGTTCCTAGTGCAAATCAACTGTACTACAGGCTTTAAGATCTAGATGATGAGAGAGGAAAGCAGTATTAACTGAGGGGTGTTTACTGCATGGGTAGAAATGGCTGTGGATCTTCCACTACACGATTGCATGTCAGGGAACTGGGGTTGGAGGGGAGTGAAGATAAATAAGATGATTGGAGAAGGATGCAATTAACTTCTGATTGTGTGTGATGAGAATAGATAAGTAAAATATGGAAGGAATGCTGAAGAGAAGAGCAAAGGGCGAGAAGCAAGGGAGGAGTTAAAGGCTGGGAGGAATAGTGGAGAGTAAGTGTCTATGGTAGCTATAAAAAACAAGCAAAAAAATAGAAGATGCAGAAGGAGATAAAATGAAGAGTGAATTCAGTGGGAATGGCTTGTTATGATGATGTAATTTTGCTTAATTTCTGAAAACAAAAGTGGGGGTGAGGATGCCACTAGTGATTTGGCATACTGAAAGAATGGGTGGAGCTAGCAACCCTTAAATGTAGTGTAAAATGGAGTGGCAGGATAGGGGAGGGAAGTAAGAATGAGCATAGTCCCACAGTGAATGTAACCTCATTCCAACAATAAAAAAACAACCTTTGGTACTGAAAGTAAGCTTATGATTTGGCAAATGCAGAGTGTAAGAAAAGAATTACTAAGTAATATAAATACTAAGCTAAACTAACTAAATACTAAGCTCCTTGGGGTAGAAATAGACAAAAATATTTTCTTTGATGTCCATATTGCTCAGACCATCCAAAAAGTCCATAAAAAAATGGGAACTCTTTATAGAAAGAAGAATTTTCCCACAGATAAAGCAAGAATCACCTTAGCTCAAACTCACCTACTGTCCACCCTTATGTATGCAGCACCAATCCTGACCCACATTAGAAAAATTGACCTTGACAAAATTGAGTCATGTTATAACAAAGTAGCCAAATATGCTAACAACTCTAACTTCAGAACCTATCACTGCCAGGCACTTAGGGATATTCAATGGCTAGAATTTCCTCAAATACTCACCGACAAACAGCTAGTCAGTGCCTTCAACATCCTGAAGTACTCTGACAAAACTCCAGCTCTACAACAACTACTACTATTCTACTAATCATCCACTTAGTTCTACCAATAAGTCTCTCCTCTGTATCTGTATAACTAGTGCCAACAATACTGCAGGGAAAGCTCTATACTCTCATACCATTGCTAAAAACTAGTATAACCTCCCTTTTTCTATAACTTCTTCCTCTACTATCACACAATTCAAAAAATCACTCAAATCACACCTCAGAAAACCCTGGATTTGCCCATGTATACCATAAACATGACTATATTTCTTATTCTGCTTTGCCTGCTTCCTAATCTTCCTACTGTTGAAATAACACAAGATTATAAGGTCTAGACTTGTAGACTTGTAATTATTTCATAGTTTATTGGGACAATTTAAGCTCACCATTGTTATTATGCATATCTCTGTGCTATCATTGTATGTTTGTGTATTTTTTTTGTTACTTAATCTGTCTAATTGTGGAGCTTTTCTCCCCTGGCCTCCACTGAAAATGGACATGGTCCAGTTGGATTATCCTGGTTAACAAATGTAAAATAAATAAATAAATAAAACTGAGAGATCCTCTAGTACAACACAGCTAGGGACAATTCAGAATTATTATGAGCTCTCCAAAGAGATGGAGAAATGTGGCATTGGGGGTGGATATTAAATGTACAGCACAGAGAACAATGCCGTAACAAGACACACCAACTGTGCTTCACAACTCAGTTTAACATTCCCTAACTCTTATTCAAATAAGAGGGGGGATTCTTATACCCTTTGGCCCTTTCTTGGGTGTGCTGCAGCAGCTGTTGGTCTTGGTCTGCAGTGTACAGAGTAGGGGTAACAAGGAGAGGAGGGGAGGGGTAAGGAGCTGACCACAGACTGATTTAAGGAAATCTAGAGACAGCACTATCCAAGAATTTCCTTTTGTAATAACTAGCACAACCTTCACAAATAACATACAGCATAAGGTAAAAATGAGAGGCTCTGCTTACTTTAAACAAAATGGCAGAGCTTAGGTATATCTTCACAGAGAATGTGGAATGCAAATGCACTTCACAGTTTCAAAAATCTGATGATCTTTCTTGGTGAGTAGTGATTGTTTGGGTTAGGGAGGTTATGCCCTGGATCACTGCTAACTCTACATAGATGGTACTACTCAGTTAGAAGTGTGTTACAATAGTCTAATTCAAGTTATTCACTCTCATGTGCACAATGACCATATTGTATGTGTTCTTATAACTTGAGGGTCCTAGTGGCACTGTAGATCCTGGCAACTGAGAAGCAGCTAACCATCACCACACCGTCTTTGTTCATTCAAGTGAGTGGTGCATCTGTGTGTGTAAATACAGTCACCCATGACTAAGGATATACTGTCCTGGTCCTGCTGTCCTAAGGGACGTGGACTGTTATATGACTGACCCCTTTCTGCAGTTGTGTTTTCTGTGTTGTCTATATATGCTGTTTGCTTGCAAGTGTGATGTTGATTGTTCTGTACACTAAATCTTCATCTAGGAGGTCTTTGTGGTTTAGGCATGTACTTTTTATGTACCTTAGTCTAAGAAGGCTTATTTGTTTGTCTAGTACATGGTGGGCATGGTTGTGTGAGATGAGTGTCAAGACAGACAACATGTCCGCTATAGTCTACATTCTTTGAACAGAGATTGGCCTTCAAGTTCAGTAGATACTTGCATTTCTCACACATAGTATAGTGTTCTGGAAGATTCAAACAGCTGGCAATGAGCATGAGTCAATTTTGCATTTCCTCAGTATTCCTTTTGCTATCAGGCCAGTGACATGTATGCAACAGGCAGTGCACACTCCTTTGGTGTTGAAGGTTACAGAATCTATTCTGACATGAGATGGGTGGATTTCTGACACTGCAGTGCAACATAAGTGGGGTGGCATGTCATCCTCTGGGTGGCAAATTTTCCCTAACAGTATACCACCTTGGGTCTCCCCTCAAAAGGGACTACTAGCCTAATAGGACTAACCAGGTCATCAAAGGATAAATAAATATTTAGCGCCAGGTATAATAGGGATTAATAATGAATGCTAATGAAGTGGATTACTAGGAAGGGCCAATATACACTTGAATGAGTACATTTTAAACAAAGTATGGTAAAAAGGGGTTCAGCCCTCTATGTAGTACACTGTGCACTAAGCAGACAGGAAGATAATAAGAAGAGAAACTTAGGTTTAGTAGTCTAAGGGAAGGAACCTCCCATTTGATCTATTAGTGTTCATTGATATAAGTAGATGAGATGAGGCAGGGTGGCATTTCCAAAGCAGTTTGTAGGAAGACAAGTTAACTTATAATCAACACTTGTAGGCTGGGTTTGCACTTTGTGTTCTGGATCTATGAAATACATTGGGAAGACAGAGGTATTTAATTAGCTTACACAGTTGTTACTTTTGTGCTACTTACAGTAGCAGTAAAAGAAAAGGAGAGAATTTGGTATTCCAATTAATGTAAGAGGTGGACAATGACAGGTACCCTGTCTTAAAGTCATAGCAGGGTCAGGGTTGGAGGATAAGGGAGAACTCAGCTAATCAGAAATGTAACAAGCCAGATTAAATCAGTCACTGAACTTTGTAGCTATCACCTTCCCTTCACAAAGTCTATATAATACAAACACTGAGGCCTAGCACCTGCCTGAAAATAGTGTTTTGTTAAGGGCAAAATACTGCACTCACAGTTAAAGGTAGCATTATAAATTATGAAATTACATAGTAAAAGGGTTGGTGGGTTTATCTTATAAATACACATTTCTAGCATGAAATATACAGTTCGTGGTGCAAATTATTTTAAGTGTAGGTTTTATATTTGTGAGGAAAATAATTATCACATTCTTATATACTAATCAATTACTCCTTGGAGGTTCATTCTCTCAGTGTGAGAAATCTAGAGGATGCAAACGGTGGTAAGTATCTGCAATTCAAATTCCATTTAAAAAAGTGAGACAACTTCGATCTAATGCTATACATACTGATGAATGCATTGAGATGATTGTTGTACAGATTGCATTTACAGTAACAGAAAAACTGGTATGCTTTTAACCTAAACAATACAGAAACAGTATATCTGCTTCAAGGAACAAACTGACTACTTTTATTACTTCAGGCAAAGAAGAATTTATCATATTTTCATTGATTTGCTTTTTTTTTTGCAAAATAAGCATATCTTTGTCCTTATTAGTTTGCAATCAAACTTGCTGAAAGCAACTTATGTGGTGTGAAAATGTAGCTTAATTACATGGTGCCACCAACCATGTAGTCTTCTCATATTAATTAAGATATATTCATCTTTATGAGAATTACTATTCTTGTAGACGATATTGCGGTACTAATAATTTGTTCCTGTAATTTCCTCATGGAAACCATTACCGTTTTTATTAAGCGTGGCACTTCTGTTAGTAGTATGGCTTAAGTACTCTATATGCCTTTATGTAACCTTGCATTCTGTCAGATCAGTGTGCCTGCTTAATCATGTTCAGTTTCAATTGTGAACACTTTCAGAAAACTGACAGCAAACAGTGTTACGAAAAAATATGAGTCTGCCTGATTTGAATTTTAATAAGGCTTCACTGGGCTTCTTATGGATATTTTCTATCATTTCTGCTCATTCTTATGCGAGTGTAAAACTGATAAGTCAGTACTTGCTAGGCCATAAAAACTCTGGAGCAATATTTTCCATAAAAATGTCCTGCATTTTTAAAATAATGTTTCACTTGTACCACAAAGTTAGCTCACTGTTTTATTAGAAGTACTGAATACTTTACATATAGATCATTCTTTATGTCTGTATTCTGCCTTCACCCACACATAGCTGGACTGCAGAATTCTATTTGACAGGCCCACAACCAGCTGCCTGGACAAATCTAAGAAAACTCTATGTGTGGTAACAGTCTAGCTATTTCTAATTTTCTGGATCATACAGAACTAGGTATTACATAATGGATATGATACACCATAGCTTTTATTAATCCAGTCATAGAATAGTGATCTGGTTTCCAGAAATGCAATCCTACAGCATTATATCAGTGGAGATAATCATACTGTTTTACTAATAATAATGAAAGTACAGTGATTTGGAGATTTCAATTTTTGACTCAGAGCACCAGAGGCCGTGTTTCTCTACTGATATCTGATTACTGTGTGTGTGTGTGTGTGTGTGTGTGTGTGTGTGTGTGTGTGTGTGTTTGTGTGTGTGTGTGAGTATGCTTGCGAGTGTGCATATGTGTATAATGGAACATCTTTGAGTATACATTTTTTTTCAGTAAGCATTGTGCTTGATTAATTATACCAATATAAGTGTATATATATATATATATATATATATATATATATATATATATATATATATATATATATATATATATATATATATACCTTTGTTCCTATGACCTGGTTCTTTCTCTTGAGAAGTTTTTATTATCTGTGAGAATAACTTTGATAATCAGTACATTTAGCTCAGTAAAATCACTGCCAAGACAATCAAAATTAGTATGTCATTATTATGTTGTGTATTGCAGAAAGGGAGTCACATGACTGCTTCCTGTTATTATTTCAGTCTTGTTATACATTATTGGTGTTCTTTGTGAAACATATGTGTAATAGAGTCCTTAAGAACTGCATTCTAGAAGCAACACTGGGAACAGGTTCCATGTAAAGATATGGAAACTGTTGTTGTTGTATCTTTCGGCTTTTCCTGGTTAGGGGTCGCCACAGTGGAGCTCCGGTCCACTAATGATTGGCAGTAGATTTTTACGTACCGAGTTGCCAGCCGTGATGCACAACCTTCAACAAAGGCACGCCCATTCACGCATGTCTCCACACAGAAGACGCTTTAACTGAGAATCGAACAGGACAACGTCTTACTGTGAGGCGACAATGCTACCGCAGCATCACCACCGCAAAAATATGGAAATTGTAACATATAATATTAAAATGATAAGAATTTTAGTTGACTGAGCTTCAGGTGTGACAAATGTGCACATGCTGTAGAAGAGGTATAATGTCACGGATAAAACAGTTCCGAACTGCAAAGGGTTAAAGACTGTAAGTTGTAATACAAAATTCATGGCAAGGCAGCAGCACAACTATGTCCATTTTAACATCTCAGGAGCCTAGAAGCTTCTGACAGAATAGTATATTAAACAGAGAATATCACAGGTAAGTCTCTTCTTCGACTAGAGTACAACAGAAAGGCATAACAACTGAACAGACAAAAAACATCATTACACATCGTACATGCTAAGAACTTTCTACATAATCTGCAATTCCCACTAATGGGGTACCTAGTTAATAGGCAAAGGTAGGCAAGACTGGGAATTGTGAAGATGAGAAGAGCCATTGCTGAGACAATGGTTTGGACTAGCTCTTAAAAAGCTCACTTACAGCCAAGCCATAGCAGACAATCAGAACTGTAGCTAGTTTAAAAATAACAAATTGTGAGAGTCCAGAGGAGATCACATAAAAAACACTGTGGTTAGAGCCAAACAGATATTAGCATTACCAGCACTCACTCAGATGAATAAATGCCGGCAGTGTGTTCATTATACCAACTAACAGTTTGCACTCACACATCCTTTTGCTGTGCCCAAGCTGCAGGTCTGCAAACATTGAAAAATGGGAAAAAATTATAATAGACACAAGATATAAATACATCACCCTGTATGCAGTAATAAAAAAGTTTTATTGGCTAGTGGACAAAAATAATTTTTCCCTTCTTGTATAATGATGCTTTAGTGCATAGTAGTTTCTCCACATTTTGCAAGAAATTAACAAACAACCGTAAGCTACAAACTAGACACACTGCAAAAATAGACCAACAAAAGTTGTGTAAAATGTTGATTATTGTTAGCTTTGCAGTTCCTCTAAGGCAGCCACAGTAATAATAAAAAATAGTATTCATAATAACCTATTTGGGCAGGAAAATGCACACACTGTCCGAGTGAACTATGACCCTTCTGATAAAGTACACCCCCTCGGACTGTGAAATTGGTGTAAAACATAATAATAATGGAAAACTTTGTTCTTTTATAGAGACTGCCCCAACAATGAACCATTTCAACCACAATTGCCCTTTGATCTCATGTATTGTATGTCCCCAAAAGATGATGACCCCGTTGTATGCACTAATTTATCACTGAGAGAAGAATCAAAAATATAATAAAATGTTGCTATTTCAGCTTGTTGGTAAACACATACACTGCTACAACAAGTCATAACACTTTTTCATTTGCCACCATGATCATATGATGAAATTGTGATGTCACTGACAAAATGCCATCATATTCCTTCTCCAAAAAGGCAGCCTACTTCAATGCACATCTCTGATGATGAAGAGGGGGGAAAGAAAAGAAAACATCAGTTTGGGGCAGGAATGTGATATAAATGAACTTGGGCAAAAGGGAATGTATAAACAATTTGGGAACTGATGAAGGATCAACAATAAAATATGAACAGATGTAAATAAAATTGAGTAAGGCGTATCTTAGAAGGCTTAAATTAATACTTAAAACAGCATTGACATCTAGAAATAAAGTCCAAGCTATAAACCAATTTGTTCTTCCTGTTCTTACAGTTTTAGAGTGACTGATTGATCTCAAAAGGTGTTGGATAGTTTGGACAGAAAAACAAGGAAGATGCTTCCTGTGACTGATTAATCTCAAAAGGTGTTGGATAGTTTGGACAGAAAAACAAGGAAGATGCTTCCTGCTTATCAAATGATTTATAAAATATCAGTGCATACCGATACTATATATTCCCTGTTCTGAAGCAGGTATGGGCCTCCTCGAAACTGATTATATGTATAGATCTGCAATAGTGGGAATACATATATATCTGTTGACCTCACAAGACCAGAACGTAGTGAAAGTTTTAAAACATGAGGAGAACAGGTCTAAGATAACTTCCCTGCTTAGTTTAGTAGAAGTATATCGGCATCAAGCAAGAATGGAAATCAGTCCAGAAATAGATAAAAATCAGGAAGCAACTGAATGTGCCAAAAAACAAAAGAAAGAATTTAAGGTGAAGGATCAGATAAGAAGGCAAGAAATGTGGAAAATGCATAAATATATTTGCAAGTACAGAAAACTCTTTGAACAACCTCATGTTGATCAGGATTGGACACAGGACTGGTTAAGGAGAGGTGAATTTAAACCGAAAGATGAAAGGTTTAAAATTGATGGCTCAAGATAGTGCACTACATACATGTTGGTTTACAAAGTCCATTGAACATGTGGGAGAAACAGACAAATGTAAGTCTTGTAAAATAGAATTGGAAACAGTTGCACATCTTGTTGCTGGTTCTTATGTACTGATGGCAGAAGGACTATATACCGAAAGGCATAATAATGTAGCAGGACTGTTGCATTGAGGATTGTGCAAACATCATAATATTGAAGTTTTTAATTTTAATTTAATTTAATTTAATTCATTTATTTGTTAACCGGGAAAGTCTGACTTGGAACGTAGCCAATTTTCAGCAGAGGCCCGGGAAGACATTTATTTTATTTTATTTTATTTATTTATTTATCATTTGTTGACCGGGAAAGTCCGACTAGGTTCCACAGAGCCTGTTTTCAGCGGAGGCCCGGGGAGAAATGCTCCAGATGTTCCCATGTTCCCGACGCATGTTGCTGAAAGTTGCTGAAAAACACTGGAAACATGAGCCATAAAGCATCATACAAAACAATGAAGTTTATATCACATGGGATTACCCATTACCAACAGTTCAAAAGATAGATGCAAGAAAATCAGATATAGCAGTCCATGAAAAGAAGACAAAAGTAGCTTTGATTATTGAAATTACTACACCCAGTGACTACAGTGACTTGTGTACAGAGAGACACAAAGTCATAAGGTACCAGGATTTGCAGGCAGAAATTAGGGCAATGTGGAAGAAAGGTACCCAGACAGTTCCAATAGTAGCAGGAGCAACAGGTCTTACAAAAAAGAATCTGCAGTCGTATTTAGATATGCTACCGATATATGTCACTCCATACGAATTGCAGAAGGAGTCATTACTGGGCACATCGCAGGTGCTGCAAAGACCACATCTAGCTGGCATCAAAGAGTGAAACAATACTAATTTCATGAACTCTAATCGTACCTTGACTTAGAAATGGGGTCCATTCCTGTCATGGTATTAGAAACCCAAAAGACCTGGAGAAATTAAGAAAGAGGAAAGTGAAAAAAAAAGAAAGAAAGAAACAACTACTACGATAATATGGTAATTTCAACATGATGCTCTTGAACACATATGCTAACCCCTAAATGTATACATCTCAGAACTTAATTGCATAGAGCTAAAATCATGGACAGTTGAGAGGCTGAGGCTTACCTGTATATAAACAATGAAATGCAAACGAACTCTGTTCATGCTGTCCTTAGCATTGGTAGTTCTTTCATTGCACTTCTGATCTCTCTTTCTCTCATTGAAACAGACTCCTCTCCCTCCATGGAAGCATGCAAGGAATCTGGAGTAAAGGAGATAATGTACACCCTCATTCTAAAATGAGCTAAAAAATCTTTCTATAAAAGAATAACCCAGCTACAGCATATAGCAATAGTCCTCTCCAATGCAAAATGTTTAAATCCTCTTTGGAATTCTAGCCATTCACTATGTTTAGATACACAAATCAGACCTAAAAAAAAACACTCTCAGCCTACAGGTCTTGTCTGAATCAACAGGGAATGGTTACTCAAGAAAAAAAATTATGATTGTGGCTTAGCTTGTTCTCAGCTCTTTAACTTCCTAGATTATAAGCCTGAGTAGAGCTTCTAGTCAGGTTTGAACCAAGCTCAAGCTGGTTCTGGCTTATCCACCTCTGTTAATAGCATGCATTCTGAAAATATTAACTTTACACATTTTACTGCAGAGTATTTAAAAGGAATAAGATACCAGTCTACTATTTCAAGATTTTGATACTATTTTTAAGATGGTCCTTGTAGACAACCAGGGATTTTCCAACAGTAGAGCGTGTTATTACTCTTTACAGGAAAAAGAAAATATTCACGTAGTTTGTTAGTCAGATGGGTGATAGTCATTTAATAGTTAGACCATCCACATGGAGTTGCAACAAGTAAACCCCAAGATTTTGAAGAATAAATATCTTCAGTCAAAAGGTTGTGCAGGTGAGGGTGCCTTACTGCCTTTGGTTACAACAGGTATAGGAACTGCTTTCTCCTGAAGCTTTCAAAATATGGCAACTGACTCTGGCAACAAACATGTTTGAACCTTTACAGTGCTCAATAAATCTTCCATGTTTTTTGCAAGGTATGAAGTAGTGCTGTCTCTGTAAATCTAGCCCGTATTTGCTCCATCTGTCTATTCATAGACTAATCATGACCTCTGACCACTGGATAGTACACAGTTCCTCAACAGCTCCTATGACTCAGGAGAGTGTGTTTAGGATCGTAAATGAAGGTCCTTAAATAGATGTCGTCTCATTGTATAAGTCTTACCAGCTTGCTGCTTTTGTCGAAAGTCTACTTCAGAGCACATTATTTTCTTCATATTGTGTATACTGTTCATATTTTCTTGAAGCAAGTCATTTGTGGATCGCATACCTCATGTTGTACTCATTTTTTCTACAAACAAAATTGTCATCATCTGTGAGATAGTTCTGTAGCTAAACAAGAACTAGGGCAACAATCCTTTACAATGTCTCTTTTCATTTTATTCATTAGCTCCTTGAAATTCTGTATAGCCATAGATGCCATGCCATTAGATGAGGTATGAAATGCAATAGACGTTAGATAAAAATTCCAGTTTTATTTATAAAGTTTTAAATTTCACACTAGAGAAACTAAACCCACTGTCAGATTCAGATATTCTTGGATAATGTCATACTACAATATTATTTTGATATTTCAGTAATAGCATAAGAAGTGAAAGAATCATTGCATACACATCACTCTACCTGAAATAAGACTCCATCTCACCTGGAAACATAATTTAAGGAATGAACATACTGCAAATTCAGTCTTTTCAGACAATTCTTTTGAGTCCAAAGAGGAATTCAGTCTTGCAGTATGATTTATTGACATTCATTTATCATAAATGCTTATTTCTTGGCTTTATAGTCTGATCCATGACATACCACCACTCGTAATGTTGTCTCAGTATTCCATTAAGCTGCTGCTGTATCCAGACCATGACTGAGAAGGAGAAGGGTATTCTGACTTCATAATACAGATACTGTAGACCGATACAGGGTGGGCAAGAAAACTATAGAGAAAATATGCAACCTCTGGTGCCCTCACCTGAGACACCAGGATATCATGGCTAACCCATCCAAGCAGAAACAAAGGTATGCATAACATTATGAACACTAGCAACAAGCACTTTTCAGAGGCGCACAGGGGATATATCAGGGTTGTCACAAGCCTCAGATTCTAGAGTCATACATTATTTTTTAAATTCAATGCTACAATATGCAATGGATCCTATCTGGTTCTCACACACCCCAGAGGACAGAGCAACAACCATGCAACAGTTTTATACCACAATGACCACATGTTTTACCATGTCCAAGTGTGGGCACTTCAACCACTGATGGAGCAGGGAAAACAGAGCCACTGTGAGAGCAGAATTTTGCATGGCCATTTTGGCTAACACCTGATGATGTAGCACCTCTCCAGCCACATGGATGCTGACCCTTGCCCAGCTGACATTTCATTACAGACATGTTCCAATCCAGTGTGTCATTCCTCCTACCCAGGGAGTCACCCACATGGTTCAAGCAATCTGG
Organism: Protopterus annectens; assembly: GCF_019279795.1. Taxonomy (NCBI): domain Eukaryota; kingdom Metazoa; phylum Chordata; order Ceratodontiformes; family Protopteridae; genus Protopterus; species Protopterus annectens. The sequence continues at coordinate 253,167,507 of NC_056725.1, read as the reverse complement.
CACATAAGAATGCATAGCATTTAGTGTTTGCACTCTCTCTCTATTGAGGCCCTGGTAGAATGTGCCTGTACCTTCATCACGGCCCTATACATATGTTGTGTGGCACCTACTGACACACCATCAGTTGGAGGGTGGGCAACAGCCATCCTCTGAGCACCTTTACCAACCCCCATGTGTGGCACTTCATCCTAACAATGGCTACAAGGAGAGTCACCCAGCTCTGCAACCACACTATGGTGCTCATCTGTGTCACCCTTAATCTCTCCTATGTGTAAGGTCTCCATGGCATCAGTATGCATAGGCTAACTGATGGTGTCAGAAGTGTGGGAGCCACGACCTCCATGTCAGACTGACCCTCTGTATCCCCAGACTGCGCATCTTCCTTGCTGACATCATCATCAGAGGCTACCGATACTCTGACATCAAGTAGTAGGAGTTCAACATTGCTACTAGCAGGATCACCTATGATAACAAGTTATCAACACAGCAAAGAGAGAAACAGAATACAAACTGATCAAACTTATGTAAAATATATTTTCAACAATAATAGATGCTAGCACAATGCAAAAAGAACTTTCATGTATACATAAATCTACTTTATATACAGTAATAACAATAAAACGATGTGCCTACCAATAAGAAAGGGAGATGAAACATGGATGATAAGCATAACAATGCAAAAGTCACAATAAACAGAAAACAATCCACTTTACATATGCAGAATAAGAACACCTTGACAAAAGTCTACTGTCATAGGTTTATAGGTTCATAAGTTGGTACTAGGCTATCGGCCCTAGGGCCTATACAAGCCTAGCCATAACAATCCCCTGGATATTTCTTCCCGCAATATTTACTTCCCTGGACCCCTGTCTAGCAGGGCAACTGTTGTGATCCCTGGGGTGAATTTCCTATCTCCCATTCGATCGTCAAGGTTCCTTTTGAAGAGGGCCAAGGAGGCACTCTCCTTGACATGTATGGGCAGTTTATGCCAGAGTATGGGGAGTCTATGGGTCAGGAACCTGTCCAGTTTCATTTCTCCATCAATCTCTCTTCATCTTTTTGTGTCTCTTCTCCTCTTCTCCTCTATATTTTTTGCTCTATATATATAGATATAAGATAGATGTATTATATATTCCATATATTTTGCATGTCTGTGTGTGTGTGTAGCTATAAATATATATATATATATATATATATATATATATATATATATAAATATATGTGTACACACACACACACACACACACACACACACACACACACACACACACACACACACACACACACACACACACACACACACACACACACACACACACACACACACACACACAATATACATTAGCTAATCATATTGCATATAAGGAAGTTCAACAGTAGACACACCTGGGCTGTCCTCACATCAGCACCATCATCAGTGATTCTATGTGAACCCCTGATGAGCTGTCTAGGTCTCTGTTAGTGGACAAGAACTACTCTGTTTCAGCTAGTGGTGGTTTGGTAGTAGACCATCCTCAGTAGCCATCTGTTCCTGGGCAAGTTAGCCACCCTATTTTTAACAGTCATTGTCATATCACTGGCCCAATGTCTGATTTTTTCATTAAGCATGGCCATGTCCTCCAACTGCATTACCATCATTGACCATCTGCTCCCAGATACAGTCACAGAAGGACTTGTCACTTCAGCCTCTCTCTAAGAGGAATAAGCCATGTTGCCATAGTTCTTGGATGATAACTTCATTCCCCACATCGGTGTATGTTGGTTTAAGCAATCTTTGGTACCATAGCCCTGTATGACATGAAACATAAATAACAAAATAGGAAATTAAACAACAAGTGACTGTTAACATAAAATATATATATATATATATATATATATATATATATATATATATATAGATAGATATATATATATATATATATATATATCACACACACACACACACATATATATATATATATATATATATATATATATATTTATATGCAGCCATCATGCACAAAATAATTAAAAATTAAAGCTCATTATGAGTACACACAAGTAAATCCCCACACAAAAAAGGGAAATGAAAACCAATGTTAAAAGTCTGAAAGGATTACAACAATTAGGTAATTCTATAGTACACTGCAGCATTAACAAAAATAATGCAAATGTTTTAATTAAGAAATGACAACAAATTTGTTTGGTAATGCAGTTGTGTTTATAGTATTCACGAGTTAAATAAGAAACAAATAAACTCACTGAAAACAAAAACGGAACACCACTGCAGCCAGAACGATGTAAAAGAAAAGAAACGCAATTTATTTCAAGACCAAAACACAGAAAGCCAGAAGCTTCATCAGCATTTGAAAGGATTAAAACCAAATGCATTTAAAACAAAGTAACTGGCGCTTGTTGACGACATCACCAGCGCCACAATGTTGCTTAAAGCAACGATGAAACTTAAAGGGCAACAATAACAAGGAGAGCGGAAACAAATACATAGTATGCCCTGTAAAACTTATATAAAAGAATAAAAACATTCTAAATGAAATGTGAAGCTAAAAAGTTGTATATAGTAAATATCAATAAACAAGAGCAACTAAATGTACTACTGCATCGGGTCACCTAACAGGAGCAAGCAATATAAAAAAAGCTACATCTCAAAGGAAATAAATATGTTAAAGTTGCTATTACTTTAAACTGTAGATGGAATAGAACATTCAATGGGCTTAACCCTAGCAAAGCAATATATGCACCATTATTCACTGTCCTTGGAGTTGACCAATGGGATAGGTTGGTACGCCACTAAGAGTAAAAAAGTATTATCTAAGGTAGCTCTTATATTTAAGAATATCAGCAATATTACAGTTTTCGTTTAGCCCAGGAATATATTTATAGTATTCAGATATATATCACAGGCTTAACATGTGCTTTGGACTGCAAATGTAAAACCACTGACTTTGTTAATAAGTGATACAATACTCTTCAGTACTAAATGTTCATAATGCCAGATAACATTTACTTTCTAAATAATTTTAATGAAAAGAACGAACTGGTATACTCAGCTATGCAAACAGCAATGGACAAAATGAGAAGAGTAAAAAAATGGGGTATTGTAAAATATAATCCATCAGTAAGGTAAAATAAATCAATTTGCAAAAAAAAAAACTGTAGTTACTGGCTATGAACCACAGTACACCTTCTAAGGTAGAGACATACAACTTTAATTTGGAATACCATCAATTGCATGATTGTGACTGGTGCCAATGTGCTGCCATCATGACCATGCACCTTTGCAACAATTCTGTTGTTAAAGTAGGAAAACATTTTGTAAGTCAGATAGCAGTATTAAGCTCTCTGGATCCAGACAGTCTCCCCTACTATGATGCACATTCCTTACCAATACAATTAGCTTTATATACAGCAGATTAAGCCTTCTGAGCACTGCGAATATGAAATTCATCTTTGAACTCATTACTCATTAACATTCATGAATACCACAATCTGCACTAAGTGTAGGGCCTGTAAATATTGTGTAAGGACCTACACAATTGCATACACACACCCTAGCACTGCAAGGATGAGGACTGAAAAGTGTTAATAGCTATGGGTTTGGAAGTGCGAATGATTAGTCAGACTGTAGGTACAATCAGTGTTTCACAGTCTGTCCACTTTGATGTACACTTATGAAGGGTGTGTGAGAGAGAAGTAATTTACCAAAAAAGTCTGGTTATATATGGACTAACTTAAGAGAGAAACATTCATAACATTTTCCTGAAGTGGTTATGTCCTGAACTGGTTATGGCCATACTGTTGTTTTTTCTGAGTAAAAAATGTATAACTTTCTAAGGAGGTACATTGTTCACTGAAACAGATATTAAAAACAATGCAAATCAGATTGCATTCATGTCAACAAAGCATATATAGGGACATGATGCTCAGAAAATAAAGAGAAGAAAAAAAAACAGCAACAGTGTTGCAAATATTTGTTTAATATCCTGGGAGGAAATATCAGCTAAACTGTTGCAAATATCCCATTCATCCACACATCTGTTGGCAGATTACAAAGGACAACTTTCAGGACTTAGTTCTGCTGTAACTTTACTGTGAATTGATACAATATCACATCTCTTGTAATGTAATCTACTTTTATCTTCCTCATACTATATATCTGTGCCTGTGGCAAATAGTGAAAATAATCTCAAATGTGTGTTGTTAATGCCCTGATTTGATGTTCAGATCCAGAAAAGGTGATATTTGTGTGACTGTAGTGATGTTTAAGGAGCATATCTTCATGTTACAAGACAACAAACCTGAGGAAACATCAGAAAGATAAACCCCGGGATTCATGAAGCTCGGCGCAAGGCCGGCGTAAGGCCTGCGCCGGCGGTGCATGGAATATCCGGCGCAGTAGCGCCATATACATATTAATGAGAGTGCACCGGAATCACAGACACGCGTAGTGCATGCGAGCGAGCCCAGGTAGGATGCGCCTGGAGGCGTGTCTAAGCCGGCAGGAGGTGAGCAACCTAATGTGCTGACAGCCACGGTCCGCCCACAATAGTAATGGCAGCAGCCAGGTCCCGTGCAGAATGAAACGCACGTACAGTACGCAACATAGTCCCCATTCCAAATTAACGGAGAAGCAAATAGAAGCCACCAAGGCATAAGTGTACCCGTTCAAGGAGCAAAGGATACGCATAAGACCGCCTCCGTCCCGCAATGCACTGTCAGTGTTTACACTCAGAGAAGGTGTACAGCCGCATGTCAGCGCCGCACCGACATAGGAGCAGCGACTAAGGTCACCACCTGTCCCACTTTGTTTGGGGCAGTCTCTCCATGGACAGTTGTGTCCCGAAAAACGTATTAGAAATGGCTGATGTGCTACGAGTGTAGGACACAATGATATCCCGTATGTAATGTAATGGTAGCATGAATTGGTTATTTCTGTAACAGAAATACCGAAATGACACAATAAACAGAATAAGCAAGGAAATTGCCACAATAATAAGCAAATTATTTAGGCAAACAAGTGAATTTCTATGCTATATAGTGACCGTTTGTATGTGTCGGCCTGTAAAGGCAGATGTGAGTCCCGGAAATATCCCAGATCGGAAAATGGAAAAGGTGGAAACCCCAGCAGCGACATGGGCATGGTCACCAGGGTTACCTGCTGTCCCAAAGTGCCATGGACAGTCCCTGATTGGACAGTCGTGTCCCTGCAACAATCGTAAAATGGAAAATGACCTGCGATCCCCCTACGCAAATTCCGCAATATACATGTAAATAGTAGCATAAAACATATACATTACGGTATGGAACACAGACATGGCATAAGAAAATAAATAAGGAACCCAAACGCTAACAGAATAGGCTCATAGTATGGCAAACAAGTGAAGTTCTGTCTACTGCACTAGCCCTGGGTATGTGTAGTCCTGCAAATTTCAAGTGTCCACATAACATGCCCCACTATGGGCATTGGAAAAGGTGCCAACCATAATGGTCACAAGCAGTAGTGACAGTACATAGCCGGGTAGCTGTGCCGACATAACAACAGTAAGGAAGCAAGATACCCCAAACACAGGCAAACATGTGCATAGCAACATATCCCAGACCCAGCAACATCTCTGTTGCATACACTGGATGGTGTATGATGAAGTGTAATATCCAGAAGCAGAACCCATGCATTCGGATGTACTACACAATAGCCTCATTGTACATGTCAGTCACACCCATGTATACCCCAGCACCCAAACCTGCTAGCATCCGTGTGCAGCTATACAACCACACACAATGTGCATACCTGAACTGTGGTAAGATGTTTGTGTTAGGCAATGCCACGCGGGCAAATATGTACCCCACATGTCAGCAACCCACCGCAGGTACAGATATGTAAATGGCTGCATGTGAATGTGTCAGCAGAATGTGTACATCCGGCATGTAGTATGTACCCGTCCAAACCATCTAGGTTTGCATACGACACGGTGCACATAAGTGTACACATGTGGACAAGTCGGTCGTTGGACCACCGCGGCTTAATTATCTTTGCAGTGAAGTCGATCACATATAGCGGAACAGGTGCCTAACACACAGGACATCCTAACAGGGTGCTACAGGCAAAGAAGGGGAAACTGGGACATCACATGTGGAGATTAGCGTGGCTGGACGGACAAATACACACGGTCAAGGTAAAGGATGGAACAACATGCATATGGCTGGATGGATGTTGTTCGAAAAATATATAGAAACACATATGAAGTTCCAGTTTACACTCGAAATACTATATAATGTATTGAATTGTACCGTACAATATGGCAGCAGAACTAAGCCTGCATGTAATTGGTGAAGCTAAGCTGTACTGTGATGGAATTCTGAACCTGGCAGTAAGCAGGACAGCAGGCTCATGTCTGTCATCATTAATTATGTGCTGGGTTACAGAACAATAAATGTATGTACATGCATAACAGCACTCCTTCCCCAGAGGAGGATGGCCTTGTGAGCTCAATGGAAGATAGCAGTACAACTCCCTACCAGACAGACAAAGCAACGTATCAAGAAATTAAATGTCCACTGTATCGTAACAGTCTAGGGTCCTTGAAACAGCTACAATCACAAAAGGATACTGTAATGTACAAGGTGCCTTGCAAGGCTGTGTTATTCCCATGAGAAAACAATTTAAGTTCCCATGATGTACACAGTCTGGGGTTGTTGTTCCGATAATAAAGTGGCAATACCTCCCAATCGTGACCTCTGGGTATGGTATGAAAGTGGTTGTTAACCTGCAACATTGGATGTATAGCATTGGTTTCTGGTGTCGGAAGACATGGTTCCTGTAGCACAACACAGTATGGGTAGTCAAGCACACATACACGATTGCTGAACACACAGCATCAGTGAAACCCAATGCTCACAAGGACACAGTCCGACAAGCTCTACACTTTACATATGCACAGTGGTGTCCAGTGTAGGACCCAAAATTGTGGAAAGAACCAAATTATGTCTTATTTCAATGCGTACCTGAAATCAGTGTCGTCACAGGTACACATATGCACCGCAAGAGTGTTTAATGTTGCTGATAGCTATGCATGTAATGCAGCACAGATGCACAGCAATACCCAGGGTACCGGGTCCATAGAACTGCCCACATCACAGTCCCGCACACATGACGGATGTGTAATGGGTACTGTCAATTGTTGCAGTCAAGGGATTCTGGGTATGTAGACTCTGTGCTCGGTGTTGTTTCACGGGCAATCCTTTCTCCGCCCGTGGGAGGGATGTGCGTATCACCTGCCTTACTCTCCGCTAATAATGCAAACCATACTCGGAGAATGCTAAATGTAGGTGTGTAATGTGTACAGCCCTATACTACTGTCCAGTAGGCAATTGTCATGGATGGACACCCGTATGGCCAGAATGGCACCCACAACTGCAAACCCGGGTAAATGACATAGCCGCGGGAAGGCATAACACAGGAAATACACATAGGGACTACAGTTGACATTCCACATACAAAGCAGGACCGTCGTGCCAACACCGGCGTACACAGCACTCAATCTGCCAGCAACAGACTGAGGAGCACCTGCTACCGTACAGCCTGTGGAACACATACTAATGGCACACACACAACGTCAAGTAGGATATGTAAACTATGGCTTTCCCACCTATGAAGACAACATGGTTAAATGAATGCATAGGTAAGCAACATGTTCTGGTGGTGTTATAGTGGAAATACAGTGACGGATATGTCCCATTGGGACGTCTGCGGTTTAAATGGAGCATTTGCTAACCAGCATCTTTGGATGTATGTAATTTGTCCACAGTAGTAAATCACCTGGTTATGTAGAACCATGTGGAATGGGTAGTCCAACAGACATCCGCGATTTCTGAACACACAGTATCAGTGAAACCCACTGCTCACAAGGACACAGTCCGACAAGCTCTACACTTTACATATGCACAGTGGTGTCCAATGTAGGACCCAAAAATTTGTCTAAAGACAGGAATGCCGCCTTCTTTCAACACTTAAGTGAACTCATTGTAGTCACAGGTACACATATGCACCGCAAGCGTGTTTAATGTTGCTGATAGCTGTCCATGTAATGCAGCACAGATGCACAGAAATACCCAGGGTACCGGGTCCATAGAACTGCATCCACATCACACTTCCGCACACATGACGGATGTGTAATGGGTACTGTCAATTGTTGCGGTCAAGGGATTCTGGGTATGTAGACTCTGTGCTCGGTGTTGTTTCGCAGGCAATCCTTCCTCCGCCCTGTGGGAGGGATGTGTCGTAGCACCTGCCTTACTCTCCGCTAATAATGCAAACCATACTCCGGAGAATGCTAAATGTAGGTGTGGAATGTGTACAGCCCTATACTAGTGTCCAGTAGGCAATTGTCATGGATGGACACCCGTATGGCCAGGATGGCACCCACAACTGCAAACTGGAGTAAATGACATAGCCGCGGTAAGGCATGACACAGGAAATACACATAGGGACCACAGTTGACATTCCACATACAAAGCCGGACTGTCGTGCCAACACCGGCGTACACAGCACTCAGTCTGCCAGCAACAGACTGAGGAGCACCCGCTACCGTACAGCGTAACAGATGTGCGACCTGTGGAACACATACTAATGGCACACACACAACGTCACGTAGGATGTGTAAACTATGGCATTCCCACCTACGAAGACAACATGGTTAAATGAATGCATAGGTAAGCAACATGTTCAGCTGGTGTTATATTGGAAATATAGTGACGGATATGTCCCATTGGGATGTCTGAGGTTTATATGAAGCAGTTGGTAACCAGCATCTTTGGATGTATGTCATTTGTTCACAGTACTAACTCAGCTGGTTATGTAGCACCATGTGGAATGGGTAGTCAAACAGACATCCGCGATTGGGGAACATACACCAGCAGTGAAAAGCACTGGGCAGGTGGACACAGTCCAGCAACATCTAACTTGACATATGCACATCGGTGTCCATTGTAGGACCCAAAATTCTGTTCAGAGAATGCCTGCTAGCTTCCTGCATTACTCATGTGACCTAATTGTCGTCCTGCGTCACAGGTACACATAGGCATAGCGTGTTCAATGTTGATGATAGCTGTCCATGAACTGCAGCACACATGCACAGAAATACCCAGGGTATCGGGTCCATTCAGCTCGTCCACATCACACTGCAGCACACATGAAGGATGTGTAATGGGTACTGTCCACTGTTGCAGTCAAGGGAGTCTGGGTATGTAGAATCTGGCCTCGGTGTTGTTTCGCAGGCAATCCTTTGTCCGCCCGTGGGAGGGACGTGCAACACATCGTCACTCTCCGCTAATAATGCAAACCATACTCCGGGAATGCAAAATGCAGGTGTGAAATGTGTACAGCCCTATACCAGTGTATAGTAGGCAATTCACATGGATGGACAAGCGTATGACTAAGATGGCACACATAAATGCAAACCCGGTGGAATTACACTGCTGTAGTAAGGCATTACACAAGTCATACACATAGGGACTACAGTTGACATTCCCCATACAAGAAACACAGACAACCAGCCGATGAAGTCCAAAGCAAAGACGAGGTACTGTAGGGACCGTCAGTGACCAACCAGAGCACACCAAGAATTAAAGGCAGTCACCATAGTCTATTGGAGCCCACTTCGTCTGCTTCATAAGCAGACTTATTCAGACTACATACAATGCAGTCCAACCTACTACATTTACAAGCATTAATTGGTTGGTACATTAGATGTGCTAGGTACTAATTACATGCCTTAAAGGCAGACAAGCGAACAAACCTTACTTGGGTTACACATCCCACACAGTGAGGACATCAGACATTGCTTGAAGGTACAGTCTTCATCGGAAAATGGAAATATATGTACATATATGAAACATGAACCAACATAAAATGTTTTCCAAATGTCTGACTGTGTAAGCTACATATATATGTCCTACGGATTGTGCCAAAATATTAACAGAACTGCAGACACCTAGTAATATGAATGAACCATAATATATACACATAAACCGTATGATTATGACTACTGTAAAATAGACCAACGAAATGTAAAGATTCACAATGTGCTAATGTAACATTCATTTAGAAGGTTACTTAAATAAATCAAACTAGACATCCATGTGTAAATACTAACAGAAGGCCAGCGAGGTGCTTGCCCTCACATGTACTGGGATGTCGTTCCACAGCATAGTGAGTGTCTGGGTGATGAATCCGTCCCAACAACACGTTCGATTAATGACAGTGTCAAGGTGTCGTCAGCTGCCCTTGTGGTTCTGAGGATCTACCTTATTTACGTGAAGCATAGTCATCAGATCTGGGTTCGACTTAGCCGTGCATGCCAGGCACGGGTCACCTCTGGGCAAGTGGTATGCAACTGTATACAGCTGGAATTCTTTCAGTCGGTCAGTATAACACATATACCTGAGACCCTGCATCCGTTTGTCGAAGAACTGTTGGTGCCTTTCCAGCTGCTGCAGGTGTTGGGTCAGATACATTCTGAATGGGGCATTGTACCCAATCATAGGTCTATTGAGTGATGAGTACAAGGGGACAATGACCTCCCCTGATCTAGATGTGAATCCCTTCATGATGATGTGGGCAATGTGGAAGGTCTACCTAACTATGTTAGCAACATGTGTGTCTAACGAGCGGTTAACAACAACACGTGTCCCCAGATCACTGGTAACCCTCCGTGCTCAGTGGACTGCCACCTATATGGTAGCTCGGGGTAACCTTGTTCATCCCGACAGGTATGCCTATGCATTTCCTGGCATTTAGCTGTAGGACATGTCTCTGGTACCACTTATCCACATCTGTGAGGCACTCCTGAAGGATATCTGTGTCAGATGTGTGTCTGACTTTGGCATCCGGTTTGCAGTCGTATGCAAACATTGTCACCCATAACCCCCTGTGTATGCGTGTACATTGGAAACGTAGATGCTGGAAATAGTGGACCCAGGACTGAGCCCCATGGGACACCACCTGTGACTGGCTGTGAGTATGACATGGCGCCAGCAACTATGGCCATGTGTGTTCTGTGACTTAGCCCGTTTGCAACCCATATGGCGATGTATGGATTTACATTCAAGATGACGGGTTTATCAAGTATACCCGAGGGGTGTATTGTGTCGAAGGCCTCTGCCGGGTTGAGGTAGGCTGTATGGACTGCTTTACCCTCAGCAATGGCCTTGGTGACTGATTCTACAAAGTGAAACACGTGTAAAGGGCATGATCTGACTATGACCAAGCTAAACTGGGTTGTATCCAAAGTATCACGGGTCCCCTATGTCTTTATCTATGTGTCCCATTATGATCCATCTCCATGGCTTTGCAGATAAGGCTTGTCAAACTAATGGTATGGTAATAACCAGGGTCAGTGGAGGCACCATCTATGTGGAGTGTGACTACAGTCGCCTGTGCTACTACTCAGGTGCGTATCCTGAGGTGAGGCTAGGATTACACAGCTGTCCGAAGTGTGGGTTAAATTCCCCATAGAGTTCCTGGAGTGCACAGCTGGGACACCATGTGGACCCATGGATGCTGTGTTGACTGCCTTGGGGCTGGATGTGGGTAATGCTGGACATACCCACGGCAGACGTGCCACGTTCCCGAGTCCGATGCCCAGGGACCACACACATAGCCGGCCTTAGGCATAGGCCAAGTAGGTAGCCGTCTAGGGTGTTGCTCTACTCAGGGCACCTTTCCAGACTCTATTTGGTGTAGGTAGACCAGGAGGGGGGTAGCGGGTGATGTATCGGTGGCAACTTCTGCCTAGGTCACCACTTACCCTAAGGCCACTCTTCCCGTGGGTAATACAGCAGTACCCACACCCAGACGCGGGTCATCGCTAGGGTCATTGCTAGTATGGCACATCATCTACGTAAGGAAGGAAACCATATATCCCCAGACATAATGGCACAGCATAACGCCTGTTCGCCGGCCAAAGGCAGACATACGTCACCAGCGTGCGGACGGACTCGCGAGATGTCCGTTAACAATGCCGACAATGTGTCGCTTTGTGAAACAAACTCCACAGAGACATTCAATAATAGACAACGACGGACAACCCGATGTCCTCGTGTCTGAGCTGTTCAACCTGTTACGCCATGTTAAATGTGTGTAGCACAGTGGAACCGGGCCAAACAAAGCAACGGACTTGTCTGTGGCTCAGTGAAAGTCGTCACACAATGTTAAACCCTTGTAATATTGCGACACAGGCCATACATACGGAGGGTTAGTAATGGAAGTAGGTTAGTTCGATCAGACCGTGTGCAATTAGTATAACAAGATCTACAACGGATACACCGGCCAATCGGCGCACACGGTTAAGACTAATTGGGGGGGGGCCGTGACATGGTACCATGGACACGGACAAAACGTGCCCATGTGACTCATCTAACATTCGTACAGGGTCAGGGCGGTCCGTACAGTGGGCCAAGACCAAACCCAAAGCACCACAGCAACACCCTGACAATCGAAGGCCTGTATGCATATGGGATATAAGCAGCTGTCATCTGAACAGCCCTGTGGTGACGACATATGCATCCTGGGCCATGAGCGAGGGGGAATTAGGAATGTTCAACATGCAGTACCGCACCTTTCCCAGCAGGAGAATGGATGCCTGTGACATGCGTGTGTGCGGGGGGGGTGATATGTAAATGTACATAGGTACCAAGGGTATGCATATTAATGACAACGAACAGCTAACGTGCACTGGTCACAGTAGCGTCAAACGTGACTGCTGTCACGTTGGAATTATGACTATAGTACATATAGATGTGCACGTAATGCGTAAAGCGTCCATGCTGCAAAGACTGTTACATATATAAAGCTGTAAGTGCTTTCTGCACACGTCCGTCAACCGGATCAGACATATGTTACCGGAATAGTCACAAGTAACGCAAAACACGTAACCACACAGACACTGTAAACATATATAAACGGACTACGGATATGCGTATGCGGCGTGCGCGTAACCCACAATCCGGACATGCGAGTGTGCGCGTGTGATCCAGTGGAACCAGGGAAGGTTACGGATGTCTCCTCCACACGTTTACATTCATAATTGTCAAATATATGCTTAAATAGTACTTATTGATTCCATGCTTTGTTATCGTAATGCTACTATTATACACATCGATATACAATAACCTGATCAACACACTACATTCTAAGGTGCACTCTCACCAATTATCAACTATGTGTCCGGATACTGATTGTATTTACCAATATTGTAGATATATTAACACATTGTTGCCGTATTATTGTTTCCATGAAGTAAGGCATGCAACACTGATATGTATATGTCACGTTATAATCAAGACTTGGAGCACTGTCCACCTAACTATGAGCAGGTTTATTGATTATTTCGCTTTAAACCGACTCTGAAGGAAGTGTATTAGGGACGGCTATGTCATGAAATCCATTCGACGGTGCCCCATGTTAGTAGTTGAGAGAGCTCAGTATCCTTTCACTGTGGAGTCTATCGTATTTGACAGTGTCTGTTTCTGCCGATATATGTTCCATAATGTCGCTTATGAAGATGGGCAGGACGCAAGGTTTGCTGTATTTACGCATACTGGCACGTGGATATAGATAGGCCATGTCATACAAACGATGGGTAGTCAAGCAGACATCCACGACTGGGGAACATGGCGGCAGTCAATACCACTGGCCAGATGGGGACAGTCAAACACGTTCTACACTTTACAAATGCACATCGATTGTCCATTGTAGGACTCAAAACTTCTGACTGTTTTGCCAGTATGCGTCAAGATCAGCCAATCCGAGTACAAACCGTGACTACGGCACAGCTAGACATATGCACCACCAGCGTGTTTAAGGTTGATGATACCTGCCCATGACATGCAGGACATATGAACAGAGGTCCCCAGACTGCCGTGTCCATACATGCGTCCATATCCCAGTTCCGCACACATGAAGGATGTGTCATGCGTACCGTGGGGGGTTGCAGCCCTGGTATCCTGGGTATGCAAAATGGGGCTCGGTGTTGTTTGGCTGATAATCCGTTGTCCCGCCCGGGGAGGGCTGCGGTACAGGACGTGCCTTAGTCCCCAGTAAGGATGCAAAGCATCCATAGGGTAATGCTAAAGGCATGTGTGAAATGTGTTCAGCCCTACATCAGTGTCCAGTAGGCATTTCCAAGGATGGACAAACGTCACGGACAAGATGGCACCCATAATAGCAAGCCTGGTGGAATCACACAGCCGTAGTAGGGCATGACACAGGACATAAAGATGGAAACAGCAGTACATACACCCCGTAGACATCCATCCTGCCATGCGAATCCCAGCGTACAGCAGCGAAGGTGCTATCCAGTATGTGGGGATCACCGCCTCCACTCTGGCGGAACATACCTGCGACCTGTGGAACACATATTAATGGCACACCAATAACGTCAACTAGGAAGGTCATACTATCGCTAAAATATGGAGTTCACACACATAACCGACATACTGTCATGAATAAATAGGTTCTACATGTACCGGCTGTGTTATACTGACAATACAGTGGCGGATAGTTCACAATGGTACCTGTGAGGATTATGTAAAGCAGTTGCCAACCTGCAGGACTACAGTAACACCCTATGGGTAAATTGTGGAAGGACACGGGTTACGTAGCACTACATAATATGGGTAGGCGGACAGACATCCGGGAATGGGAAACATACGGCGGCAGTCAAACCCACTGGCGAATGGACACAGTCCAACATGTCCTAAACTTTACATATGCACATGCGGTGTCCATTGCAGGACCCAAATATTACTCCTTAAGTGAGTGTGAGCAACATAGTGTGAACCAGAAGAGGTGACAGCCGTGACTACGGCACAGGTAGATATATGCACCACAGGTGTCTTCAAGGGTGATGACAGCCGTCCATGAAATGCAGGACATATGAATAGGACTCCCCAGGCTGCTGCATCCATACACGCTTCCACATCCCATTTCCGCACACATGAAGGGTGTGCAAGGGTACCGTCGACGGTTGCAGACATGGGATCGTGGGTATGCAAATATGGGTGTCGGTGTGGATTGGCAGATGATTCATCGTCCCGCCCGATGCGGGGCGTGGCCATGGCATATCGTTACTCCAATACTAATACCGATCATCCACCGGAAATGGAGAATGCAGCTGTGAAATGTTGACAGCCCGATACTA
Organism: Protopterus annectens; assembly: GCF_019279795.1. Taxonomy (NCBI): domain Eukaryota; kingdom Metazoa; phylum Chordata; order Ceratodontiformes; family Protopteridae; genus Protopterus; species Protopterus annectens. The sequence continues at coordinate 253,152,313 of NC_056725.1, read as the reverse complement.
GTGTCCAGTAGGCAGTTCCCATGGATGGACAAACGTCCGGCCAACATGGCACCCATAGCTGCAAACCTGGGGAATCCACAGCTGTTGCAAGGCATAACCCAGGGAATACAGATACGGTGTACAGTACACACTCCCCATTCAAAGAAACACCGCTGGGCAGATACCGCGTACACAACACTCCATGTGCCAGCACATCTATGGGGATCCTGCGCTTCCATACAGTGGAACAGATGGGTCACCAGTGTAAAGATACCAATGGCACAATCTCCACGCGTCTGCTGGGAATGACATAGGATGGTCAAACTATGGCGTTGACACAAAGAAAGACATCCTTCGGTGAATTAATAGGATTGATGTCAATACACCATGGCAAACACCCAATGAACAGGGAAGACTTGCTGGCACCCTATGGCCACAAACCATGTCACACATAGGTAGATGGAACAGTCAACATAAACATTTCGTCCACGACAAGTCGCATATGGTATCCAAAGGTACTTCATAGACATGTATGCGCTATCACCCGTTGGCCCCGTGAGACTTACACATAACATGGAAGTATCCAGGCTTTAAATGTCCACCCTTACACTTCCATTTGTCACTTTCTATGCGAGCAATGGAGATGTAGCCACAGCATAGAAAGCAGAGACGTACTGCTAACGAAACACACACATGTCAACATCACAGAAAGCATACTATGAACACACGTATTACATGATATTGTACTATGAAACACAAACAAACCGAAACCTGCAGCAAGAATAGTCCCGTAGTTCGACACAACACAAGTCTTCGTAACATTTGAACAGTTCATTAAAACATGCAACGCGTTTTGTTGTTTCCACAACGGTGCAGGAAATATGCTATGTCTAAGAATGTTCACAAACAACAATGTGAGTCTTAACATGATTTTAAATATCACACTGTTGATTGTGAACACTTTAACAATTTGCTTATTCAGTTGTATGGTGAAAGCAACGGAAACACACACACACGGAAGGGACGGAGATGAACCTACGCCTATTTACATGAACTCAGTACAGTATGAATCATTTACACACGTATACCGAAGTTAACTGGCGTGAGCGCTGTCAGAGGCATACATGTAGGCTGCTGGCGTCACCCAAGACAATATTTGGAAATAGCCAAGGCATGTGTTGCGGGCGTCTAAAAGCATAATCAGTCGCAGAGGCAGCTGGAAACACACACACACACGGAAGGGCCGGGGGCGAACCTCGACTATCTACATGAACACACTACTGTATGAAGCATTTACAGAACGCGCTACCGAGTTTGCTAAACAGAGCTATCACAGGCATACTTGTAGGCTGCTGACGTCACCATAAGACAATAGTCGGCAATAGCCAAGGCATGTGTTGCGGGCGTCTAAAAGCATAATCAGTCGCAGAGGCGGCTGGAAACACACACACACACACATGGAAGGGGCGGGGGCGAACCTACGACTATCTACATGAACACACTACTGTATGAAGCATTTACAGAATCGCTACCGATTTTGCTAAACAGAGCGCTGTCACAGGCATACTTGTAGGCTGCTGACATCACCATAAGACAATAGTTGGCAATAGCCAAGGCATGTTAGCGGGCGTAAAAGCATAATCAGTCACAGAGGCAGCTGGAAACACACACACACACACGGACGGGACGCGGGATGAACCTACGACTATCTACATGAACACACTACTGTATGAAGCATTTACAGAACGCTACCGAGTTTGCTAAACAGAGCGCTGTCACAGGCATACTTGTAGGCTGCTGACATCACCAAGACAATAGTTGGCAATAGCCAAGGCATGTGTGGGGCGTCTAAAAGCATAATCAGTCGCAGAGGCGGCTGGACACACACACACACACACACACGGAAGGGACGGAGGACGAACCTACGACTATCTACATGAACACACTACTGTATGAAGCATTTACAGAGAGCAGCTACCGAGTTTGCTAAACAGAGCTGTCACAGAGCATACTTGTAGGCTGCTGGCGTCACCCGCAAGACAATAGTTGGCAATAGCCAAGGCATGTGTTGCGGGCGTCTAAAGCATAATCAGTCGCAGAGGCAGCTGGAAACACACGCACACACACACACACGGAAGGGGCGGGGGCGAACCTCGACTATCTACATGAACACACTACTGTATGAAGCATTTACAGAGCAGCTACCGAGTTTGTTAAACAGAAGCTGTCACAGGCATACTTGTAGGCTGCTGGCGTCACCAGCAAGACAATAGTTGGCAATAGCCAAAGGCATGTGTTCGGGCGTCTAAAAGCATAATCAGTCGCAGAGGCAGCTGGAAACACACACAGACACACACACATGGAAGGGGCGGGGACGAACCTACGACTATCTACATGATACACTACTGTATGAAGCATTTACAGAGCAGCTACGAGTTAAACAGAGCTGTCACAGGCATACTTGTAGGCTGCTGGCGTCACCGCCAAGACAATAGTTGGCAATAGCCAAGGCATGTGTTGCGGGCGTCTAAAAGCATAATCAGTCGCAGGCGCGGCTGGAAACACACACACAGACCAAAGGGGCGGGGAACGAACCTGCGACTATCTACATGAACACACTACTGTATGGAAAGCATTTACAGAACGGCTACCGAGTTTGCTAAACAGAGCTGTCATAGAGCATACTTGTAGGCTGCTGGCGTCAGCCCAGACAATAGTTAGCAATAGCCAAGGCATGTGTTGCGGAGGCGATCTAAAAGCATAATCAGTCGCAGAGGCAGCTGGAAACACACACACAGACACACACACGGAAGGATGGGAACAAACCTCGACTATCTGCATGAACACACTACTGTAAGGCATTTACAGAAGCGCTGCCGGTTGCTGAACAGAGTGCTGTCACAGGCATACTTGTAGGCTGCTGGCGTCACCGCAAGACAATAGTTGGCAATAGCCAAGGCGTAATGATGCGGGGCGTCTAAAGCATAATCAGTCGCAGAAGCGGCTGGAAACACACACCAGCGCACACGCACACGCACACACACACACCAATAACGGAAGGGACGGGGGCGAACCTAAGCCTATCTACCGAACACACTACAGTATGAAGCATTTACAGAACGCTACCGAGTTTTACTGGCAGAAGGCGTCAGGAGGCATACCCCTCATTAGGTGGTATCATTTGCAGAGGCAATGCCCGATCGGTGTTAGGACAAGTCTTGCCCACGCAGTCTGTTACCATCAAGATTAAACCGTACACTAACACGTTAGTTTCTGCAGTCGAGAATAACAAGTAACTACTGATCAGTACATCACTGCATACTGGGCATGCTCAGACACTTAGACTCGGCACAGGGCTGGCCATGCATATATGTCGCGACGGCATGGGTAGGCGTGGTAATGTCGACCGTCGTGTGTCCAGCCACACAACCACAAACCTGGCCATGCCACAGCTGATAGCGTTGGCCGCGTAAGGGATACAGGCATGCACCGGTATAACTGCAGGCGGCCAGCGGTGTGCACTGTGCTGTGTGTCTATCTACACAGCTGCCTACTGGGCATGCTCAGACCGCCCAAGTGGCACAGATCAGACATGCATACACATGGTGCGGCGGCATGGGTGGCGGAATCGCGGACCATCCTGTGTGTCCGGCCACAACAGTAACCGGTCATGCCACAGGCGTTGTTAATTTGTTACTGCGGGGAATATTTAGGTGCAATTAACCATGCGGACTGGCCTACAGTTTGTTGCATGCTACAGACAACCCTCCCAAACACTGGAATGCACCTTCACAGATGTCCGAGGACACTGGTGAGTGGGCATGCTCTCACAACAGCACCGTATTGGGTGACATGAACCACCCATACATAGCCTGGGAACATTACCCATGGCGGCAATGATCACGCCAGCAGTCCCAGGTGTTCACACATGGCCACTGTTAAACAGCCATGCACCATACATACCAGGGGATGTCTGACAGTTCTGCCATCACGCATGGTGAGGATATGCCCCACACAAGATGTACAGCCCTCAATGGTGATACCAGGCCGTATAGTGGATCCACTGGTCATCCACTCACCATATAACACCAGCATGGGGACCTCAGTAATGACCTCTCCACAGAAAACACACACATCATATGACGGTGTAGTACCCTACAAGTCCTCCATGCCAATGTTGAACGGCCAGACCGGCAAACGTGGCTACAGATGCCTTCCCCGAATTACCCACACATGCATGTCTGCAACGGGCAAACATGATGACATCAGGACCTTGTACACCACAGGTAGGCACATGGTGTGGTGGACCGCAGCCACTGACTACCTGTACATCAACAGTTGGAGCTACTACATGGCGGGAGCAATGACAGTACCAGAAACCATCACCCATTCATGCAGGCGTCATGGCCCCACATACCATCATCCAGGTCCGCTCCTGGGAGTGGTACTGCAGAGGGCACATGAGACAACCACAGGGCCTTCCTAACTGTGGTGGAAGGGGACATGGTTGGGGGCACACAGACTTGCCTGGAAATGGTCCAGAATGGTACAACAGTCACTGCACCCACAGACATTGTCTCTGCATACCACAGGACATGTTCCATGCATACATCCCCAACAGGAACATATCCATCCACCAGAGTGTATCCTCCCAAACATGTCATATGGCCTGGGTGATCCCATATCTCTATGGCGTTTGACCGTCAGCAATGGGCACCCGATGGTTTCCTGGCTGTGTGCTACCCATCCTCTTTGAGGCCCTCGGCCCACACATGCGACCGCTGTGTCATGTTAGCCTTACTATGGGCTATGTCCTCAATGGATGCCATATGGCATCTGTGGTCCCACTATGCCAGGGTAGAATTGCTCCTATGGACTGTCAGCAGCCACACCCTATCGCTTGACAAGTGTTGTCTGCAAAGCTGTGTGGAGGTCCATGCAGGTGGTCATGGTTACAGATAGCGGTGTACAGCCAATGCGGAACATACCACAACTACTTAGTCAGGGCAGATCCTGCCTCCCAGACCTGCTCGTCCAGTCTGGAGTGTTCACCAAGGCCATTGATGAGGGATGAATGGGTTTGCACACAGTACCATGACCTGGTGGGGCGTTCAGAGCACACTACACATGGGACCCATGGAAAGGCTCGCCAGCATACATGTGGGGACATATGTCACCCGATGCTTCTCACACAGGTTGGAGGTCACACCACGGGGTTGGCGAATTGCTCAAGGTGCCTTGTCACACTCATACCTCGACCCAGTGGAGGCCCCCAGGGCTCACTCCTGTCCGCCCTGCCATATGGCATCCGACCTTCCAATGTGCATGCAATCATAGGGGATTGTAGCAGACAAGGTATGCAGATGACTCGCACGGTACATACCCAACACCCCATGTTACGAACATCCACCTAGGGCGTCATAGACATGGATGACTGGTGCCAGAGCCATGGCCTGCTACCAAATGCCAGAGAAGGTGCAGCCCTACCCAGTGTGAAGAACGTATTCGTCCCAATGTACATGTAGGTGGGTGCGCCATTAAAGATGGTGGACATGTTCAGGGGAAATGGCTACCGCACCTGTCGGCAACCTCTGTCAACACACACAATGGCAATGTGGGTGTGAAGACATTCCATTGTGGCCTCCTGATTCTGGATGGAATGGCAACCATCAGGGTGTTCATTGTACCCTGTACGCATCACACACCAGTCAATGACTCGCATAATGGCACATGTGGCCTGTAGCTAACCTGGCCTGCAGCACTTTCGGAAGGACCGCTTAAGCGTTCCACAAGGCGGGGATGACGGTGCTGGGACATGTCACAAGCTGCGACCAAGGGGACACCGGCTGTGGATCTTCACAGCACAGCTGCTCTGCGGTGATCTGTGCCTGACATACACGCCCATGTCTGACCTGCGTGACATGGGCACATTCCACCTCAGGCCCCATGCAAACCACGGGCGCAGAAGCGACTGTCAGACACCTCAAGCTCAAAGATGAGTGGGGCGTGCTGGGGAACAGGAGTAACGGCCAGACCACACCTACAACACGGGGAAGCGCCAGGCCATGTGAAGGAAAGGCCCTGACTGCCTTTGTCCAGGACTGCTAATGGCGTGTGGATGTGTGGCGATAGTTATCGCCAGTCAACCTCTGTGTGTCACTGCTAGACCAGGGACTGGGGACTGATGGATATGGCGTCCCATCCTGAGGTGTTAGATGCCACACACAGTCATGCTAGGTCACACGTAATACCGTAAGGGGCACATATCCTGTCGTTCATGTGTGCCGCGCAATAATACCTATGTAGGGGTCCATGCCGGATGTGGGTAACTTGTGCTATGCTGATTTTGCCAGACATGCCTGTGGTACCCCGACTACCGTGGGGAACCCAGCTAATTACAGTGCTCCCAGTAGGCACGATGCAATTACACCATCAGTATCATCACGGGTTAACTGCACCGACATGGTGCTACTCTTGTACCCACCACACATACTGTGTACACATATCAATGAATGCTGCACCTGTCCTACATGGTTTGTCTGCTGCATGATGTCCGTGCACAACACACATCACATACACTGTCACCAGCCATACACACACACCACAACATACACAGCATGTATTATCACACAGGTATCACATACACCTCTCACTATCGTGTCCACCCTGTGCATCATAATATGTCAGCTTAACGGTGCATTGATGGTGTGGCACACAGTAATGCGGCAGAGATTTAATAATTTGCACAGGGTAATATGTGTGCCACAGACATGGGCTGTCTGAATGGATGACATCATGTGTGTGTGTAAGGGCCAGTGCATTGAGTGGGCATGACTATGTAGATTGCATGTATGCCAGGGTGTGGTGGAGCCCTACAGTTATGTCTGCTGTGTGTGGGTGTGTGTGTACACAGTTCAGTCATCTGTGATGCCTACCGAGGGTATGTAGCGGCCCTGACTGTACAGTGCAGGTGTTACGGCTCCGCAATACTGTGCCGTCTGCGGTGGTAGTGACCAGCGCCTGCCAAATGGGGCCCGCATGGCACGACGGGTGGAAATTACAGACTGTCCGCTCTCCGATGTCACATGTCAGCTGGAAAGCGTGCTTACGGCATAGGGGCCGTCAGGGCCATATCCACGTGGCCTGCTCTGTCCTGGTGTGGATGCTGGGTGTAGTAGCAGCTGCAGTGCTACTGCTACCATCACTGTCTGTGTGGGCATGGGAGAATTGCACGCTGCGCTGACCTGCAGCGAAGGTGGTGTTGCTGGGCCTGACGTGCCCTATGCCTCACTACCCTACCTGGTGTTCCTGCTACGGACTCGCGCCATAAAGGATGGCCGCTTCCTCGGTCGATGAGACCAGCCATATCAGCCAATCTCCTATCCAGAACGCTCTGGCAAGATGCTGTTGTGCATTGCCAATGCCTGGATGCTGTCATTTAGAAGTGCGGGATTGCGGACCTCTGCAGCCTCTGCCCGCGTCCTGGTTCTGCCGTTCGGCACATTGCCTCTGCCATGCTTATTTACAGTCTGGAACATGCGATGCTGGTTATACCAGCTACTGCTGCACCGCTGTACGGCAGGTGTATGTCTAAGCGGTGCTCCCCTCACGGGCAGCACCTGCCACATGCCTCGCGTGGTACGCTGCACCAGTCCTTACACTGGCAACATCAAATTATTGTACCCACACCTTCTGCAGCCACCACACATTCCTGCTCGGGGACAACAGGCGTGACTGACCGGCCGTCATCTATGGGCAACGGTGTTGGGGTAGCTATGTGGCCAAACATCTGAACCGTGTGTAGCAGGATGAAAGAGGACGATGTAATGATGTTCCTCCAGTGGCACAGACTCTGCACTGTAGCGAGGGACCCTGCCTTAATGCCTCATGCGTAACATGCTCATCACCACTAAAGGTATCTGTGGGGACACTAGCATCGCGGAGATTGACCCAGCATGGGAGGGGAACGCACCTACAGCACCTGCAACCAATACAAAGACGCATACCATCGGGTTACAATACAGACACACACACACACAATAATAATAATAATAATAATGGCCACACACACACACACACACACGAACACGCACACAACACACACTTGCATTAATAATATCACACACACAATAACGCACACAGCATGCATGTGATAATGCAGGTGGCATGCAGCATTCACACAACACCAGACCAGTGAATGCAGAGACCAGACATTCGCGCCATAGTGGCAGTATGTACACTGCCCTGGTAAAGGGACAAGTACAACGGAGGCAGGTGTCATTTGAATACGGCATGCAGGTACCACATTCATGGTAACGTTTGCATGCATCTGAAATGCGATACCGCGGTGGCGGCAGACGCGTTGAGAGTACACATGGCTGCCAACACTATCTGTAATGTACAATCGCATAAACCATCGCAGCGGGTATCATAATGGACGTAATGAAGATGGTGTCCACCGCGATGCCACCACATCCGGCTGGCTGTCATGGTGCAGTGTTATGTGGCTACAGATGTACCGGATACAATGTATGTGTAACAGTGATGTCTGTGCAGGTCACGCTTTGCTGTGAGCTGTACATAATGCAATATCACGGGATTGTGGCAAGTGCGACTCTCAATGCCACTGCACAGTAGCCAGGACACAGCTATGTGTCTGTAGCGATGCGTCTCTCACGTGACCTGGGCGCATTACATTGCCATGTCTGTAAAGTCAGTTCAGCTGCTCAGCCAGCACATATATGGTGGACATTGGAGGCACCTGTAGTAGCTGTGGAGAGGGGAATTTCCCATGTCACTGGTGTACTACATCAGCAAGATGTCAGAGGTCCACTACATTGATGAACCCACTATGTGTGTACAGGGTGCAATGGTGCAGAGTACCCACTGCGTTGGATGTGCTGTATTGGCAACATGCCTGTAGAATTATCAACTGCCGCCATGGCCCTTGTCTGTCTGACTCCATTGACAATTATTATTGTGTGGTAGGACATTGTGCAATAACGCGAACCCTGTGGTGGCCCATGCTGACATACACCCATACTAGTGTGGCGTGTCACATTCTCACGGATATGCTGGACAGTGTGCGTAATTTCTGCTATATGTGTGCATAGGTCATATCATGGTGTGGCAATGCCGTCGCAGCCAGACATCCGTGCATGGGACATGGCATGCGCCATAATGTCACGAAGTCATATGCGCACCCGATGCAGGGGCATGGGTCCATTGGTAACACCTGTGCTCTGGCCAGATCACAGCTCACTCTGTGGTAATTGTGTCCATACTCGCACTGGCATACCAATGCATACCACTACACATGCAGCCATTGTGAAAACACCTACACCATTGTATGCATAGCTGAATGCACCGCATAACACACCAATTGGTTGTGGCATGGTGTCATCACCACTCTATTCTAACTGGTGTATCTACTGTACATGGGTGGTGTGTATAGTCCGGGTGGAGTGCAGGCTGTATGCCATACCGTGGGCACTTTACACAGGTGAGCATGTCATGCCTAGAACCGCATGGGGAATATCAATACAGCAGGAACATGCGTTTGACTGGCATAAATAGACTTACCTGCAACAGACCCTTGTCCTTGGGCGACACGCCAGACGTTCTCGCCAAAAGGCGTATTACCAATAAAAGGTATACACATTAGCCATTACTATCTCCGCGGTCAGCACTGTGCATGACACATCATGCATGTGTGTGGATTGCATAATGCTATGCACATGTCTGCTAACACAACATATGCAGCATACAATGGTTTGCATCTTGTGGCCATATACCTGCGCATGTATTGCTATATCATGTGTTGTACTCATGACACCGGCGCTTTTACACCCATTAAGCCTATCCTTTACAAACATGCAACACTTTCGACTTTACCATCGCGGCTCCAGGCTCATAGCTCCAGGGACACCCACCTCCACGATGGGCCTTAAAGTGGTTCTCGCGTGTTGTTCCGTAGGTGTCCCCAGACTGGCCAGGAGCTCCTCATCTTCTGTGAAAGTGGGGGCTGTGTTGGTGGCCCACCGCACCTGTCCCACGTTGTTGCCTGGCGATTGCTGGCGGCATCGGCTGTCTTGCATGCACCCGGATCAGGTCTGTGCAGTGCTCTGTACGGTTTATTTGTTGGTACCTCGCGGTTGGTTCCGCTCTTTAGCTGTTCACCCTCCTGCACGCTCCTCCATTATCTCTGCCGTTCTTGTGCCTGCCTGGCACATGGCTAAACAGGGCGTTATGGATTTACTCTGAGGTATAGGTATGATGATATCCCACTCCTCCCCACCAACCGGGCTAAATGGTGGAAGCCAGAGGGCAGCATTATCTGGAAGACATGATGATGGTGGCGGGTCCAAGCGGTATTCACACTGCTGTGCAGTAGCACGGCATACTGTTGGAAATATCATTGCTGCTTGAGGCGTATGCGGACATCTGCGCAGTGCGGATCATGCGCGGAAGGGCATCGTGGCGGTGACACAGCCCCGGTGTTGTGGCTTCACGCACCGATTGGGCACTGGGTGTCACATCAATAATCACTGTATTGCAATTCCCATCATTAATTGCCGTGCACAGCATCCATGTAGATCTTAGCCTGCCAAGGCCATGTGTACCTTGGCAAACGCACCTATGTCCATATCAGTTGCGCTGGCGTCCTACGTATGACGCCTGTGCCATGCTGTTCACCTGTAATGCTGTGTATATGTCAGTACCACATCACCGTCCTGTGTCCCATTGTGAACGCCAGCGTGACACTGTACACATACTATTATGGACACATAGCGGCGTATGCATGCGTTGTGCCGTATGTACTTCCACACAGCACTGTACCGGTGCTGGACAATCCTTGCCCCAGCTCACGCTGTGTTCATTATGTGATAGACATGGAGCAATGATATTATGACATGACACATTAGCAGGAAGAGGCCATGCATAGCGTAATACCGCGTACACGCGACACATTATTGCAGAGCGTACACAGCACCTGTAACGCTGACAGGTTGCATATCGCCACCACATTACTACTGTGTATGGTTGATGAGTGAGAGTGCCTTTTGTCCATTGCACCATGTGGGACTGTGGATGAGCTCATGCAGCGCTTGCACTGGTCATCTCTGCGCCGATATTGCAGGTTATGCCGCATTGCCATAGGCAATCGGTGCGGACCCACCCAGGGGCTGGACGGCATTGGCAGGGTGGCTGTCCATTGCTTTTTGTCATAGCTGTGTGAATACTATGGACGTTCAACATGTTTATCACCATGGTGTGGACATGCTAATTCGTCATCCAGCCCCGGAGGGTATGCTTAATAACGCTGCTTGTTGAGGGTGTGTGTGGTGCATGCAGGTATCACACATCCATGCATACACTGTAGCCCTGGCAGGTGCTGTATGTAACGGGATGTTGATCGACACAGTGCTGTATGTGTACACACGGCTATCCCATGCACATGGATATCTGCCTGAACTGATGTGGGTAGCGCATGTACATGCGCCACGTCTGCCGCTGCCACGCCCACATGTCTGCTGCCGCACTGCACAATCGCCATCCCATCCCTGTAGTGAATGCGGGTGTTGGCCTCAGCAGAAGGTATCCGCGTAATAATATAGGGGACATGGATGTTCACATAGCAGGCCCACTGATGGTATCGTAGTCATCTGACCATACACATATGATGCACCCCTCACTTACATACAACCCGTTTCATATTGTTGTTCACAATGGTGACACGGCTATATTGCTATGCCGAGCCATTCACAGAACTATCACATACACAGAGCGAAATGCCATACCCATCTGTGTCAATATTATGGAGTTATTGGTATTGGTTTGGCACCTAACGTGGTTTCTTGACTGCAGATTGGTATTTAGACCTACTGCTGCACATGTCTACATGGTAGGCCTGTTCCTACCGGTAGGCATCTGTGATGCTGCTTATTACACATCTCATACCATGCACATTTTGGTTGTTGGGTCCATCGGTCCACCAGGCCAGTGGTGGGACATACAGGGATGTTGCTGAACATATGTACATGCGTTACTCTGTACGGCTGTGACGCTAGCCTCAGATGCTCATAATGTCGTGGACGGTGAACAATCGTGACAATAATACGTGGTTGTCAGGCCGCCGTCCATACCCATCTATCACCTGTGGGTTGCTATCATCCCACACACCTTAATACTGTATGTTCAGGCTATGCAGCTATGTAAGGACTTGTTATTGCATACAATGTGATACTATGTTAGCCTTTGCACCCATCACAGACATTGTCACACAGGTACACCGGCAGCCATACACATCGCGAGTTATTTGTCAGCATGTCACATGTGGTACACACCTAACACATCCTCCGCCAGGACATGGTAATCTGTATATGGCATGTCCAGTAGTGACATACCACAGCTACCCCTTCATGACGGGTATATGCAGGACATGTCTGTGCGTACATCTACTGTGAGCATATACACGAAGCAATGCCCCCTACCTACATCGCACATGGTACTACCTGTGGAGTATGTAATCTGGGCATCCATGCTGTAGTATGGCCATAGATGAGAATTGTACATCTATATGTGCAACAATACCTCAGTGGGGTTATCGCGATGCACATGTTCCATGTGTCAATGCATTGTTTATTGTCTGTTGGGCAGTCATTTGTTTTTGTATGCATGGTTTACATATTGACATAATGAATGTACTGTGTCCTGATTCCAGGTACTTCATTGGGCTACCAAGCGCATTGTACATTTCTACAAGCACATTCCAGCCATCATGTAGCGGCCAGCTTAGATGACAGTGGGAGGTGTTCCGCCATAATCACATATGTCACACGCGATTACAAGGGTGACTGACACACATTGTCGTGGGACTGGGTTCTGACTTGCTTGTGGATGTGTGTTAATGCGATTAAGTTACGACATACCCCATGACTGCACCCAGATGGTGTCTTCCATAATGGATGTGTGACGGAATTCACAACAAACACCCACATTCATGGCATTAGCAGCACATCGTCCATGGTGGAATTGACATTCCTGCCTGAACTACTGTAATGCTGCGGTATGTTTGTATGACCACTTAAGCATATATCACTGGTGGCCACTGGCATGGTTTTCCGCCTACAATAACCCGGTGTGTATCCTGTGCAAACATGGAGTTACACCAGTCACACCACACCTGTGCCAGCTGGCCCTGTAGTGGGTGACAGTTGCAGTTCCATTCATCAATATGCAACAGTATACATCGTGGCACCAGTATGTTGCAGGAGCAGCATGAGCGGGCTGTGCTACTTCAACATATGCACACAGATTTACATCACCCGCAATGGTACACCGCGGTCTGCCTTGCCACCTTCGCTATTGTGCAGCCACCCTGTATTGACATTGTCACGGCCCGCATGGACGTGGGACATGTGAGTGGCTCAATGGTGAATTGTACCGGATCAGGTATTATTGTCTAGCCAGATTGTCCATGTAGCCACTGGTCTGTACATGCAGGGATAGCTCTGCATTGGCGGCCTTACTCTGTCACTGGGACTGTTGGACTATGGTCATAACTGTTGTTATGCAGGCATGTGCCTGTTTGTCGCCAGTCTGATAGTCGAAATTGTTTGAACCACACTTACCGTAAGTACCACATGACGTGGACATACATCTGGCTAAGGATTAATGCAGCCCACATGTACATCTTCTCATGCTATGCTGCCTGCAATGCAGCGATCATCACATCATCTGTCTCTGGCAGGGCTGTCACAGAGTAGGCACAGCATGCAGTGATGTGTGACAATGCTTACACCCTCCACTGTGCTGCACACTCAGCACTGCACACACAGTACAGCACATTACATATCATTTATCTCACGGTGCCTGGGACTCTGCCTCCATGCCCTACTGCGGCACATACTGCCAGTCCAGATTGTACACAGATCAGCATACCTCCCGATCACATACCTGGACTGTACCCAGCTTTACAGGTACAAATTGGTTCCCCACACCACTTATCGTGATTTACACATCATACTGTATTTTCCCCATGACACATTTGCATCATAGGTAAGATCCCATGTTCCAGATACCCATGTTGTATGTGGCACACTTTGCCAATACACATTATTGACACGCGACAGTGCAGACACTGCCACACCACAGGTTACATGCCAGTCGGGTTGGCATGCTGTAAATTGCACCTGGGACAGTTGCTGCTGCTATGTATTGGCCAGCAACCACGACCTTCCCTAGTATGGACTCCCGCGTGCCGCACTAATACATGCTTGGCCATGCGAATGCGCGATAGCTGGGTGTGACACATTACACCACACATACCCCCTACCATCCCCGGGTGCCCCCCCAAACCCCATGGAAAGTGGAAAACCCCCGGGTTTTGAAAACCCTGTTTACATCCCTGTAAAGCAAATTTTTTAAACTACACATGCCCTTTTTACATAACACTTTAAAAGGGAATCATTCCCCCAAAGGTGTTTTGGGGGTTTTTTTTGGGCCCTGGAAACTGCCAGCCAAATGTTTCACATGACTTTCCATTTCACCTGGGGGGTTTGTTTCCCCCCTTTAACATTGGTTGGCCCCCCGTGGGTATTCCGTCCCGCCATGGTTGGGCACATTGGGGTTGCCCCTTTTTTCAAATGGGTTTGGGCATTGAAAACCAAATTTTGTCCCCTCCCGGGGCCAACAAAACACTACTACTACAAACTTCAAAATTGTTTTCCCTTTAACCCTTTTGATGCCTCCTGTTTTCTAACAATTAATTAAAAGGGTATCCCCCACCGGCAAGTTTGCGGCATCCTGCCTTCCCCAATGGGGATAAACCCTACACAATTTTCCCACACGGGGGTTCCCCCCTTGGGGGGATTTAAACCCTGTGGGCCTTAGTATGGTGGGGACATTTAAAAATTTTTTAACCACATTTAATGCACCTTTTTTAAACCCGTTGTTTTCCCGAAATGGCGTTTTTTCATGTTTTTGGGGGGGGGACACACGCAGTGCTTTGCTAGCCCATTCATTCTTTGACCCTGCCACCCACCTCCACACTTTTTAATACACATGGGAGGTACCATTCACGTTTGGGGGTCATTTTACCCCAGACTGGGCCCCATTCAGTATTTGGGATGCCCCTTGCAACATTTCCCCTCTTTACTACCCGGGGTGCCTTTCCGGGCCCCTTGTTGGGCTTTCTGTGGCCCGCAAACATCCCATGTGGGAAAAACCTCAAATTTTTGCATTGGTTGGGTGGTACAAGGAATTTCCCATCGAAACCGTCTTTGTTAAACCCCCCCTTTTTTGCCTATTACCCAGGGGGGTCACATTTCAAACCACGGCCCCATGTTGCGTACCCTTTGGGGGCCCCTTCCCGTCATTACACAAATGGGGAGGGGTTCATAACAAAATTTGGGCTTTGGCAATTAAGTCCCCCGGAAAAGTGGGCCCCCGCTCAGGGTTTTATTCATCCTCTGCACCGGACCCGATGCCACTAACCATTTTAATCCTGGAGGGGATTTTCCCTCATCATGTTCCCAAAAAGGGTGTTGGAGGGGAAATTCTGTAAATCCCCTTTGGGGGGTTAATCCACAATGGAAAAACAACCTTTTCCCTTGGGAAAGGGGCCCCCCGTGGTTTTTTCGGGGAACTTTTTCCCTTCAGGATATCCTTGCTGGTGGGGGGCACCCTGGGCCCCCCCCTTGGGCCATATTACACCAACCCCTTGGGACACCATGTGCAGGGACTTTTCAAAATTTTGACCAGGGCGCTGGGGAACCCTTGGGCCCTTACCTTTAAACTGTTTGGGGTGTTACCCTCATTTGGTTTTTACCTTTAACCTTTGGACCAACTACATGTTTCTTCAGTTGCTGCTTGCCTTCGCTGATTTACATATCAAATTTCAGGCCCTTAACAATCTGGCCCATATGCACTTTACCCGGGGGTTAATGGGGTTTGCCTGCCCTTTCTTCCCCATACTTTGATCCTTTCCCCTTCTGGGTTTGCGTCAGGGGGGGCTTTTTGTGTTTGAAAATTTTCCGCCCGGGGTTTTACATTTTCCCTTTTAAACCCCTCCCTTCAATTGTGCCACTCCCCCAGGGAAATGGTTTTCCTAGATTGTGAAAAAATTTCCCTTCTGTAGGGTCACGACCCAAATGCCACCCAAAAAGGATGAAAGACCATTTTTTTAATTCTCCTTTGGAAAACCCTGGGGTGCAACTGTTACATTGGTGTTCCCCCGGCCCCCTTTGGCCTTTTTGGAAATTTGCCCTTTATGGGTTTACTGGTCCCCCGCTTTACCTTTCCCATTTGGGGGGCCTTTTCTACTACATTGTTTTGCCGGATCATTCTTTTATTTTAAAACTTCCATCGTCCCAAACTCTGTTCCGTAACTTTTATTTTGTGCATATTTCCCCTTTGCATTCCTTTTTTTCCCTTTGTTTTTTCCCTATGATAGGTTTTCACTTTCCAATTCCGTATGTGGGTAAAGAAATGCCTGGTGGTTACCTTTTCCCCTAAAGCTATCCCCTTTTTGTGGGGATCCCCGGTTTTTCCCGCCAGACCCGGGTGGGGGATTTTCTTGTTTGCAACCCTATTTTGGGGAAAAAGGGGTGGGTTCCATTTTTGGGTTTTTAAGGGAAGTCCCTTTTCCCCCCTTTGTCTTTTCAAAATTTTCTGGCAAATTTTCCCGAAAAGGTTTTAAACATCCCCTTTTTCCCATTTTTGGGGGGTGATACTCCCTTATTTTGATTTTCATTCCCCTAATTCAAGAACCAAGCATATGCTACCCCCTATTTTTTTTATTTTCGGGGGGGGGGAAAACCCCCGGGGGTTTTTTGGTCCCCGCACCCTGAAGTTGCCCCCACCCCCTTTGGTTTTTGGGGTGGCCCCCCCCCCTTTTTTCCTTTTAATTTGTCCATTTTGGATTGTCCGTGTTACTGGCCTTTTAGATTCAATCCAACCTTTTTGCCGGGGGGACATTCTTTATTTTTAAAACCGGTTTAAATTTAACCGTTTTAGTGGGCCCCCTAATTTGTGGTTGACTTCCTTTCCCCCTTTTGTTTGGGTTTCCTTTTTTGTTTCTCTTTTTTTTTTTAAAAAAACTAGGTTTGAATAAATTTTTATTATCCCGCCTGATAATGTGGAATAATAAATTTCCCGGAAATTACCAAAACACAAACCCCCCTTTTTTACCCACTACCCCGGTTCCCTCTTTTTGGTTTTGAAACCCTGAGGATGGGGTATGTAAACCATGTTTGTGTGTTGTAGTGGGGGGTTTAATTTTGCTGTTTTTCCGTGGATTTTTTTTTATGGTATTTTTTTAAAATTTTTTTTCCCTTTTTCCCTTTTATTTTCTTGTGCACAAATGTTTTCATGGGTACCCAAAAAGGAAATATTTTACCGCGGTTCCCAAAACCCGTTGGGGTGCCCTGTATTACTTGAGGTTTTCACCCTTTAGGGTTTTCCCCTTTTTGGCCAAATGGGGAATTTTTGGGAGGAAAACCCCCGGGTTTGGAAAACTTCAATTTTTAAAACAAAGGGGAGTTGTTGCCCATTTTGTTTTTTGGGGGTTTTTAAAACCCGTTTTTGTTGTTTGGGAAATTTTTTTTTGGGTGTTTTTTTTCTGGGGGGGGGGGGGGGTGGGGGGGGGGGGGGGGGGGGGGGGGGGGGGGGGGGGGGGGGGGGGGGGGGGGGGGGGGGGGGGGGGGGGGGGGGGGGGGGGGGGGGGGGGGGGGGGGGGGGGGGGGGGGGGGGGGGGGGGGGGGGGGGGGGGGGGGGGGGGGGGGGGGGGGGGGGGGGGGGGGGGGGGGGGGGGGGGGGGGGGGGGGGGGGGGGGGGGGGGGGGGGGGGGGGGGGGGGGGGGGGGGGGGGGGGGGGGGGGGGGGGGGGGGGGGGGGGGGGGGGGGGGGGGGGGGGGGGGGGGGGGGGGGGGGGGGGGGGGGGGGGGGGGGGGGGGGGGGGGGGGGGGGGGGGGGGGGGGGGGGGGGGGGGGGGGGGGGGGGGGGGGGGGGGGGGGGGGGGGGGGGGGGGGGGGGGGGGGGGGGGGGGGGGGGGGGGGGGGGGGGGGGGGGGGGGGGGGGGGGGGGGGGGGGGGGGGGGGGGGGGGGGGGGGGGGGGGGGGGGGGGGGGGGGGGGGGGGGGGGGGGGGGGGGGGGGGGGGGGGGGGGGGGGGGGGGGGGGGCGGGGGGGGGGGGGGGGGGGGGGGGGGGGGGGGGGGGTAGGGCCCCCCCCCCCCCCCCCCCCCCCCCCCCCCCCCTCCCCCACACACCCCCCCCCCTCTTTCCACCTCCCCCCCCCCCCCCCCCCCCCCCCCCCCCCCCCCCCCCCCCCCCCCCCCCCCCCCCCCCCCCCCCCCCCCCCCCCCCCCCCCCCCCCCCCCCCCCCCCCCCCCCCCCCCCCCCCCCCCCCCCCCCCCCCCCCCCCCCCCCCCCCCCCCCCCCCCCCCCCCCCCCCCCCCCCCCCCCCCCCCCCCCCCCCCCCCCCCCCCCCCCCCCCCCCCCCCCCCCCCCCCCCCCCCCCCCCCCCCCCCCCCCCCCCCCCCCCCCCCCCCCCCCCCCCCCCCCCCCCCCCCCCCCCCCCCCCCCCCCCCCCCCCCCCCCCCCCCCCCCCCCCCCCCCCCCCCCCCCCCCCCCCCCCCCCCCCCCCCCCCCCCCCCCCCCCCCCCCCCCCCCCCCCCCCCCCCCCCCCCCCCCCCCCCCCCCCCCCCCCCCCCCCCCCCCCCCCCCCCCCCCCCCCCCCCCCCCCCCCCCCCCCCCCCCCCCCCCCCCCCCCCCCCCCCCCCCCCCCCAGCCTGCCCCCCCCCCCCCCCCCCCCCCCGCCCCCCCCCCCCCCCCCCCCCCCCCTCCCCCCCCCCCCCCCCCCCCCCCCCCCCCCCCCCCCCGTTATTTCAGTTTAAATGTTTTGGGGGAAAAGGGTTTTAAATTTTTTAAAAGTAGATCCCCCCTTTTTTTTTTTTTTTCCCCCCCAAATTTGGTTTAAATTTTCTTTGGGAAACAAAAGACCCCCAAAAAGGGAAAAAAAAAAAAAAAAAAAAAAAAAAAAAAAAAAAAAAAAAAAAAAAAAAAACAAAAAAAAAAAAAAAAAAAAAAAAAAAAAAAAAACAAAAGAAAAAAAAAAAAAAAAACAAAAAAAATTAAAAAAAAAAAATTATAGAAAAAAAAAAAAAAAAAAAAAAAAAAAAAAAAAAAAAAAAAAAAAAACCCCCTTTTTTTCCCCTTTTTTTTTGAAACAATTTCCAGTATTAATTGTATCTGGGCCAAAAAACATGCAGACTCCGCACAGAAGACACCCCAGATGAAGATTGAACTGGAGAGCCTCTTGCTGTGAGGTGACAACGCTAACCGCTGCACCACCACAGCCATCCTTTCTAATGCAAAAACTCACAACTTTAATTTAGAATGCCATCAGTTTGTGATTGGTGCCAGTGCACTGCCATCAGCACTGTTCACATTGCTGCTTCAAGAAATTTCACCAGGGAGCTAACAATTTCTGCGGTGAAAGGTGTAAGTGAAGTGAGCACAGAGAAAGAGGACACATAATGCAGGTTTTGAATCCAGTTTACAAATATATTTTTTTTGTCTGAGTTCAGAATAAATATTAACCCGCAATGTTTTATATGAAATGAACAGATAAAGTATCAGTGATAACTGTTAAAAATCTTACCTATAGTCCATGTGAATTGCTGTTACAAGTATGTTGTTGATAGAAACTCATTTTTTATTATTAATAAAAATATGTGCTATGGATATTGTAGCATATATCATTTTGTAGAGTGTGATAACACAAAAGTAGTAACATGAATAATGCGGACATATGTGTTATATATGCTGGATTAATTATCAATATGTCACAATTAGTCATCTTGACAGTAATACATTTTATTTTAAAAATGCATGTCATTAACTGTACATACTGTGTCAAGAATGTCCTACTGTAAATCTCTGTGTATCCCCTTACTGAACAAGTTACATTACATGAGCACCTGATGATGTCCAACACAAATGCTACTTGTGATGTGGTAACGAGATGTGAAAAAGGAGAATGTAGCATCTTAATGCTATAAGTGCTCTGTTCCTTACTGGATTTATTCTTTTATTGTGTTATTTTAATATATAATTTATTTGTATAATTTCTTTCTTTTTTTTCCATTTTTATTTGCTTGCCACTGAGCAGTGTGCAACCATTGTTCATGGTCAAAGGCAAAAAAATGAAAAAAGTAATTTATACTGACTTGAGTAGCTCAAATGAGCCAGGTGTGGGGACATCAGCACTCTGGGTAATACTGAGTGAAGAAAATGCACCTGTTAGCTATTTATCTCTGTGGCACAAAGTGTCAGTACAGTGATTTTAGAAAAAGAGGACAGAGAATGCAGAATTTGAATCCAGCTTACAGATAATATTTCAGAGGGGATCAGATTAAGTACTGACACACATTTTAGTATATGAGTATGTTGTAGGAAGTTCAACTATTATCAGTATTACTAAGAACACATGATATGCATGAGGTGAAATTCGAAATTTTCTAAATTGTGATAACAGAAAAACATGACTTCTGGAAAACTGTATTCAGTATGATGGATGATATCAGTAGATCTCCCAAATAGTAATTCTGACAGACAGAAACTTCCTTTGAAACAATTTCCAGTATTAATTGTATCTGCCAAGTCTAAAATGATCTAATGTCTTCTGCTATCTCTGCCCTTTCACATTACTTGGCAGTACCTAAAGTTTGAAGAAAAATTAAAGTTTTTACGTGGCAAGGAGATGCAAAAAGGATTACCGTTCCAGTGTAATGCACTGCATGCTCTAGTCATTGCTAGATATACCCTTTGATTGCTTTAATTTTCCTTTCAATTGTTTTAATTTTTTTATTATCTCTTATTATTCGTTTGTTTTTACATTAGCATGCCACTTGTCAATGTGCAATCATGTTTCATAGCTGAAGGCAAAAATGAAAAAATTAATCTGGGCTGCCTTCAGTAGCTCAAATAAGCCAGGCGTGAAGCCATCAACACTCCTGGGTAATACTGAGTGAAGAAAATGCACCTGTTAGCTATTTATCTCTGTGGCACAAGGTGTAAGTAAAATGAGTTTAGAAAAAGAGGACAGAAAATGCATGGTTTGTATCCATTTAATGGATGCTTTTATGGGTCAGAATGACATTTGTCACAAACATTTGATTAGGAATGTACCACTCAGTAAAACACAGTATCAGAAATATGACTTTTGCAACAAATTTATCAGTAATGCCTGCCATACAAGTCTAATATAATGTGTATAAAGTATGCTAAACATGACAATGATGATAGCTGATTTAAAATGCACTAATACATACAATGTGCACAATAGCTTTATTATAATGTCGATGACACATCACATATCATAACTACGTGTTTAGGACAGCATGTCTTGTGATCTATGTATGTAACATTCCTCAACATGTATTACTCAGGTCATGTAACTCCATGCATCTGAAATATATTTATAATCACAAATACTGCCTTTTACATAGAAATGCAGTATCATGACTGTTGAAAATCATACATATTCAGAAGTACATCTCCATTTATTTGTGAATTAGTACATCTCAAATTAACACTTTGAAAGGACATTCTCATGTAGTAGTTTTAGTTAATAAGCAAAGGCATGCATTTTATCTTTTGTTTTTCTCATGGGTTTGAGACCAAGGTAGTACTACTTAATTTTTCTAGTAAGTCTCAAGAGGTCACAGTTCATACCACTTTACATACAACCAGCAATGATAATGACAAACACCATAAAAATGTCAGTGTTTAAGACTGGAACATGGTGGATCATCACACATGGTCATATCTCAGTACCACTTTTCACACCTTCATTTCTTTTGGATGTAATCATTGCCAATGTGTCTGCCAAGCCAACTTTGTGCTTTCAGTTGTGCAAATAAGCTGGCAATATCTGGATGTGTCAAACATGAAAATAATTATGCTTCATTTTTGTTTATGTATTGAAATAAAATAAGTTGACATGCCATTGAACTTATCCTCTCAGTGTCTTCCTCAGCCCTATCTCTCTCTTTATATTTATTTTATTTTCATTTATTTATTTATTTTGTGGGGGGATACATTGATGCTGAAACCAAACTGAACATGAGCATAGGGAGCTAAACTGACCACTGTGACTTGGCACAAATACCTCGACATGTGGCTGCAGCAGCACAGAAACCTAGCACATGTAGGTCACAACCTATCAGCATTGCTTCCACAACTCCTGTCCTACCTGCTCTGCCTGTGTCAGGTAGTCCTGCCCCAGTTTCTGGTGCAGTGGTCTCTTCTGGGAGCAGTGCCAGTAAAGTGGGCAATTATGTCAGCTGTCATGAGCAAACAGAGCTGGTGGAGGACATAATGGAAAGAGGCATTGATACCTGAATCAGCAAGATTAAAAACTCCTGTATTATAGTGAAAAATCAATGCCACAGCTTGTACTGACCCAAAAAACTGACACAGGTGACAGTGTTGACAGTTCTGAGGGTGAGGACTATATTCTTGCTGTCCAGAAGCTGGATGTGGATATTCCTCTAATGTCCCCTACCTATACCCAATCATGGTGTGCTACAAAATCTTGGGTCCTTCACCACCTCTGTGTGTCTTATATGTCCTGAATGTTTGCACCTGCTACCTAAACTGCCCTACCTACCTGACCCTTTTATTCCTAAGTATATTCCACAATATTCCTCCTGTCTTACAAAAAGATGTGCCCCATACACAGCTCTCTACTTCACCTCTGAGTTATCTTGACACATTTGATTTGGTTCAGTTTGATATACAACATTATTTTGTTATTGTTACCCATCCCCAGTGTGGTGAATCTCCAAAGTCATAAAATTTTGTGTACAATTCTGCATTTATCTCATGAAGAAATGGATAGCTATGGTGCTCTCCACCATCATCCTGCAAATTTCTTTATTTTTCCCCTGTGTCATCCCCAACACTATCCTATCAACCTCTTTTTAACACTTTTAATCTACTCACAAAATAGAAACACACATAATACACATGGTGAGAAATGGATCATAAAAAATTCTTCACTTTTTCTCCTCAGTATTTGTGCAGAGACTGGCATTGTGCACCAGTGTTGAGTGATGATTAATGATGTGTCATGTCCTGTGGCAAAAACTGGTGAGCTTTTGCCATCACCCGTACTACTCCAGTTAATTTCGAGCAAATGTGTTTAGACCTGCTGCATTATACGAATACAGGCAGTACATTGATACAGTTATTCTAACAGTTATTAGACTGGTGGATGTAATGAAGTAGGAGTTCCTGTGTGCTGTTTTTTTTTTTTTTAAACATCTTTATTGAATTATCACTTATGACCTAAGCAATTTTACATTTATACAAAAATAATAAAACTGTAGTAACAAATTAATATTAATAAACATTATACTTCACATATATTGCTATATATCATATAACCTAAGCAACATTACATAAATTATTCAGATACTGCCCCTTTTTTAAAGAAGAAACAACTTTATTAAACCATCACTAACAGCATAAGGAATCATACATTTATATAAATGAAAACAAGCCACACCGACACAATCCTAGTTGCAAGCAGTTTACATCACAGTCCTTACTGACACACTCCCATTTGCAAACATTATACATCACTTATAATCTCCTCAATCATTTTCAATGAAACATTACATAGCTCATTTAAGTCCTGTCTTCTTTTAAATCTCATTCCTCCCCTGTATGTATTGTTCCTACAATTCCCATTTTTTCCTATGTAGTTTGCTCCTACCCTTTTCTAAAGATCTCAATTCCAGATGTTTTATCTCTGTTACTATATTCACTATTTCTAATATAGTTGGTTTAGATTCTGATTTCCATTTTCTAGTAATTGCTTTTTTGGCATCCACCATAATTAGACACAGTATGGCCTTACCATGTCTAGGCAATTCCGATTCTGTATAGCAGCTTAGAAAAATCATCTCACTCATCACATCAATCTGTGCACTAAGCATCTGAAACAGTGCAGCCTGCAGAGAATACTTAAGTCCAGCAACCCACTGCATTCCCAGAAAACATGTTTCCAAGTATCTCTTTCATCCTCATCATACCACCAACATTTGCTGTCGACCTGAGAAAACTCCTCTGGAGTCTACTTTGGGTATAAAAAATATCTATGTAAACATTTCCAAGTAAAAATCTTAAATCTTCTAGATTTTGCTGCATATTTGGGAGACATACATATATCCTTTCATTTTTTCTTAGTGAATTACTTATCCAGTCTCACTTCCCAATCTTTTCTAACCTCCTCTGATTCATTGCTATAGTTATCATGCAATATTTTATATGCTCTACTAATCGTTCCTTTTTTAATAGCAATTTCTATTCTAGATTCAACTAAAAACTCTACCAGTGCTGTTTTTTCATTTAGGACCTTCCATCAAATTATTGGCCTGTTCCCATTCTATTACCTTTCCCTCTCTAGTTATTTGCTCCCAATACCTTCATTTCTTTGCCAATTTTCCCTAATAAATTCTAGCCCCTCTTGCCTATTGTCTATATCCTTAATTGCAGTGATCCCTATCAGCAGGATCTCCTTTCTTCATTCCTGTGTTGGCTTAGTTGTTAGAATACTTTTTGCTACTTTATGGATATAATATTATATATGATTATTGTTCTTCTTAAAGGCCTGCATCCAAAATCCTAGCCTCTCCTTGTTTCTTGAGACCCCCCATTTAAACATGATCCCTTTCCACTTTGAGTTATAGTTTTCTGCTTGTGCTATGTATAGGAGCCTTAGCTGTGTAACTCTGAAATACCCCTTCAAATTGGGTAATCCCAATCCACCCAGTTCTACTGGAAGAATCAGCTGATCCCACTTGACTCTTGCTGTCTTCCTCTCCACATAAAGTCCTTCAGCTCTTTATTAATTGCTACCCACAACTTCTCCTCTAGTTAATAAAACTATTCCTGACCTGCGTATAAAACTAAAAGGACTAAAAGCATTTTGACTGCTTGTATCTTACTATTCACATCCATATAACTAAGCTTCCATTTTCACAGTTTTTGTATTATCTTATGTTTAGTCTCTTCCCACATATCCTTAGATGCCATACCAGAATCATTTTTAATTCATGCTCCTTTCTTCTTTTCTAACCAATGGAGCCCACACTATAATCCAAAGAAATTCTGGACTACTATCAATAACCTGCACCACCCTGGCAACCCTTCTACTCCAGTCCCAACCCCTTTCCAAACAGCACTGCTACTAAAATTGCCACCCTCCTCAACAAGTATTTCATAGATACTATCCAAAAACTCATACAAACTGCTCACACTAGTAATTCAGATCCCACCTCTTCCTCACCCTATGACAAAGATCCTAGCAACAAATTTACTTTCCAAACAGTACTCATCACCACTATTATATCTCTCCTAAATACAGTTAAGCCCTGTTCCACCTCTGTCGATCAATGACCTCCCCATTTTCTAAAGCTTGCTGCTAAATCTGTTGCCTACCTTGTTTCAAATCTAATCAATCATTCCATTTCCAAAGCTCATGTTCCTGACATATGGAAATCCTTTTATAATATTCCTCTCCATAAAGGTAGGAACTGTACTGATTCCTCTAACTTTAGACCCATTGCTATCCTGTCCCCCTATCCAAAATCTTAGTAAAGTGCATCTATACTCAGCCACTCAAACACATTCCTGACAACAACCACCTCACTCCTACCCAACATGGCTTTAGACCCCATTATAGCACAGCCACTGCACTACTCTCTTTCACCCACATAGTGGCTGAAAACCATGACAATAACATGCTCATCTCCTGTTTATTCCTCGATCTTTCTAAGGTCTTTGATACTGTCTCTCACTCCAAACTTCTAACTAAACATTCTGATCTTCACCTATCTACTTCCTACATTAACTGGTTCTGTAGCTATTTCTCCTGTAGGCAGCAATCAATCCACTGGCAAACTGCTCTCTCTCTCTTCCTCCCAGTTAATACTGGTGTCCCCCAAGGGTCCATACTAGGCCCCCTCCTATTTAATATATTCAATAATAAACTCCACTCTGCTACTAAACTCTCTACAGTTCTACAATGTACATATACACTCTATCCTTAATGACTTATCCTACTGTCCTTCCATCTCAAATCTAGTCTGCTACTATAACCCCTTCACCACCTCAAAACTACCAGCAAACACCTCCTCAACATATACAAGCCCAATAAAAATATTGGAAAGTCCCTGTATAAATAATCTGTTGCCGTGCTTGGAAATCATTCCCCTTAATATAAGAAGTGCATCTCAAGAAAGTATTTGTTCAAACAAGAACTAAAACTCCACCTACTAAAGACGTGGTCCTGCCCATGTCAAACCCCCACATGACCTTTTCTTCCTCTCACCTACTTAACCCCTCTCATCTTAGTACATCTTCCCTACTTTTTTTCTCTTATTTCCTCACCTCATAAAAAATAGTAACTTCTATTGTATTCTACAAGCTTTTTTTGATTATTTCTGACTGCTTTTATGTTGATACGAATCTTTGCTGATATGCTAACACTCCTAGAATCATTCATGTTATGTATGTCATTTCTTGACCTCCTCTTGTTAGTAGAGCAATAACCATGCCAACATGTATGACTTCTGTGTTGCTATCTGTCAATTTTATTTTTATTTCCACTTTTATTTTTTTGTAACCATTGGTATCAATTGTAATAATTCAGGAGCTTTTCTCCTTCGGTCTCCATTGAAAATGGGCCCCCTAGCTCAGCTGGACTAACCTGGTTAACAAATATCAATAAATAAATAAATAAATACTTCATTTTATCATCTCCCCATAAATATGGATATTGCTGAATCAATTCATGTGTGGGTACATAATTTACAGCTATTGCCTTTGTTTTAGCTTCATTAATTTTGTATCTCAAAAAGATCTGAAGCTATCTCAAAATATTCCACAACACTGTACTGTCTCTTTCTGGTTTTGTCAGGTATAAAATAATATAATCTGCAAATAGAGACAGCTTTTCTTGATTATTACACCAGTTATATCCTTGAATTTCTATGTGGTGTGTTGATATAATTCACGTCTGTAGACTAATGCTTTTGCATAGTGTCAAGGGTTTAATTCCAGGCACATCATTATGTTATTTCATGCCATTTTATATTCCTATCATAGGTTTTATATTCCTGACATGTTTAACTATGAACTTTTACATTAATCTCTATTTACAATATTTCATGAATTTGAATTGTGTAGCAATAAAGCATTTGCAAACACATTCCATCCCCAGCAGACAGACTTATTAAAACCCTCTTATCCTGCTCATATCTTAATGTTGTTTCTACTTTTCTGCCCCTTCTTGCTCCCTGTAGCAAACAATTTATTATACAGAGCATGACAGATTAATAATGAGGAAACACCTAACAGTAACACACCATAAAGATGGTCCTAAATGTCCCATAAACAAAACTTCTCATATTTCTCTTTCCATCTTTCTTTCTCTCTCTCTTTTCGGCCCTATGTATCATAGGTTCATAGGTGACATGAGCCATTACAAACCAAGCTAATAATACACAGAATATGACAATATTATATCTTAATTCACCAGATATGGGATGGGGTAGTAAATTGCTTGGAATCATTAAAGGACTTCAGTTCACTCTGTGCACCTGGAAAAATTGCTTGCAATTATTAATGAATTTTATCCCACTCTGCCCTGGTTTCCAGAAATTTCTTTTTTCATTACTGTAGTTAGGTTACTATCCATCTATGTTCCTAGGTCCCTCATCACTGGGTTTACTTTTAGGGGTGTGCTCTAAATATTATAATTTGCATGGATATCTGGTTTACTGAATGGTATGATTACGCATTTTTTAGCATTTATTCCTAGATCATGGTTTCGGCACCAGTTATTTGTCATTTTTAGGCTAGTTTGTTGGATGTCAACATCATTTGAGGATTCAGTGATTACTCCCAACTTACAGCCATTAGTAAATGTGATGAGCCAGAGGCCCCCAACACTGACCTTAACTTCAGAGAAGTATACAGCAAGCAGGAAGAGTCCCAATACTGAAGCCTATGGGACAATGCTAGTAACATGTTTCTTACACAATGTGGATTCACCCATCCAAACAACATGTGTCCTGTCAGTGAGCCATTTGGCTATCCATCTGATGAAGTAGGGGGTTATGCCTAACTTATTAAGTTTATCTATGATCACCAAGTGGGGGATTGTGTCAAAAGCTTTGGCCCAGTCTAGATAAACTGTGCATATCATTTTACCTTCATTCATGGCTCTGATCACTTTCTCAAAGTTCACTAGATTGAGCAGGCAGGGCTTTCCTTTGATAAAGCCAAACTGAGTCTGGTCCAGTATTTGGAGAGTTCCTATGTTGTTATTGATCGGGTCCATGGCAATTCTCTCCATGGCCTTGCAGATATGACTGGTCAAGCTTATGCGTCTGTAGTTCCATGGGTCAGTTGATTTGACATCCTTATGCAGAGAGATGACTGTTGCAGTCCTCCATTCCTGTGGGACAAAGCCAGTCCAGATGCTGTGATTAAAGAGGGTTTCTAATGGCCCTGATAAATTTTGTTATAAACTATTCAAGAATCATCCTGGAATGTTGTCAAGATCCATGGAGGTTATGTTTTTGGCTTTAGTGAGCACAGGAAGAACCTGTTCCTTCATAAAGACTGGTAGGGTGATGGTTGTGAGTGTTTTTTTGGGTGTGGCAAGAGGTGATGTGGGAAGTTTTGAATAAACTTGTCCACCAGCAGTTTTGCTATAGTTTCTGTCTGGGTGTAAGTGTTGCCATTCATGATTAACTTAACACATTGCTGAGCATTTCCCTTGAGGATATGAACATAATTAAAAAAAATGGCTATCTTTCACCTGAAAGGCTATCTTTGTCTCATAATTTACTTTGGTAGATTAGACCAGCTTTTTAATTTGTTTGTGTAGAATGATGAGTGTCTTTTTGCACTGTTTTTCCTTTTCCTTCCTGGGTTTGGAGATGACATTTTTCCTTTTGTTGAATAGCCTATTTACGTTAGGAGTCCACCAGGGTGGTTTATTTTTGCCAGAAATCATAAGTTTGATTCAGATAGGTATTGCCTCCTCTATGCAGCCATAAATGTGGTTGTACATTGCTTTAGTGTACATCTCAGAGTAGTCCTCAGTGTCATCTGGGTTCTGAGTGGCTTGACAGTTTAATAAGCTGTCACTTAGTTTGAGGTAATTGACATTAGCAAAGTTTTTAACAAGTTTGGAGTTTGATGGGGGTTCTAGGTTAGATTTAATACTACAGGGATTGTTTTGTGGTCAGATGTTACCAGGAAGGTGTTAATGCATGGGAGGGATCAGCATCCCCTCATGTTTGTGAGTACTAGGTCTAGGATATCTGTACCTCTAACTGGGGATAAAACTGGTTGCTTCAGGGTGTTTACACTGACGGAGTCCAAATAATCTCTGAGCAAGTGAATTATTGGTCATATAAATCTCCCACTTTATGGAGGGATAGCTGAAGTCACCCATAAATATGGTGTTAGGCTGAATGTTAAGAGATTCCAGTAGATTTAGATAGGAGGTATATTTTTCCAGACTCATGTTAGGGAATCTGTAGCTAGCAAGCATATGATAGGGTGTCCACCTATGGTTAGTTGTACATGGAGCGGCTCAAGTGAGTCATGTTTTAGACAGTCTAGCAGTGTACTTGTCCTTTATGAACAATGAGACACCTCTTCCCTTTGTTTTATCCTGAGCTGAAGGGGATTAAAATGTATGAAAGGCATTGTAGCATTTGATAGCAGAGGTGCTTTCCACTGTTCAGAGCCATGTTTCTGTGACTGCACATATGTCTGTGTTCTCCAGGGTGAGGAGTGCTTCCAGTGAGTGTATTTTTTTATTTAAACTCTTAGTATCAAGCAGCAGCAGTACCCTTAGGAAGTTGTGAGTGACTTTTGTTATGATGGAGCGTTTAACAACTTGGCATGGCTTGAAAATGGCACTATAGAGATATATAAAGTTTTTGTCAATATCCAGAAGCTAAGTGATGACAAGTGCAAACCATCTCTGGCAAAGCATTATGGTTTGTCAGTCATGTCTCCCTAGGCTGACAGATATTCAATCTCCTTGTTGTGGTACCAGAAACTAAGTCAATTGTTGAAGTCAGTTATATTTTGCTGGCACTGTGGCATCATCATTGGTGAAGGTAAGATGCTACTCAAGGCTAGAGTCATACCCGCCTGGGATATATATTCAGAGAGCTCCATCATGCCTCTCTTAATATATTCCAATAAGGTATGAGCTAGGTTGTTTACATCCACATGGACTATGACCATGTCATACTGGTACCTGTGGTTTAAATACCTAAGTCCATGCATGATCTGGTGGATCCTAGCTCTATACAGACAGCTCACTGTGATCTTCTCCTTGCTTAGCCTGCTAAGGGAGATATCAGTATGTCTTACAATGGAATTCCCCATAACTAGAATGTTTGGCTCTATGGTGTGTTGGCGTATTGGCTTGGAAGTGGAGTAACTGATTTTTAGAATTATGTGTTATGTGAGGTTCTGCCTTTTTTGAGTGTTTGCAGGGCCACTGAGAGATGCTTTTAGAAGATCTTGGAGGTTTGGGTAGATTACAAGTGAGTATCTCTACATATGTAGGTCTATGTGTTTGTTTCTAAGTGTTGGCAATGAGTGTTTTGGGTGTAACACTGACAACCTGGTTTGCATTTATCATGTGTGTATGTGAGAGCTTTGCCTCTAATGACATTGTTTATCTATATCTCCCACACACTGTGTTTTTGTGTTCTAAAATTAAATGGTCGTCAGTGAACATGAGGCAGTTACTAAAGTACATCAGGATGCCTGTATCCACCAGGTCAGAAAAAGAGACAACAGGGAAGCACTTATCCATTATACCAGATCCTTAGTAGATGGGAAGGAGGAGGGGAGAATCACTTAAAGGTCTAAGTGAGAGTGTTTAGTAGAATATTATTAGATGACCTGCAGTGGTGATGCCCTCTGCACAAAACTGGCAGCTCTTCAAGCAGCTATGAAAAGTAGGAGACTATGGAGAATGTTTCCTACAGAGAATTTTAAACTGGAGAGGTTTGCTTATACACAAGGCATGGGTAACCACGTTTGTGCATCACTTTTTGCATATTTATTAGGCTGATGGGTATAATGTTCATCTTACGGGGATGGTGTTATGGTGATGAAGCCAAATGCCTACATCCTTCTTTGCTTCAATAAGATGTCACTGTCCCTTCAACTATATGATTTTAACTTTGTGATTTATGAGTTCCTTTGTGGTGTGTTAAGTTGATGCTCGGATCTATAGATTGATTTTTGTATCATTTCAAATGTTCTAATGCAGAACTATGTGAAGCTATGACTGACTGCTTTAATAAGACTATTTGATGTGTAGCTGTTGCCTATATATTCTATTGAGTCAACGTTATCCTAATCTGTCATAATTTACCTGCTTCCTGCCTCACTCTCTCCTTCTCTATATCTCTACCCTCTTATATGTCATCAGTCTGTCTCCCCAGCATTTGCACAATGTATTGTACCAAACAGCACATGTAATTTTAGGGGAAATGCTAGAACACAACGTATACCAAAATCCTGCGAGTTTTTGTCTTCAGACACATTACTCTGGTGCCCTTTGCTCTATTGTGATTAGCCTAGCTATGCTATGTAGAGACAGGCAAATAGTTGTAGAGTTGAATGTACACTACACAGGATGTTCTAACTGCAAATACTGTTATGAATCATATTGCCCAAAAATTCCTGTCTTCACAACAAATGTCTAAACCATGAGGCATAAAAACTTAACATACATCTCTTTTCTGCACTGGATTATTTATTATGCTGCTGACTGTAATGTACACCTTCTGTCATGTTAAAATTATCATTACTGTGCTGAAGCCAGATGCCTACATTCTTCCTTGCCTCACTGTTTTGTGATTGCCACTTCAAACATTTAAAATTAAAGTTGTGAAGTAACATTTCCTGTGGTGTGCTGACATAATTCACATCTGTAAAATGCTTTTGGCATAGTGTCAAGGATCTAAATCCAGAAATATGTGAAACTCATACTTATTTTTTATTCATATTACTATTATTTGTTAAGTGTTGTGTGCATATCTTATTAACCCATCATTATCCTGCTTAAGTCTTCATCACATTTCTACTTTTTGACCCCTGCTTGCTCTCTATTTAAATCATTTGATTTTACACAGCATGACAAATTACTTATCAGGAAAAACATTGCAGTAACACAATACAAAAGGTTTAAAAAATGGCCCATAAAATAAAACATTTTTTGTCTGTCTCTCTGTCCATCTCTATCTGTTCCTCCTTCTGCGCAATCACTTTGTACTTTTGCATATTTATTATAGATGAATAATTCACTACTGGATGTAATTTACACATTATGGGATTTTACAATTGCCATGAATTGTCATGAGTGCAATGAGGACTAATATATACATTCTCCTTTGCTTTAATCTGTTGTCAGATTTGACCTTTGTAAAGTAGGAGTTCCTATGTGGTGTGGTTATATAATGCTCAGCTCTGTAGATTTGTTTTTTTACTACTGTCAAAGTTTGAATCCTGATGTATGTCAAACTGTTACTGAATAGTTTGCATGACTCCTTTGTGTGCAATTGATGGCTACACATTTTATTAGCACACTGCCACTACCATATTAACCTATTTGCTTGCTATTAGGAACACTGTTTCATACAGATCTTGCCTGAGTAGTTATGATGACAAACCAAACAGTAAGGCAACACAAAGATGTGCAGATATAAATGGTAAGCAATTCTCTTCCTATCTCGTTATCCCTGTTTTACCGACTTTCTTCCTCATTTAGTGTCCTCAGCTTTTGCAAGGAGCTTGGCATCAAGTACCAGTGGTACATGACCCTAAATATCTTTTCACTTCTTATGGTAAAAGGTGACAATTTTAATTTTGGCTTTACCAGCATGGTTCACATTGCACATATATGCTTAGCCATGCTGGGCTATACAAATGCGCACTGATAGTACAATTGTTAGACAGTTAGTATAATATTTATATTAGACTGATAGATGTCATATACACCTTATGGGATGTTACATCTGCCCTTTCTGTGATAAAGTCTGGTGCCTACAGTTTCCCTTGCTTCAATTAGTTCTCAGTGCCCCTTCAATTTGTCAGGTAAACTTAGGAATTTATGAGTCGCTATGTACTGAGAGGAGCTAATCCTCACATCCATACACTTTTATTTTATATTGTCAAGGTTTGAATTCAGATGTTTATTTTCACATATTAATAGCATATGTGTTAGTATGTGCTGCATATGTTGTGAAACAACAGTATCCTCCTTATGGCCTCATCGTGTTTCTGCTCTTTTAGACCGTCTTCTTCCATATTGGAAACATTTTAGTGTACACAGCAATACATCTGAAAGGTACAGAATTTCAAAGAGTGTATGCATGTCTGCATCTTAATTTTTGTTGTTGCCATCCCGACCCTTAAGAACTTCTTGATAATCACTGACAATTAGAAGTATGTGGAAAAGCCAGAGGTTTGATTTTGTAAATTCATATAGGTCAGAAAATGTAGGATAACACAGCACAAATATTTGCAGAAATGAACTATAACCAATCTCTCTGTATGTTTGTATGTGCATCCCTGTCTCCAAATCTCACCCTCTTCACACCACTTCTGTCTCATCAAAAAAACCTCCTTCCTTCAATAATGTTTCTATAGGCCATGTTTCCACCAGAAATGACATGCCTGGTCCCTCATGTATTTCATAATCATTCACAACAAACTCATATCTTCCCAGAAATATCTGTAACATATCAGATACATTCAGTGTTTTTCATGGTTTAAATTCATACCACGATATTGACGTGCAGACTATATTTCTGATGCATACTCAAAGAGATAGGATTGATGGGGTTACATTTACATTCATGGTCAGAGGTAAAATCATTATGACACATACCTGTCTGTTTTAAATGTACTGACTGTAGAACTAAGTCATGTAATATAAATACATACAATTATACAACAATTGCAACATGACACAAACACATGATCAGTTACCATATTTGAGGACGGTGCCATAATACATCTTTATCACACATAAAAGGAGTGAAGAATTTCAACAATGATGACAAAAGTATAAATCTTGATACATGAAATGTGACCATAACATATATCTGTTCTATATTCCATCAGCTTCAGACAATGTTGTATGTCTATACTGCTTATTTGCATGAAGGTTGGCATGGAGCACCATAGACTACTGTTGAGTCCTGTTCTAAGTGCAAAACCTCAAAATATCCTAATACATGCACTAATACTTTGCCATCAACCATGTAAATGAGCTTGACAGTGGTATTCTTCAGAGACAGATCTAAAAATATTATAAAAATAAATTATGTCAGTGGGTTGTACAACTTCTTTGTGTGTTAATGGAATGTTGAAACCAAGGTATTTGGATTTCACAGTGGTGTTGACTCAATTAATTCAATCTGTTAAGGTATGCCTATACTCCAACACTTACACTTGCAACTTCACTACAATAGTGTGTAGCCTTTTCACACATAACCTATTAGTGTTATTTAGCAGCGCACTATCAGATTTTGGAGATGTCTGTTTGTATTAGCAGTGCACACTCTCCACCCGTGAGCCAATACAACTGACACTGACACAAGAAATGGTTACTATTTGCATACAATCATCCCAGGATAAACTGTCATGAGTGCTTGCTTGACAATCCACTGTTTTACAATTGTGATTGTCATTGATACACCATACTGTGAAATAGGTACATGTCACTCTCAGTAATGCAATATGCATGAACGACAGTAAACAGATGTTATCAGTACAGTCTGTAATTACATGAGAAACGTACATTGCTGTTATGTCGGCCTATCCAGACACATGCATTTTTCACAAAACCTGTGATGCACAATAGGTGCACTACAAAACTCATGAGTTAATACATACAAATATGTATTTTTACACTTTTAAAGTCAGACTTCATCTATGGTGCTAACATTTTTTAATTCAGTGGTTTGAATC
The DNA here is from genome assembly GCF_019279795.1 of Protopterus annectens. NCBI lineage: Eukaryota > Metazoa > Chordata > Ceratodontiformes > Protopteridae > Protopterus > Protopterus annectens. The sequence goes on along the minus strand of NC_056725.1, from coordinate 253,117,235 downwards.
TGACAGTACTGGATGTATGTGTGTGTGTGTGTGTGTGTGTGTGTGTGTGTGTGTGTGTGTGTGTGTGTGTGTGCGCATGCGCATGTGTGCTCATGTGTGTGTATCTTGTATCAGGTATTCAAGCTTCACCAACGCATGTGATGTGTCAACTTTGTCAGTAGCAAAGATTACCTTTGGACACAGCTCCCCCTTTACTTTATTCAACTTTTAAACAAACATTTCTGCAACATACAGATGAGGTCACACTGTCAAAAGTACACTCTTTCTCCTTAGAAGACAGACTATTCCTGTGACATTTCAGATTCAAACTATGTTTTCAAGATGGTTTAAATAGACAGATTCTAAGCTCAAATCCATTAATGATGAACTTGGTTGTCAGTTACATATAACTTCACTGACAGAAGTGTTGTATCTACTACCACTCAGGTGAATTATTTACACTGAAAGAGGACTCACCTAAAGCCACTTTTACCTTAAACATTTTCTGTGCAACACATTGATGAGGTCACACTGTCAAAAGTGCTCTCTTTTCTCTTAGAAGTCAGAATTGTCCTGTGGATCTCCACAAAAAAATGATGAAGAAGATAAGTAATATTGTACTTATTTTTTATTTTATTGGCATCCTAATAAACCAATAGTTTTCTTTGATTGGCCCAAAAAAGGTTGGAATAATAGTGGAATAGGATTCCCATATATTCAATTGGATGTTACTTCAACAACTGTAAAAGTTTTAGCATTGTGGATAAATTCATCTTATGATTCATAATGGCAACAAATGCATACAAAAATTAGTAGTAAAAAATAAATATATCACAACCAGTCATAAACAAATAGTCCCTAATAGTTTTATATGGTTATTAAGATATTTTTACATAAAGATAATTATAGCCTCTTCTCAAATTCTCTATTTAAATCACATAATTTCCTCTTTCCAAAAGTTCACATAGTCTAACCATTGTTTTAAAGACTTAATATTTTTTTATGTTTCCAATTGCATATAAAAATGACTGCTTAGAAAGTCATAACTTCAACAAAATGCTAGTACTGAAACAACAAAGTAATTTAATTCATTGTCAACAATTCATAAATAGTACTGATATATATATATATATATATATATATATATATATATATATATATATATATATATATATATTTATTTATTTATTTGCATTTGTTTAACCAGGATAGTCCATTGGGCTCAAGAACCCGTTTTCAATGGAGTCCTGGGGAGAAAAACTCCACATACATATTTAACAGAGAATGAGGATATACATAGACATTACATGGGGTTCAACATGAGAAAAGTAACAAGTACAGGGGAAATACATATACATTTGCTGGGGTAAAACATAGTACAATGTACGTAATAAATCGTGCAGAAAACAGCTGAAACAAGGCAATAAGAGTTACACCAAATTAAAAAACAAAAATATGCTGCCTGGTGTTGTATAGTCAGAGTAGTCAGAGCTGAAAGAGTTACAAGATGAAATAGTAGGTTATGAAGGGTGAGAGCAGGAGCATTGCCATGAGGAAGATAGATAAGAGTGGAGTGATTTTTGAAGGATGGGAGGCTTGTGATAGTACGAATAGAGGGAGGAAGGGAGTTCCATGAGCGTGCTAGAGAGAAGGACAGGAGGTTTTGTCCAGGAGGGTGGTGGGGTCTGTGTATTTCTATGAGGTTTTGATTGTTTGATCTTAGCTGTCTTTGTGTGTGGTGCATTTTAAAGGTAGAAGAGAGTGAGGGGCAGAGGGATGGCTGGAAAATCAGTTTGTGAGCATATGTGAGTTGGGTATATGAGAGGTAGTTGGGTAGTTCTAACCATTTTAGTTGGTGGAGTGGTTCACAGTGGTGTATAGATGATTTGTTAGAAGTGGCAAATTTGGCAATTTTATTGTAACAAGAGGATAGTTTGGTTTTGAGGGAAGATTGGAGGTTAGTGAGAAGGGGTGCTCCATAGAGGAGGGAGGGTAAGAGAAATGTAGTTGAGAGTGTAATTTTGGTAGCTGGGCTAAGAAAGCGATTATGACGGTAGAGCATTCCAAGTTTTTGGTGTGTTTTGTTTATGTTTTTTAGCAGATGGGAGTTGAATTTAAACTGGTCATCGATTTGGACTCCTAATAGTTTGGTTTCTGATACAAGCTCAAGGGGAATGTTATTATGGCTATAGATGGAGAATGATTTAAGATCGATGTTAGTATTTTTTGAAGGGGTAAATATCATGAGTTTGGTTTTAGTAGCATTACGGGCTAGATGGTTGTCTTTCATCCAATTTTCAGTGGTGGAGAAGGCTTCCTGGGTAAGCTTTAGTAGAGTTGGTATGGATGAGGCAGTGCAGATGATTGTGGAATCATCTGCATATTGAATAATATTAGCTTGAGGGATAGCGTGATAAAGTCATTAATGAAAATATTGAAGAGAAGGGGCCCAGGATGGAGCCTTGTGGGACACCTGTAGGGGTATTTAGAAAGGAGGAAGTGGCTTTTTTCCATTTGACTGCTTGTTGTCTGTTGGGGAGATAGCTGTTAAACCAGTGGAGTGAAGTGAGAGAAAGGTTTAGATTAGATAGTTTAGTAAGAAGTAGGTTATGGGATATAGTATCAAAGGCCTTGGAAAGATCAAGAAGAGTGGTAGATACAATGAGTATAGAATCCCTAGCTTTGTTAACAGTTTCGAGGAAAGATAGAAGGGCTGTCATAGTACTATGATGGGGTCTGAATCCATGTTGGGTGGGGGTTATTTGATTGTTGTCCAAGAGGTGGGGAAGGAGTTGAAGGATACATTTCTCCAAGACTTTAGAAATGGGAGAGAGGATGGCTATAGGATGAAAATTGGAGATGTTAGTATTATTTCCACCTTTGTGTAGAGGAATAATATAGGCTTTCTTCCAGGATTCGGGAACAAGACCTTCTTGGATAGAGCGATTGATGAGGATGCTGATAGGGAGGGCAATGGCATCAGCAGCAATACTGAGATAGTATGAGGGAATGTTGTCAGGGGCATTGGTGCCTGGTTTTAATTTCTGTAGGAGTTTTCTTATGGTAGCAGTAGGAGTAGGTTTAATTGAGAAAGGGTGTGATTGAGGTGGGGATGAATGGGACAAAGGAGTAGGAGGAGGAGATTGAGGTGAGGGTGAATGAGACAAAGGAGTAGGAGGGATGTTGGTTGGCAGAAGAGGAGGTATTAGGTGAATTGTTGTGTGTAAAAGAGGAAGTAAGTTTAGAAATAGAGTCTATGAAGAAACAATTGAATTGGGTAGCAAGATCTATGTCCTGTGAGTCTGGGCTGGGGTTTGGGTTTTCTATAGTACCAGGTTTTAAGAGTGAATTTATACTTGTCCAGAATTTTCGTGGGTTAGTTTTATGATTGTTTTGAAGGTGGATAAAGTAATTTTGCGGTCTATTGAGATAAGTTTTTCACTGAGTTACGTATAGTTTTGTATTGATTGAGGTTTGAAGTAGATTTGTTTTTCTTTTATTGTGTCCATGTTTTGTCTTTGAGTCACATGGAAGTAATTGTATTTTTAGTTAGCCAGGGGGCTGCTTTCCTTTTATTCTTTTGGTTATTAGGGAGCATGATTATTTAGGATGTTTAGGAAGGTAGTGTTAAAGTGGGATACTGCATTTTTCAGTGGTAGGGTTTTTAAGGGAGTCCAATTAATAGATTTAAGGTTACTGGAAAAAGCTTCAGGGTTGAAATTTTTATGGAATCTGGTAGTTATGTAATTGTGAGTAACTTGTAAGGGAGTTGGAAGATGTGTAGTGAAGATGGGAAGATGATCACTGAGGGGGTCAGGAAGGGTTCCACTGTCAGTGTAGTTATGGGGATGGGAGACTAGAATCCAGTCTAAGATGTTGCCCCTTGAGAAGTCTTTGGATGGCCTAGTTATTGTGTTGATTAATTGAGAGTATTTGAAAAGGTTGATGTTGAGGGGGTGTGTAATAGCATATATATACATACACATACACATACACACACACATATATATATATATATATATATACATACACATACACATACACACACACATATATATATATATATATATATATATATATATATATATATTGCTGAAAATTTAAGGTCCAAATACAATCAAGATTCTGAGAACTGGTTAACTTTACAAATATTTAGAGACTTTGGGCCAGATTCAGGAAGCCTCCGTGTAAGAGTTATAACTCTTACACGGAGGCTGCAGTTAAATGGTGTGATGTCAGCATGTCATGCATATGCAGGAGGTGCGTGAGGCATGCTGAATCACACCGTAACTCTTACATGGTCCATGTAAGACAGTAGGGGGCGTGTCCGTAGGCTAAGCCCTGCAAGCGGACATGCCCCCGGAAGTCTAGAATAGCTGAAAGTAAACAGCCACGAGAGAGACCATGGAAATGTGAATAAACACACTACACAACACATGCCCCCACAGACCAGCAATGTAAAAAGTGAACAGATGTTATAAAATGAAAATAAAAACTGTTTTATTTTTTTTAAACCCCGTAAATGTTTGCTACTGTGTGCGCTCGTGTGAGTGGGTGTGCTACTAGCGCAACTGCAGTTAGCAATCAGTGGAAAAGGATATAAGAACTAAATATGCAAAATAAGCCAAGAAGTAATAGCATAGCGGTAGAGTTGTCGGCTTAAGAGCAGGCAGACAAGGTTTGAGGCCACACAACAACCTTTTTTTTTTTTTGTAAATAAGCACTAAAAAGGCCCCTGACAATATTGTACAAATGTAAAAGTATTTCCTTTTGTAAAATGGAATGAAATGGAGCATATATTTCAAGTAATACAATAATAAAATTATTTAGAAATGTAGTGATAGCTAAGCTGCTGTGAGACAGAGTGCCCGTAGCTGAGTAGTGTTTTAAAGGCTGCAAATTGCTTGCCCGTAGCTAAGCACTGGTTTAACAGGCTCAAACTGTGTGCAACTAGCTGTGCTCAGCTGAACATGTATGTTACTAGCCAATTAAGGTTTAACCCAGTGCACACCGTTTGCACGGAGGTGCGCGCTGCGCCCACAAGCTAACCGCCGGTTAGCTCCGCGCAAACGAGCGCAGACCTGGTTTTAAGTGCTTAAAAGTGCTTTTGGCATGTTTGATTGACAGGTCCTCAACTCATTTCTAGACAGTCATGAAAATTAAAAATCGGTGGTCAGATTTGAACCCAGGATACCATGCACTAGAGTCAAGGTACTAAACCACTAAGCCATGACAGCAGTACTTAGAAATGCAGAAATAGCATATATATAGGATATAATCCAAAATGGAGCATGAGAAAGCAGTTTCTGTGAAGTAGATACAATTCCAAAATGGCCAATCAGAGCAATGTGCGGGAAAATCGGCATATATAAGCCCCATAGGTGGGAATACACAGCATAAACGATTGTAGAATGCACCTGCAGGCAGAATGAGTGGATTAGGTGAGGGACGTTGCTTTCGAGCACAGCAGTGGGGCGTTGAGGAGTCCAGATACATGGTCTGGCTCCTAGTTCACCATCATGAGGCCCAACTCATGCAGGGCCAGGTATCATGGGGAGCGTACAGGGCGGAGGCATGGGACCAGTTGGCTCATGATCTCACTAGTGCTACTGGGGTTCCACGTACTGGTGAGTAGGTCCGTCACCACCATGCGGACCTGAAGTGACGTAAACAAGACCAGTTGACCGAATGGATCCAGGAGGCCCGGGATATGCCCAACGCCCCACTACTGAGTAAGTTACATTTTACTTATGTATGTAAGGAATTCAACTAGCTGATACCATGGAGATGTGTAGTCCAATATTACTCGTTTTGTATTACAGCTGCAGGTGTCCGCTCTATGAATCGATGGGCATATGACTGCAGGCTGGTGCGGCTGCGCCACCATGCAGGTTAGTAACCTCACCTAGTACTTGTAAATACATATTATAGTGTAGCATATAGCAGAACACTGCAGTGTATTGATTAAAAGTAATATAATGTGCAAGCAACAAGTGAAAGTCTGCAGGTATGGCTACAACAAGTTCATCAGTATGCAAGTGTAACTGGAAATATAATTGATAGAAATAAATAGTGCTGTAATACAGATGTCCCACCATTAATTAAATGTAGTATAACCTGCAGTAGTCTCAAGAGTACAGCTTCAGAATCTGAGGTAATCACATGTGAGATATATCCCCTGTTGAAATGCTGAATCATGACAGAAGTGAGGCTGTTGGAAAGTGTTGTAATCACCACAGGTCTAATATGTGAACAAAGCCTAGAAGTACCAACCTGAAATGTGAAATTGCAGGATGTGTGAGAGTGACAGAAAGGGTCATGTATCAATGAATAAAGTAGTAATAATTCCTGAATATATAGGCTTCAGTGTGGTTCTACAGAACTAAATGCATGTGGGAATTAAAACTTAACATCCCAAACTGATTTCAGTGTGTCTGAATTTTGAATGTTCAGGCCAAAATCTGTATATGGTGATGACAGTCAACAATTTGCAGATAGAATGAATGATTGTCTGACATACTAAAACATCCATAGTTGTCCCCTGCTCTGTCATCAAAGTGTAGCAGGATGATGTATCTGATCAAATTCAAAATAACTAGGATAGTGATGTATCTGTAACAGGTCTAGCATGACAGTCAATTAAAAATAATTTTGAAACTATCACCCACAAGTTAATTGTGTTTCTATTACAAATGTATATCAATGTATAATTTATGAATGTGTCATCATTTTCTTTCTCCACCCCACCCTATAATTGCAAATTAAAACACTCACTAAATATTGGTATGTGAACATTTCATTAACCATGGACATTTGTCCTGTTTCAAAAATATATGCATGTCTGTTGTTGCATGTGCCCTGTTCATACCTGCAAACCTCATGGCCTGTTGCCATTAATCAACCCTGCATGTTGTTTGATTGTGTATTTCCGTTCAAATAATGCATGTGATATTGATATGCCCGTTGTTCAATGGTGTTAATATCTGGGTGTTTGTTTAATGGGAATACCAATGCATGCTGTTACAACTAATTTGAATGGAATAATATGCCACTAACCCAAACTAACATAACATACTCACAAACCTAGAACGCTTGGGAAGGCAGGTCCCAGCGGACCCACCTCTCCCACCTCAGCTGGCGACTGCACCTGGCACTAGTGCCCAGGCTGGACCCTCCTCCGGTGTCTCTGTGCCACCTTCGGGTGGAAGCGCTGCAGGGGATGGGGCCCATCCCCCCTCTGCAAGCATGGCCGGAGGAGCTCGTCCACTCACCCTCCAAGGTGTCCGGTCTGTGGTACGAAGGGAGATCCAAGACTCTGTTCTTGGGCCCCTACGCCAGTTTGAGGCCCGGGTGGCACAGCTTACGGGCATGCCTGTTGTCCCACCTGCACAGCCCCCAGCACAGCCCCATCCTGGGCCATGAAGGAACAGTGGCAACTGCCTATGGGTGGGGATATCAGTTCCACTGTTGCCATCTGTGGGCTCATGTGCCCTGGATATCCCAACCTCCATCCCCGTCAATTGTGTAACCCCCCCACATGTGTCATACACTGCCCCTGTATGCATCTTGTCTGTCTTGTCTGTTAACCTACCCAACCTACCTCCCCAGCTATACTGACTACCTCACCTGACATACCACTCTCACCTGATAAAAAAAAAAAAAAGGGCACTCTGTACCCACAAAAAAATTACGCCCCATACATAGCTGTCCATGTTGCACACATGTCCGCTGGACATCAAAACTGTTAATTACAATTGGCTGTACAACAGGTATTAATGTTGTCCGGACACCTCTCTCAGGGGTGGAAGGTTCCAAATGTCACACCAAATTGCATACAAATGCACAGCTGTTGCTGAGAAAGACATGGGCAGCTATGGGCCTCACCTACATCCTTCCTGCAAATTCCAATCTTGTTTCCCTACTGTTTTACCCTCTTTGTGACCCCTTTTTCACCACTTTCCTGTCACCCCTTTTTCTTTTCTTTCAAAGAAAATAGCTGGTGTCTTGCTTGTGTGAGCTCACCGCCAGTGCGCATGCATGGGCTCAGCAAAGCGCAGACCTGGTTTTAAGTGCTTAAAAGTGCCTTTGGCACTTTTGATTGACAGGTCCTGTACTCATACAGAAAGAAAAATAAATTCCCACTGTCAGTCTCGAACCCAGGACCGCTGTAACACTAGTCTGTATGACCTACCACTAATCCATGACTCTCATACAAGACTATAGTGCTAAAATAAATATAACATGTAATAGTAGGAATCAATATAAAGGCAATATAGGATGTGTACTACCCAAAGCATGTCAGGTAGATTTTTAATGCCCAAATTACTGGATTCCCATACTAGTTTAGTGTTAACAGAAACAGCCCTGCTAATTGTTAGCTTGTACATAATAATGTAAGGTAATGTACATATATGAAGGTATGTATATGTACACATACAGATATATATATATATATATATATATATATATATATATATATATATATATATATTAATACATATGAAATATAGTGGTAGGTGTCAGTATTCATACACACTCACTACAGGAAACAGTGAAGATAAATGCAGCAAACAGAATCTGCAACACAGCCTGACTCCTGTGAGACTTACTAACCCTTTTAACTGCTTAAAGGTGGCTTCAGCACTTTGATTGACAGGTCCTGTACTCATCCTGACAGAAAAAAAGTCCCACTGTCAGTCTCGAACACAGGACCCTAGTAGCACTAGTTTGTGTGACCTATCACTAAGCCATGACTTTCATACAAGAACACAGTGCTAAAATAAATATAACATGTAATAGTAGGAATCAATATAAAGGCAATATAGGATGTGTACTACCCAAAGCATGTCAGGTAGATGTTTAATGCCCAAATTACTGGATTCCCATACTAGTTTAGTGTTAACAGAAACAGCCCTGCTAATTGTTAGCTTGTACATAATAATGTAAGGTAATGTACATATATGAAAGTATGTATATGTACATATATATATATATATATATATATATATATATATATATATATATTAATACATATGAAATATAGTGGTAGGTGCCAGTATCCATACACACTCACTACAGGAAACAGGGAAGATAAATGCAGCAACCAGAATCTGCAACACAGCCTGACTCCTGTGAGACCTACTAACCCCTTTAACTGCTTAAAGGTGCCTCCAGCACTTTGATTGATAGGCCCTGTACTCAATTTGAAAGCAAAATAAAAGCATACTAGTAGGCCCTAACACAAGACCATTGTAACACTAGTCTGTATGACCTACCAGTAAGCCATGACTCTCATACAGGAATATAGTGCTAAAATAAGTAGAACATGTAATAGTAGGAATGAAGATAAAGGCAATATAGGATGTGTACTACCCAAAGCATGTCAGGCAGACTTTTACTGTCCCAATTACTGGATTCCCATACTAGTTTAGTGTTAACAGAAACAGCTCTGCTAATTGTTAGCTTGTACCCAATAATGTCAGCTAATGTACATATATGAAAGTATGTATATGTACACACATATATATATATATATATATATATATATATATATATATATATATATATATATATATATATATATATATATATATATATATATCAATACATATGAAATATAGTTGTAGGTGTCAGTATGCATACACACTCACTACAGGGAACAGGTGAGAGAAATGCAGCAACCTGAATTTACAACACAGCATGAAGCATGAGAGACGTACTAACCTTCACACTCACAGAACACTGTCAACAGCATACCAGCATGGTCCACACCCTTACAATCTGAAAGGGCAACGCCTATCTCACATACCCTTTTATAGCACTGTCCTGAAATCACAGTGAGACATGCAAGCAGTACACAACTGGCTGCATGCAATTAGCAAATGCTGCTTTACAATTGGTGCAGAGGCCATCACATGGACCTATGCAGATACCTACAAAAGCATCCAGTACTCACACTCCACGCATGCAATACATTCATTGCACAAAACCGAAAGAGAGAGAGAGAGACACAGAGAGTGAATAAAAAAAGAAATAAAGACAGCCAGCAACAAAACCAGCAGCAGCAGCAGCAGCAAACAGCAAGTAGCACCACTGACACAGCAACAGCTGACACAAACACAGGTAATGCAAAGTAGCAGGTTAATACTGTGTTTACTGTGAAACCTCCAAATGTATCATAGTTCACTATCTATAGGTATGTCCATGAGATAGATTGTGTGTACATAGTCCTGATATATATACATATGTAATATTGCTGTACATGTCGTCCATACTTAAATCTTCCATAGCTTAGAACACAAGGCCTGTTATGCATATGATGCAGTAGTTCCCAGGATCAGTAGAGGTTCCTCCTCATTGGTGTTGGACCACTGTGTATGTATGGCACTGTTCAGGTACATATCCTGTAGTATGGCCAGGGTTTAATATCAGTCTGTAATGTGGTGCTATGTCCTCTAGGGGCGAATGTATCACACATCCAGGTATACCATTTTGTAACAGTGATGCTGTGTGTTCTGCAATGTTGAGGGTGGCCCTCACCTGGACATGTGAGATGATAGGGAGGCTACAGTCATCTGTGATAACTAATTCCACTTGTGTAGGAGAATGGGGGGGGGTACCTGCACCTAAACTATCTGCAACAATGTTGTCAATATCTGTGCATTTGGTGAATGTGAAGCATCTTACCACTGCTGACCACAGATGCCTTGCCTTCATGTGAATCTGCCCTGTGCTGCAGTAGCCTCCTGCTATTGTTATACAATGTGCCTGTATCTGTAGTCCACTGGACAGGGATAAATAAGTGGTGTGCATACGGTCTGGGTTAGATATGTGTGTGCACATTACATGCACTATGTGGGATGTCTGTGGTAAGCTTTTGCAAAGGGGCCAGCAGTGTGTGTTGTGGCTTCCACTGGCCCAGTGGGCTGCATGGATAGCATCACAGTCCTAACTAGTGAATAACTGTGTAATTACATACATACATAGCAAGGTAGTGTACTGTGCTTGTGGTGTTGTTGGGATATGTATATCCAGGCTGAGTAATGTGTGTCCACATCACAGGGTTGGATGGCAACACACATACAGTATGTAGGGATGAACACCCAGAGTGTTTCAGACGTGTTGCCTGTGCAGAAATATCTGGCCATTACCTGCGCATCCCTCACAACACACACACATGCAACATATGGCAAAAGTACTATAGCAGTACACATAGGTTCATAGGTTCATACTAGGCTATTTGCCCAAGGGCATTGATAAGCCTAGTAGAATGTGTTTGTCTTTTGCCACCCAATTAACATTTATGTTGCTATGCCCTTTTCCAAGGTTAGTATACTGTGCCTCTGTCTAACAGTGACATAGAAGTGATACTGGGGGTACAACTATGATCTCCATCCACTCATCCAGATTCCTATGGAAGAGAGTCAATGAGGGACTCTGCCTAACCTGTACTGTGAGTTCATTACAGAGTGAAGGGAGCCTCTGGGTTAGGAATATGTCCCTGCAGCATGTCCTATTTATGTCAGTGCTAAGGTTCAGGTCTCCTGAGCGTGCGACTGTATGGGAGTTTGATTTCCTGAGGTGCAGCATGCCCATTACTTCTGGGTTGGACGTGGCTGTATATGGCAGGCACAGATTGCCTCTGAACAGGCAGTATGCCACTGAGTCCAGCTGGATTTTCTTTAACTGGGCAGCATATGGCATCTGTTTGAGCTCTTTGATCCTCTTGTTGAGGTACTGTTGGGGTTTTTCCAGCTGCTGTAGGTGTCTGGTTAGGTACATCCTATAAGGGGCATTGTACTCAATTATAGGCCTGATGGTGGATGAGTAAAGAGGCACGATGACCTCCCCTGCTGTACATGTGAATCCCTTCATGATTAGCTGGGCTATATAACATGTCTTTCAATCCACTTTGGCCACGTGGTTAACAAATGACAGATTGCTATCAAGTGTGTTCCCCAGGTCCCCAATTACTTCTTCTGTACTTAATGGCTTAACACCTATGTGGTACTTTGCCACCAATGTGGAGGTGTGGGAATCTTTGATGAATATTGATACTCCCCCTCCTTTTGTTGTTTGGTCCAAGTGTTGGGGCCGACAAGAATGGTAACAGGTATAACATGGTAGTGCTGGTGTGCTCCTGGGAAACCTGAAACAGGTTTCTGTTACTGCACAGATATCGATGTCCATAATGCTAAGTAGAGTTTTGAGTGCATGTATCTTGAGGTTTAGACTTCTGGTGTTGAGTAGCATTACTCTTAGTTCCTCATCCTTTGTGATACGTATGGATGTGGGTTTGCCTTATGAGCCTTGCCTAATAAAGGCACTATGGGTGTAGCAAGAGCCTTTGCCAAAATCTAAAAGCCCAGGGGTGACAGGTGCAAGCTGTCCCTAGCAAAGCATCGTGGCTTGTACAGCATATCATCCCAAGCTGACAGGCATTGGCTCACCTGTGAATGACACCAGTACTTCAGTCAATTGTTGAAAGTGATCATCTTGCCTTGATATTGTGGCATCATTCTTGGTGAGGGTAAGATGCTACTCAAGGTCAGGGTTATACTTCCTTGGGCTACATGCTCAGAGAGCTCCTTTCTGTCTCATGTCATGTAGTCCAGGGAGGTATGTGTCAGGTCATTCACACCAGCATGGACAATGAGTGAGTCATACTTGTACTTGCCTTGGAGTTACTTGAGTGTTTGTGTTATGTGGCGGGTCGTAGTGCCCGACAGGCTGCACACTGTGACCCTCTCCTCGTTAAGCCTGGTGAACGTGATGTCAGTGTGCCTGAAGATAGAGGCACCTATTACAAGTGTATGAGGTGTGTTGTTTACTGTTAAGGGCTGTGAGTGTTCAGCACATTGGCTTTGTGAGATATGTGTTGCACGTTATGTTTTTGTGGTAGTGGTTGCTTGGGTGTCTGCTTTGGAGGTCTCGGCTGCTTAGGCAGATCTTTATTCTGAGCCTCTGAGTATGTTTTTGTGTGATTATGTGTTTGTTTTGTTGTTGTGGTAGGTCTATGTGAGACTGGAATTGTAGTGAGTGTGGTTTCCTTCTCCACCTGACTGGTTATGGCAGTATTGAGTAGAGAGAGCCTAGCCTCCAGTTTGGTATATGGTTGCATCACTCACATGTGTTTGAATTTGTTGTTAGGAGGAGGGGGTTGTCTGTGTACATGCGGCTGTTATAACATTGCCTCTGGATTACCACACTCACCAGCTGGACTGGAGAGGAGATTGACAACTGACCTTAGGACATGCTAGAATACTATTGTGAATTCCGTAATAATTGAAAACAAGGTCCAGTGGGGAGTGAGGGTGTACTGATATTACTTACTACTGCTGACTGATATAATAGCTTCAGTGAGCGAGTGCCAGGTAACTTAAGTGCAATGTGTTACAATTAAGTAAATGCAAAAACGACAAGCAGTCAGTTGCTGTCAAGTGTAACAAGGAAATACGTACAGTAAGCAATGCAGATATCAGTAGTGATTCACAGAAGTGCTGAGAAGCTGTGTATTATGTGGACGTAGCGTACCAGTGAAATAACAAGCTAACAAATAACAAGCATATAAACAAAGCTAGATTCAGGAGGCTTGGATATAGTGTATGCTACAGCAAACAAGGTGTACCAATGTCAGAAAGATACAGTTCAAATATGCAGGCACAATAAACCTGAAACCAGAAGTTCCCAGCTATGAATGGCAGAGTACAGCCTATTCTCACACAAGAGTGCAGACCACAAACCTTGTTAATGTTAAATAACTGGCCTGAAGGCCAACTGCTTATACCAGAACTAATACACTTGGACACTGGGCTCTCAATCAGCAGTTCCCAACTTAGAAGGATGAAAGCTATGTGTCCTGCCACCACAGTGCTTGCCACAAACCTCCCTAATGTAAAACAACTGGTCTGAAGGCCAAGTGCTTAATCCAAAAGACTTAAATGATAGCTACACTTTAATCAAGTTACAACCAAGCAGTAATAAGTACAATTTAATACCCCCTGTATAGAATGTGTACCATATATTGCTGACATACTCTGCTGATAACCTGTTTGTGTACTTATCCAGGGAGATATGGCTCCGAAAAGGAACCCTGCTTACTCTGCTGCAGAGGACGAAGTGATCCACCAGAGCCTGGTGCATGACTATGACATCCTGTTTTCACGCACCACCCAGAATCAGCAGGAGAGGTCTGCACTGTGGCAAAACCTTGTCAGCAGGATAAATGATGTTGGCATGCATGATAGGACATATGAGCAGGTGAGACATCACTGCAGTGATTTGATTAGAAATGTCCGCCAGCGTGCTGCAGATATCCGCAGGCAACAGGTTGCCACAGGTGGGGGGGGTGGCCACACCCCCCCCCTCACCAGACAGGAGGGGCTACTGCTAAGTGTTGTGGATCCAGCCCCAGAACAACAACAGCATCAGACGTGCATCATGATGGAGGTTGGATCCACACAGCAGCAAGACACCGAGCGTGTAGGTAAGATGCCATATTTATTTATCTTTTGTTATTTATTTTACATTTGTTGACTGGGCTAGTCTAGCTGGATATATGTCCATTTTCAGTAGAGGCCCGGGGAGAAAAGCTCCACACATAACATAATAAAGGCAGACAGACAAGTTGTTAATAAAGACATACAAAATAATAGAAATATAAATCAACTTGTTAATAAAATCAACATACATTTAAGGAACTCAAACAGTTTAAACTCATACACAATGTTCTGTCGGTTTCAAAGCAATCTTACCTAAAACATAAAGGTTATGCAATAAGGCAAAAGCCATATAGATAACAGTTAAAGCTCAGAAGGGTAGAGAAGTAGAAGGAGTATGAAAGATAAAATAATAGGGAAGAGGCAGGAGTCAAGAAGAGAAGAGAGGAAAAGAAGGAAGACAATCAAGAGGAGGTGGGAGAGATGGGAGAAGTAGGTCAGAGCATAGAAGGAGAGCAAGGGAAAAGAAACAGGGTAGAATCTAGTTTTTATGCACAATGAGGGGTTAAAGGTAAAGAGAGGGTGGGGAGAGGGAAGTTAGCCTGGAGTACTACAAGAACAAAGCCAGTGGTTGTGGAAGCACAGTTTGATTTGTTGTTTGAAGAGAGGTAAGGGTGAGATCAGAGTTAACTCCTTGTATGCACATATGACTGTTCTGTACACTGTTACTTCATGCACGCATAAGGTGTGCATGTGGTATGTATCTGTCATCATGATATGTAATTGTGCATGTGTGATACAGACATTATGAGCAGCTGATGTGTATAAGGGAACTAGTGTACTACTGTACTGTATCATATGCAAAACAAATGGCACACTTGTGCCCACTGACATTACTTTCTTCATATTTCCAGGTCCCTCCCATCTAGCAACGAGGCAGGCCATACATGCTGGTGAGTGTGTTTAACATTACGTGAAAAACAATTTATAATACTAGTAAGAGTAGTGTAACTCTGTAGTATACATGCTGGTGAGTGTGTTTTATAATACCTGCAATACCCAGGTTAACACTAGTAAGAGTAGTGTAACTCAGTACTGATGTGTGTGTGTACTGTGGGGTGTGCATGTGTGCAAGTGTGCCTGTGCCCATGTGTGCATGTGTGTGTGTCCATGTGTGCATGTGTCCATTTCTGAATGTGTGCATTAGTATTGAAGTGCATCACTGTAAAATATGTGTTGATACTGTAATCTGTGTTCCCTGATTTCCTCCCATAGGTTCTGCTGCTGCTCTGGTGACCTGCAGCAGGGAACCTGAATCTGGTGCCCCAGGTACTGATGATGATGAAATGTCTATAATGGTGCAGGAAGGTGTGTCTGGGTCCGCCATTGGTCAGCCAATTGACAGTACACAGCTGTCAACCCCTTCAATGCGCACAGTCATCCTGCCGTTACATCCTTTGTCACCATTGTCCCTAGGTGATGGACAGTATGCATTGGGCATAGATCAGGGTAATGTGGTACCTGTGGTACATGCATCCCCACAAAGCAGCCATGAGCAGGGTCCTCCAATGGTACCACGCAGACAGTCGCTCATGGGTTCTCGTGGGGGCATCTGTGGCCGTACTGCCTCTGGCCGACGTGCCCAAGGAGGTATGTCAACCTCCACTATGTTTCAGACTGTTATGCAGGCACAGGCGCGTAGGGAAAGGTACACCAGACAGGGTCTGAGGGAGCTGAGAGCATGTCGCACAGCCATGACAGACGGCATGCGTGACATTGCGAATGCTATTCGTAATTTCACAGATGTCGCTGACAGACATTGTGGGGACATACAACAGCTGCTCCACAACCAGATGTCCATGGGCCAGGGTGATGGTGTACGTTTGCGATGTCGACGTGGCCGTATGCCGGCAACAGCACCTGCTGGCAGTGGCCGCGGACAACAACAGGCCCACTCACACACCTCAAGTGCCAGCACCAGCCCCAGCAATGCTGGGTCAGTGCTGTCATCAGGATGCCCCAGGAGACCACGTGCAGGTGGCTCTGGACAGTCCCAACAGGGAACTGTGTCCAGTCAACAAACCCCCACTTCCGATGACAGTACCCAGTCTGGGTTAGTACCGGATTCAGTCCGTAGCACCCCTGCCAGGCACAGGTACCGTGTCCATGCCCACAGATACTGATCTGGATGACCTAACAGGTGCAGTCTGTGGCTGTCCACAAAACCCTGTACATGGCAGCCATTATGTGGGACTGTGTGCGTGCTTACACACATGCAGAAATTTAACACCTAGGGCAAACACATACACACACACACTGCACCAACACTGGTTCACCCTGTACTGCTGCCCCTCACAAACACACATACACACTCATGTCAATTGGTGGTACCAGTCCCTGGCTTGGGCATACCTAACCCACACCCAGTGCATATGATGACACTGTGCCACCTCCTGCATACTACAACATCAGTGCAGGAAAAGGTAAACACGTTGCTGATGCACAGGGTGACTACATAGATGTGTATAAGTAGTAACATGTTGGTAACTGTTCACTGTTCCACTATGATTGTGTGTATATCCCAGCATTCCTGCTGCAGTAACTGTATGAATGTCCTGAATTATCTGCACCCATACTACTTACCAAAGTGTACCAGCTGCACACCATCACATGCTACCATTGACTATGGGAATGTGCATCATGTGCCGTATTGTAGATTCAGCTATATGTATCTGTTCTGTCACACATGCATTTACACACACCCTGCTACCCCCACACATGCACACGCTCACCTGCCATTTCCATTATTTATTACCCAACATGTGTAGCTGTCGACACATGACAGGTACACATTTGAAAAGTGCACTATGTGGATTACTACAGATTTCCTCTTCTCTACCTGTACTCACAGGGTGCAGGTAACCTCATTAGTTTAAAAGTGTAATGTGCATCAGGTACTGTGGTACCCTGATTGCCACATCAAACATGTTTTACATACGGAAATGCACACACAGAAACATCCCACATCCACACACTTGCCACATTCAGGTTTCAAAACACTATCTAGGTATATTCTGGTACATCTGCGTGTTACAGTAGCATGTAGCACTATGCTGAGTACTGGCAATTGTCTGTTGTCATGTTGTTTGTATAGGGTGCTGTCAACATCACTGTTTGTTAAGGGAAATGTGCACCCTGCAGTGCATAGCCCCATTTGGCAAAAGCCACATCTCACCCCCAGCATTGTGCACACACAATAACCCCACTCACACTAAAACACATACTTTCCATTTGCAAGATTCAAACCCCTACCTAACTGTGTTATGACACTAGAGACAGACGTATTAGCAGAGTGTGCTATTTGCATTAGTGGGAAAAATTGTTTCTAATGCTGTACTTAGAGGGTGATGACATCATCTGTGTTTAGGAAGAGGGATGTGCACCCTGTAGTGTGTTCTCCCAGTTGGCAAAAGCCACATCTCACCCCCAGCATTGTGCACACACAATAACCCCACTCACACTAAAACACATACTTTCCATTTGCAAGATTCAAACCCTTACCTAACTGTGTTATGACACTAGAGACAGACGTATTAGCAGAGTGTGCTATTTGCATTAGTGGGAAAAATTGTTTCTAATGCTGTACTTAGAGGGTGATGACATCATCTGTGTTTAGGAAGAGGGATGTGCACCCTGTAGTGTGTTCTCCCAGTTGGCAAAAGGCACTTTTCCCTCACAGCATTATGCACACACACAAACCCCACTCATACTAACACACATACTTTCCCTTTGCAGGATTCAAACCCCTACCTAATTATGTTATGACACTGGAGAAAGACGCATTAGCAGAGCGCGCTATACAAATTACTGGAGAATTGTAATTCAGGTAATATAGTTATAGAGTGCTGACATCATCAGTGTTTCAAAAGGGGAATTTGCATGCTGTAGTGTACTGTCACAGTTGCTAATAGGGGCATTTCCCACACACACATCGATGTGTTTGAGGTTTGCATATGTGGGGGATCCAGTACTCCAGTATGATTAGTATATGGTTCGATTGCAACAATGAGGGATATACTTCAAGTGGTGAGTATTTTGTACTCATGTTTGTGATGATCAGGTCTAGTATATTTTCCCCTCTTGTGGGAATGTTGACTACCTGTTCCATAGCTAAAGAGTTTCTGAACTATGGGAACCCTAGAGCTTGGGTATTGTGGCTTGAGTAATGTTCACAGTCTATGTTTGGGTAGTTGATGTCATCCAGTATGATGGTGTTTGCAGAGAAATCTATACTCTCCTGTGTCTTCATGAAGGCTGTGTGGGATTCCTGAGTTTGAGAGGGTGATGTAAGAGCTCCTCTGTGTCTCTTTCCATGTGGTCCAGGGAGGTACTTCTCAGGTTGTTCACACCAGCATGGACAATGACTGCCTCATACTTGTACTTGCTGTGGAGTGACCTGAGTGCTTGTGTTATGTGGCACATTCTATCACCCAACAGGTAGCTAAATGTGACCCTCACCTTGCTCTGTCTGGAGGGCGGGACGTCAGTGTGTCTGACTATGGCATCACCTATTATACGTGTGTCACACATTGTGTTTGGCCTTATGGGCTGTGCCTGTTATGAACACTGACATTGTGAGGTCTGTGTTGCTTGAGATATGTGTTCATGTGGGATGCAGCGTGTCTGGCCATGTCATTTCTGTCTGTGGTCTGGTAAGTATCACCTTTGGTGACATAGGTATTCATATGTCAGCTGGTAAGCATTTGCAGTGTTACCTACTGATAGTGGTGCAGCTTGTTTGCTGTACAATGGACTACATGCAGCCCTGCTTACAGTAGCTATGTTTGCATGCATGTTTCCTTGCAGTTACCCTGGAATACTGATCCGACCTGCCATGCAGAGTTACACAGCTTCTGTGGACTCCTAGTGACATCTGCATAGCTTACTATATGTATGTTCATGTCTCACTTGACAGAATGTCACTGTTTCTCCTGTGCACATGTACGTTGCCTGTGACACTTTGCATATGACTTACCTGGCATCTGTCCACGTGAGCAGTCATATATGCCACTGCAGGACTCTAAACCTGATGATGCACACACTCAAAACATTCCTCAGCATGGGAAACATCACTATCTGTGCAGTAACAGATACCGGATTCAGGGCTACCAACAGCACTCCAGCACTACCAAGTTATACCTCATACCATGCTTTTCAGGCCCAAAACTTGCACAAAACCACAAAAGGAGGGGGTGTATTGATATTAATCCAAGATACCCACACCTCCAGGTTGGTGGCAAAGCACCAAACATCAGAGACTATCCATATGCAGGTAACAATGGGTAAAACTGCCTTCCAGGTTATAGCCTGCTACAGACCACCCTCACAAACACAAGAACCGCACTTGGCCTTCCTGAAAACAGTAGGAAATATGTAGGTCTGTCCATACACCATTATATTGGGTGGGTTAAACTACCCAAACATAGACTGGGAGCATGACTGTAGCTCCAAAACCCTAGCCCACAGATTACTGGAATATATATACCAATATGCTATGGAACAACCTGTTACCACTCACACAAGAGGGGAAAACATACTGAACCTGATCATCACCAACATGGGGACTCTATGCTCCAGACCAGAAGTGTATCCCTCACTGGTAAGATCAGACCATAAACTAATCTCACTGGATATTCACATCCCAAGGCCACCCCCTGCACAGAAGAATACAGTCAACAACTCATGTCAAGCATGTTCACACTCCTCATAAATGATGTGGAAACCTTCAAAGCCCCCAGGCCTGTTGAAAATATGGACCAGACTGCAGATACCTGTATAAAGGCTTTCTATGGGCACATTAAGGAATGCATGGATCATGCAATCCCAAATGAAAGCAAGACCCAATCCTCCAAAGGCAGGCGTCCTGTGTGCTGGACACCAGCCATAAACAAACTATACAATAGAAGGATGAAGCTACTACATGATACAACAAACTCCCAAAATGTGAAGGCATCACTGATGAGTATTAGAAGACAACTACAGGCACCCATAAGATTGTCTAAGGCCATCTTTGAGAGAAGATTCCACAAGACACTGAGGATAATCACAAGGCTTTCTGTAGTTATGTTAGGAACCTGGGTGGTAATACCCAGATATGCTCAGAGGTAGTCCAAGATGTCACACGAAATACCAAACACACAGACATTGCCAACATCCTAGTGGACAGGTTCACTGCTACCTTCTCCCCCCCTCCACACCAAAGGGCAAATATTTCTCCCAGCAGAGTGCTGCCCCCCCCCTGACATCTCAGATGCTCAGGTAAGAGCTGCCCTCTCCAAAGCAATAAACACTGCATCAATGGGACCAGACAGTGTCCCAGGCTGTGTCCTACATGAACCCCAAGAAGAGCTACACCCAGACATAACACTACTGTTCAATCCCAGCCTTACACGATATGTGGCCAAAGAGTGGCGTACAGCAACAGGGGTCCCTCTAAATTCAGGTGGTGCCTTAACAGATCCTGGACACTATTTGCCCCATACGTCTGAATAGCTTGGTCTGCAAAGCTATGGCAAGGATCATCATGAACCTCATAAATATAGATATTGGGGACCTACAGACACGTCATCATACACAGTTTGGCTTTGTTAATGGCAGATCCTGCCTCTCAAACCTGTTTGATTTCTTTGAAACAGTCACCAAGGCCACTGTCAAGGGGAAGGTGGTCTACACAGCCTACCTGGACCTTGCATAAGCCTTTGATATAATACCCCACTTGTGCATTCTAGGAAGATCACCAGTGTACATATTAACCCCTATGTCACTACAGATATTGCACAGTGGCTCAAGGGCAGAACACACATGGTTAGAATTGCTGGAGCCATGTCAGCCTCAAAACCAGTTACAAGTGGTGTCCCACAAGGCTCAGCCCTGGGATCTGTCTTGTTCACTATATATTTATCAGAGGTACAGGCCAACATGGAAGTACTGTGGCTGAGCAAGTCGCAGATGACTGCAAACCGGAAGCCATAATCAACTCTCCAGCTAACACACGTATCCTCCAAAAGAGCCTCTTGGAAACACACGACTTGTGCCACAGCCATGGCCTCAAGCTGAATGCCAAAAAGTGTATAGTCATCCCCTTTGTCAAACACAAAGTGACCACAAAGTACCACATATGTGTTAATCCATTAAGTGCAGATGAAGGAATTATGGACCTTGGGGTACACAAGTTGATAGCATTCTCTCATTTGACAACAACATGGCCAAAGTGGTTAGGAAAACATTTTATATAGGCCACATCATCATGAAGGGATTCACATGTAGATCAGGGGAGGACATTGTGCCTCTTTACTCATCCCTCATCATGCTCATAATTGACTACAATGCCCCTGTCGGCATGCACCTTACCAGACACCTGCAGCAACTGGAAAGACCACAAAAGTACCTCAACAAGAGGATCAAAGGGCTCAAACAGAGCCACATACTGACTGGTTAAAGAAACAGCAGCTCTACTCAGTGGCATACTGCCTCTTCATAGGCAATCTGTGCCTGATATATAAAGCCATGTCAAACCCTGACTTAATGGCCATGCTGCACCTCAGAATATCCAGATTCCATCAGGCTACACGCTGGAAAGACTTGAACCTCAGGAGTGATATACATAGGACATGCTGGAGGGACACATTCATAACTCAGAGGCTCCCTTCACTCTACAATATTATCCCAATAGAGGTTAGGCAGAGTCACTCAGTGACTATCTTCAAGAGGGATATTAATGACTGGATGTGACATTGTAGGTTTACCCTGGGTATCTCTTATGTGTCACTGTTAGACAGAGGCACAGTATACTAACCTTGGAAAATGGCATAGCAAGATAGATTTACAATGCATGGTGAAAGTCACACACATTCTGGCTAGGTGTATAAATGCCCTAGGGCAGATAGCCTAGTATGAACCTATGGACCTATGTATCTTGTTCACCATTGGCCTTATGTGCTGTTAATCACCAATGCAATCTCAATACTATGGTAGCATCTGCAAAGGTCGGTTGTCAGTCACCTCTATGGTACAGTTGTGGAATATGTGAGTCATGTAGTAATGTCACAGCTGCCACATGTACACAGTCAACCCTATCCCCTACCCATGGATGTACAACACATGTATGAGATGGAAACACATGGCCAAACTGTGGACTAAGCACTCTGAACCCAGTACTGGCATAACCTGTCAGGTGGCATGAAATACTATAGTGACTGCAATACCAGTCTGATGTGGACCTACACTGACAGCAATACAAGCACGGAAACACACCGGGCCATTCGTGGAGCCTAAGTATAGCATCCTGCCTGAGTGGCAGACATTTCTGCAGCTGGCACACAGGCATACGTTAGGCCTGAACACAGCACGCATAACACATAGCACACAAATCCTGTGTGCCAAACAAGCACAGTCCGTACAGCTGTACAACACTACTGCTGCAGTTGTGTTAGGTACTTTTATTGTCCAGTACAGTGATGTCATGCTCACCAGGCTGGACAAGGTGAAGGTCACAGTGATATGCTCATGGGGCACTATGGCCCACCACATAACACAAGCCCCATACTGAACCTGATCATCACCAACATGGGGACTCTATGCTCCAGACCAGAAGTGTATCCCTCACTGGTAAGATCAGACCATAAACTAATCTCACTGGATATTCACATCCCAAGGCCACCCCCTGCACAGAAGAATACAGTCAACAACTCATGTCAAGCATGTTCACACTCCTCATAAATGATGTGGAAACCTTCAAAGCCCCCAGGCCTGTTGAAAATATGGACCAGACTGCAGATACCTGTATAAAGGCTTTCTATGGGCACATTAAGGAATGCATGGATCATGCAATCCCAAATGAAAGCAAGACCCAATCCTCCAAAGGCAGACGTCCTGTGTGCTGGACACCAGCCATAAACAAACTATACAATAGAAGGATGAAGCTACTACATGATACAACAAACTCCCAAAATGTGAAGGCATCACTGATGAGTATTAGAAGACAACTACAGGCACCCATAAGATTGTCTAAGGCCATCTTTGAGAGAAGATTCCACAAGACACTGAGGATAATCACAAGGCTTTCTGTAGTTATGTTAGGAACCTGGGTGGTAATACCCAGATATGCTCAGAGGTAGTCCAAGATGTCACACGAAATACCAAACACACAGACATTGCCAACATCCTAGTGGACAGGTTCACTGCTACCCCCCCCCTCCACACCAAAAGGGCAAATATTTCTCACAGCAGAGTGCTGCCCCCTTGACATCTCAGATGCTCAGGTAAGAGCTGCCCTCTCCAAAGCAATAAACACTGCATCAATGGGACCAGACAGTGTCCCAGGCTGTGTCCTACATGAACCCCAAGAAGAGCTACACCCAGACATAACACTACTGTTCAATCCCAGCCTTACTACACGATATGTGGCCAAAGAGTGGCGTACAGCAACAGTGGTCCCTCTACATTCAGGTGGTGCCTTAACAGATCCTGGACACTATTTGCCCCATACGTCTGAATAGCTTGGTCTGCAAAGCTATGGCAAGGATCATCATGAACCTCATAAATATAGATATTGGGGACCTACAGACACGTCATCATACACAGTTTGGCTTTGTTCATGGCAGATCCTGCCTCTCAAACCTGTTTGATTTCTTTGAAACAGTCACCAAGGCCACTGTCAAGGGGAAGGTGGTCTACACAGCCTACCTGGACCTTGCATAAGCCTTTGATATAATACCCCACTTGTGCATTCTAGGGAAGATCACCAGTGTACATATTAACCCCTATGTCACTACAGATATTGCACAGTGGCTCAAGGGCAGAACACACATGGTTAGAATTGCTGGAGCCATGTCAGCCTCAAAACCAGTTACAAGTGGTGTCCCACAAGGCTCAGCCCTGGGATCTGTCTTGTTCACTATATATTTATCAGAGGTACAGGCCAACATGGAAGTACTGTGGCTGAGCAAGTCGCAGATGACTGCAAACCGGAAGCCATAATCAACTCTCCAGCTAACACACGTATCCTCCAAAAGAGCCTCTTGGAAACACACGACTTGTGCCACAGCCATGGCCTCAAGCTGAATGCCAAAAAGTGTATAGTCATCCCTTTGTCAAACACAAAGTGACCACAAAGTACCACATATGTGTTAATCCATTAAGTGCAGATGAAGGAATTATGGACCTTGGGGTACACAAGTTGATAGCATTCTCTCATTTGACAACAACATGGCCAAAGTGGTTAGGAAAACATTTTATATAGGCCACATCATCATGAAGGGATTCACATGTAGATCAGGGAGGACATTGTGCCTCTTTACTCATCCTCATCATGCTCATAATTGACTACAATGCCCTGTCGGCATGCACCTTACCAGCCACCTGCAGCACCGGGAAAGACCACAGAAGGACCGCACCAAGAGGAGCAAAGGGCGCAAACAGAGCCACATACTGACTGGTTAAAGAAACAGCAGCTCTACTCAGTGGCATACTGCCTCTTCATAGGCAATCTGTGCCTGATATATAAAGCCATGTCAAACCCTGACTTAATGGCCATGCTGCACCTCAGAATATCCAGATTCCATCAGGCTACACGCTGGAAAGACTTGAACCTCAGGAGTGATATACATAGGACATGCTGGAGGGACACATTCATAACTCAGAGGCTCCCTTCACTCTACAATATTATCCCAATAGAGGTTAGGCAGAGTCACTCAGTGACTATCTTCAAGAGGGATATTAATGACTGGATGTGACATTGTAGGTTTACCCTGGGTATCTCTTATGTGTCACTGTTAGACAGAGGCACAGTATACTAACCTTGGAAAATGGCATAGCAAGATAGATTTACAATGCATGGTGAAAGTCACACACATTCTGGCTAGGTGTATAAATGCCCTAGGGCAGATAGCCTAGTATGAACCTATGGACCTATGTATCTTGTTCACCATTGGCCTTATGTGCTGTTAATCACCAATGCAATCTCAATACTATGGTAGCATCTGCAAAGGTCGGTTGTCAGTCACCTCTATGGTACAGTTGTGGAATATGTGAGTCATGTAGTAATGTCACAGCTGCCACATGTACACAGTCAACCCTATCCCCTACCCATGGATGTACAACACATGTATGAGATGGAAACACATGGCCAAACTGTGGACTAAGCACTCTGAACCCAGTACTGGCATAACCTGTCAGGTGGCATGAAATACTATAGTGACTGCAATACCAGTCTGATGTGGACCTACACTGACAGCAATACAAGCACGGAAACACACCGGGCCATTCGTGGAGCCTAAGTATAGCATCCTGCCTGAGTGGCAGACATTTCTGCAGCTGGCACACAGGCATACGTTAGGCCTGAACACAGCACGCATAACACATAGCACACAAATCCTGTGTGCCAAACAAGCACAGTCCGTACAGCTGTACAACACTACTGCTGCAGTTGTGTTAGGTACTTTTATTGTCCAGTACAGTGATGTCATGCTCACCAGGCTGGACAAGGTGAAGGTCACAGTGATATGCTCATGGGGCACTATGGCCCACCACATAACACAAGCATACAGGTCAGTCAGATGCATGGACACATATGACTCAGTCATTGTCCATGCCACTACAGCTGATGTGATGTCCCTCACTGGGATACATGATAGGGAACATGGAAGGGCTCACTGAGCAAGTGACACAGGCTGGTAGAACCCTGACCTTGGTTGGCATCAGACCCTCACCAGGAATGCTGACATATTACTGAATGGTAATGAGTTACTGTAGCTACAACACCCTAGCTGAACGGTTCTTAGCATGCGGTCACTGCATTGCTATGGAACAACTTCTTACCACTCCCACAACAGGTGAAAACATGCAGCACCTGTTCATCAACAACATGTAGACTATATGCCCCAGACCAGGTGTATATCCCTCACTACTAGGTTGATAGCATCTACATCTCACACTGTATATACACATCCCACATGCAGCACCTGCACAGAAGACCACAGTCATAATGTTACCCTGTGCAAATACCATGTATTCACATGTGGCAGGCATCACACATGGTAACTATTGAAGGTCACAGGTACATATGTGTATTTGGCACACACATACATCATGTGTGCATTGCCATAACTGGTTTAATCGATGTCATGCATTATTGTGAGAAACAACCCGCACACATGGGCATTCTGTGTGAGCAAAACACACGTGACATGTCTGGAATCAAAAGCCATAACTAATTGTGATATCATTTAGAAAAGGGTATGGGGATTTTTTTTCCCCTGATATACTTATAGGGTGCTGACATCATCAGTGTTTAGAAAGGGGAATGAGCATCCTGTGGTGTGTTTTCACAGTTGCCAAAAGGGATGTTCCTTTCATGCACACTTACCCCCCTTCACACACATTTGCTGGATTCAAACTCCTACTTAACTATGTTATGACACTAGAGACGGACGCATTAGCAGAGTGCGCTATTCGGATTGCTGGGGGATTTTTTTTCTCCTGATATACTTATAGAGTGCTGACATCATCAGTGTTTAGAAAGGGGAATGAGCATCCTGTTTTCACAGTTGCCAAAAGGGATGTTCCTTTCATGAACACTTACCCCCCTTCACACACATTTGCTGGATTCAAACCCCTACCTAACTATGTTATGACACTAGAGACAGACGCATTAGCACAGCGCGCTACTCGGATTGCTGGGGGATTTCTTTTCTCCTGATATACTTTTAGGGTGCTGACATCGTCAGTGTTTAGAAAGGGGAATGAGCATCCTGTGGTGTGTTTTCACAGTTGGCAAAAGGGATGTTCCGTTCATACACACTTACACCCCTTCACACACACTTGCCACTTGCTGGATTCAAATCCCTACCTAACAATGTTATGACACTAGAAATGGACGCATTAGCAGAGCGTGTTATTCAGATTGCTGGGGGATTTCTTTTCTCCTGATATACTTATAGGGTGCTGACATCATCAGTGTTTAGAAAGGGGAATGAGCATCCTGTGGTGTGTTTTCCCAATTGCTAAGAGGAACATTTGGACTAAGTGTGTGAGCATGCCCAGTTCAGCCTTCCCATGGCATGTTGTGTGAAAGATGTCTCATTTATCAAAGTGTGTGAGCATGCCAGTGTGAGCTTTCCATATGTTGAATGTTGTGGATGAGTGTGACCTTCAACAAATATCTCCAGTTTATGGTTGTGTGTTCTGTGCCATGTTGCGTAGTTACTGTCCAACTGCTTTTTGTGTGAACACAACAGGGATTATACTGTGCCTGCAGGTTTTGCATGGTATACTTTGCATACAATTGTCAACATCTGTTCATACTGACCTACCACTGTAGTACTGTATAGTGTAGTGGTTCAGTACTTTCACTGTGGTGGACAGTATCCTGGGCTTTAGTCCTATCACTGCTTTACATTTCCATAGTGTGCACAACAGCCTGGTTAGGGTCCAGTAGTGCACATCCTCACAAAGGCGGTGCCTCTATGGACCCTGGTAATTACCGCCCCATAAGCTTAACAAGTCTAGTCTGCAAAGCTATGGAGAGGATCATAATGGAGCTCATAAACAAAGATATAGGGGACATGCAGACATTGGACCCGTCCCAGTTTGGCTTGGTCAAGGGCAGATCATGCCTTCTGAACTTGGTCGACTTCTTCAAAACAGTCACTAAGGCCATTGATGAGGGAAAGGCAGTCCATACAGCCTACCTTGACCTTGCAAAGGCTTTTGACACAATACCCCACTCGGGTATTGTAGAAAAACCTACAAACTTAACTGTGAACCCATATGTCACAAGATGGGTTGCAAACTGGCTTAAGGACAGGACCCACGGGGTTAGATTTGCTGGCGCTATGTCAGACTCCAAGCCAGTCACAAGTGGTGTCCCACAGGGCTTGGTCCTTGGCCCCCTATTGTTCGTCATCTACTTCTCAGAAGTACAGGCCAACATGGGAGGACTTTGGCTGACAAAGTTTGCAGATGACTGCAAACTGGGCGCCATAGTGGACAGTGCATCAGACACGGATATCCTTCAGAAGGGACTCACGGAAACTGATAGCTGGTGCCAGAGCCATGGCCTGAAGTTAAATGCCAAAACATGTATAGTCATACCCTTCGGGAAGAGCAAGGTAACCCCAAGCTACCATATAGGTGGCAATCCTCTAAGCACAGAGGAGGTTATCATGGACCTGGGGACCCATGTTGACAGTGGCCTTTCTTCTGACACTCACGTTGCTAAAGTGGTTAGAAAGACCTTCTACATTGCCCACCTGATCATGAAGGGATTCACATCCAGATCTACTGAGGTCATTGTTCCCCTGGACTCTTCACTTATCAGACCAATGATCGAGTACAATGCCCCATTCGGGATGTATCTCACCCGACATCTGCAGCAATTGGAGAGACCCCAAAAGTCCCCCACCAAAAGGATAAAGGGACTCCAACATCTGTCATATGCTGCCAGATTGAAGACACTCCAGCTCTATTCAGTCACATACCGTCTGCTCAGAGGTGACATGTGCCTGACATGCAAGGCCATGTCCAACCAGGAAGTAATGGACATGCTCCACCTCAAAATCTCCAAATCCACCAGAACCACTAGGGCAAGTGACTTAAACCTTAGCAGGGATATAAGTAGGACGTGTTGGAGGGATAGATTTATCACTCAGAGACTCCCTATGCTGTGGAATACAATCCCAGTCCATGTGAGGCGGAGCACCTCGCTGGCTCTGTTCAAGAGGAATCTTGACCTGTGGATGGGAGATCATAGGTTTACCCCGGGGATCGTCTCTGTGTCACTGCTGGGCAGAGGCACAACAAACTAATGGGCACAGTACTGTTTCCATATAAGGGGTGGCGTAAGCTACAAAACTCTGGGCTAGGCTTATAACTGCCTTAGGGCAGATAGCCTAGTATAAACCTATGAACCTATGAACCTATCTGACCATGTTGCATTATGTTCAGATATGAACTACTTACAACAGCCTCATCCAACATCAGTAGAGTATTCCACAACATAGGTGTACATTGGCAAACACTACCGATGTGCCCTAGGCCATGTCTAATGCTAGTCAGAGTGTGTTTGTCCTTCGACACATTGTAAGTGTAGTTTGCCATGACATATGTCTTGTTTAGTATACTGTGCCTCTGTCTACCTGTGACATAACAATGATACCCAGGGTAAACCTACCATCTCCCATCCACTCATTAAGATTCCTGTTGAGGAGAATCAACAAGTGACTCTATGGATAACCTGTACTGGTAGTTTACTCATGCGTGGGGGTGGCTTCTGTGTTATGGATAATGCAGTACAGCTTGTCCTATGTATGCCAGTGCTGGGGTTCAGGTCCCTCATGTGCATAGCTCACTGCCATGCAAATTGTACAAGGTGCAGCATGTTCATTGATTCCAGCTTGGACATGGCTTTCTACAGCAGGCACAGCTTGCGTCTGGGTGGCCAGCATGGCAGTGTGTGGAGTTGCACTCTGTTTAATCAGGCAACACATTACATGTGTTCAAGCTCTTTGATACTCCTGGTGAGGTACTGTTGTGGACTTTACAGTTGATGGAGGTGTCTGCTGAGGTACACCCCACAGGGGCTGTTGTGTTCATTTGTAGTGCTGATGAAGGATAACTGCAGAACCACAATGACCTCCCCTTATCTAGATGTCATAACCTTCATGATTAGGTTGGTATATGGATTATTTCTGTTAACACTACAGCCACATGTTTGTCCAATGCAGGATATCTATCACCTTGGGTACCCAGGTCTGTCATTACATGTTAAGTATGTAATGGGTTAACATCTATGTGGTAATTGTTGGTCACTTACTGTATATCCACAGAGGTTGACTATACAGATTTCTCCATTTAACATGCTGACATGGCTATGGCACCGGTTGTCTGTTTCTATGTGGCCCTTTTGTGGGATGCTTGTGTCAGCTGGAGTGTCAGATATGTTAGGCGGTTTGTAGTCCTCTGCAAACATGTTCAGGCACAGTCCTTACATGTTGGCCTGTACCTATGAGGCATATATACCACACGGGCAAGGTCCCAGGACCAAGCTTTGTGGGATACCTGTTATATGTGGTTTGTAATCTGACATGGCTGCAGCATGTCTGACCATGTCAGTTCTGTCGTTGATCTGGTTTGCAACCCCTCTAGTGACATTGGGGTGTATATATAAGCTGGTGAGCATATCTATATTGAACACATAGGGTATTGTATGGAAGGCTTTGCAAGGTCCAGCTACACTGTGTGGACCACATTGCCCTCATCAGTGAACTCAATTACTGTTTCAACTGAGTCACACATGTTTAGGGGCGGGGTCTGCGCTTCATAAACCCACACTGGGTAGGGTCAGGTGTCAATAGATCCCCAATATCGTTATGTCTGCGGTACATGCTGATCCTTTCCATAGCTATGCAGACCAAGCTTCTCAGGATTCTGTGGTGGTTGTTTTTAGTATCCATTCAGGCGACACCTTTCTTGAGAACAACCACTGTTGTTGTACACTTCTCTTTGGGTACATATCCTGTGGTAAGGCTGACATAATGTCAGGAAGGCAGCAGTCTGCTGGGAAAGATATTTTGCATTATGAGGGGGGGGGGTTTGCACTGCACCTGTCAGGATGTATGTTGGCAATACGTGTGTGTGTTTGGTATGTTGTTTGTAATATTTGTGTGATCCAGAGCATATCCGGGAATTCACAACACGCTTACTACCATCAGTTGCAGCAGCCTTGGGGTTATTGTTAGTGTCCTGTACAATTTGTATCATAATAGGTTCATAGGTTTATACTAGGCTATCCACCCTAGGGCATTTGTAAGCCTAGCCACAGTGTGTGTGGCTTTTGCCACCCTTGCTATGTGAATATTATGGCCATTTATGATTTACTTAGCTGTGCCTCTGTCTGGACATGAAACAGTAAAGACCCCCAGTGTACATCTACAATTATCCATCCATTTTGCTAACTTCCTGTTGAAGAGTGTCAGTGAGGGGCTCTGCCTAACATGTAGTGGTATTCTGTTCCAGGGTGTGGAGAGACTCAGGGTTAGGTATCTGTCCCTCCAGCACATCCTATTTGATTATGTGTTAAGGTTGACATCTCTGACTCACACAGCTCTAATGGCTTTGAGTTTTCTGGGGTGGAGCATGTCCATTACTTCTGTGATGGACATGGACTTGTACAACAGACATACAATGCCTCTGTGTAGGCAGTATGTGACTGCATTCAGCTGTGGTGTCTACAGCCAGGCAGCATATGAGATATATTTGAGACTCTTTATGACTCTTGCTGAGGTACCTTTGAGGTCTTTCTAACTGCTGCAGGTGCCAGGTAATGTACATCCCAAATGGGGCATTGTATTACAATATGGTCTGATAGGGGAACAGCATAGGGGCACAATGACCTTTGTTGACGTAGATGTGAATCCTTTCATGATACAGTGTCCAATATAGACAGTCTTCCTAGACAAATTGGTGATGTGACTGTCACATAACAGGTGACTGTCCACTTGTGTCACTAGGTCCCTGATTACTCCTTCCACACATAATGGTTTACCACCTATGTGGTAATTTGTGTGTACCTTGTTTTGTATTTGGTGGTACATTCATACTGTCCACTGTCTTCAGAACAGTGGGGTGGGGTTCCTGTGTGTGAGAGTGTGGTCTGTAGCATGCTACAGACTGTACAGCAGTCTTTCCTATGGTTAGTTGCACATGGGTGGACTGCAATGACATAAGCATTGTCAGTTAACTGGACGTATGGGTGTCTGTGCTGAATATGGATACTCACCCTCCTTTTATGTTTTGTTACAGGTTTTGTGGCCATAACACATGATATGTGGTATTACCTGGTAGTGCTGGTGTGCTGTCACGAGGCTTGCAGCAGGTTTCTATCACTGGACAGACATCGATGTTCTCCATACTGGGGAGGGCCTCAGGAGCATGCATATTGAGGTTTACACATCTGGCATTGATCAGCATTACCCTTCTGTTTCTTTCCAGTTTTGTTTTCTATGGTGGTGGGTTGGTCTTTTCGGCCTTGCCTATGAAAGGATGTCTGTAGATTGCAAAAGCCTTAGGCAATATCCAGACGCTCATGGGTAACAGGTGCAAGCCATCCCTGGAACAGCAGCATGTCTCACTATGGAGTCACCTATTACAACTGTATCAGGCATGTTTCTCTTTCTGTCCTGTGACTGTTTGGCACACCAGCTTTGTGTACTATATGTTACATGTGCTATGTCTGGAGGTTGTTTTATTGGGTGTCTGCTTTGGAGGCTTGTGTTGGTGTTGTGTTTTTGTAATTAGAGCCTCTGGGAATGTTTTTGTGTTTATGTGTTTGGTTTACAGTCGTTGTAGGTCTATGTGGGACTGGGTTTGTGGTGTATGTGGTTACCTTGTCCTCCTGACTAGTTTTGACAGTACTGATTTGGGGGTGCTCAGGCTCCGGTTTGGCTACCTGGTTGCGTCTATCACATACATTTGTATTTATTGGGGTGAGTTGTTGTGTGTGTACATGGGACAGGTGTCACATTGCCACTGGATTCACAGATTCTACTTGTTTTGCCTGGCCTTAGTGGATTGTATGTGTGGACACATTTTATTGCCATACTAGTGATCACTAATTACTTCACAATTTATGTTTGATCTATCATGTGGTAGCTTCCTCATTCTCTTCAATGGTTTAGTAATTGCTGGAGTCCAGCATGCCAGATGCCTGGGTGTATGGCATTGTGTCTTGTTGTTTGTGATTGCAGACTCCAAGCACTCTTGGCTGTGTTCATGGTATGCCTGTATAACATGTTCTGCAGTGTGTCCCATATTCTGGACCTGCACAGGGCTTTTCATGGATTCCACATTGGTTTGTAGGGGTGCAAGCTATGCTTTATACATGTGTTTCACTGTGGTAATTTGGCCAGGGACTGGGGTCAGGATGTGTAACTACAGTGTGATTACTCTATGGTCTGGTCTCACCAGTGAGGGATACACTTCTCATCTTGACATCCAGTACACATATTTCTGATTATCACATCCAGTATGCTTACCCCTCTTGTGGAAGTGTTACATTTTGCATGTCCATTTTGTTTGATGGATTCTGGGAAATTGTCTACACTTGTGTCAGTGCTAGTATAATACAAAGTGTATAGTGACAAACATCTCAAAAGCTGACTTCACACTTCTTTGGACTGAGATGGTATCCGTTTAGCCCACTGGGCCAGTGGAAACCACAACACACAATGGTGACTCCTTCACAGACGCTTTCTATGGACATCTCCGAGAAAGCATGGACCATGCAATCACAAATAAAAACAAGACCCTCTCCACCAAGGGAAAGTGGCCTGTCTGGTGGACCCCAGCCATAAACAAACTGTATAACAGATGAAGGATACTAATGCAAGACAGAGCTACATCTCCTAAAGGGAAGGCAGCTGTGATCAGCACTAGTAAAAAGCTACATTCTCTCATAAAGACATCCAAGGTCAACTTGGAGACCTAAATCACCAAAGACAATGAAGATAACCACACTGCCTTCTTCAGTTATGTCAGAAACCTGGGTGGGAACCCTCAGATATGCTCAGAGTTGGTACACAACAACATATATTTCAGTGACCTGACAGATATTGGCAACATTCTGGCAGACAGGTTCAGTGCAATTTTCCCCCTCCCTCATCCCCAACAGAAGATAGTTATCACAGCTGAATGTAACCTCACTGTCATCTCGGATGTCCATGTGAGAGCCGCACTCAGCAAAGACAAGTACACAGCATCAATGGGACCTGATGGTATCCCCAGTTGCATGATATGTGAACTCCAGAAGGAGCTAAACCCGTATATACAAATGCTATTTAACCTTAGCCTTGCTACAGGATATGTACCTGAACACTGGTGTACAGCAACAGTGGTCCCACTCCACAAAGGAGATGCCTCCACAGACCCTGGCAACTACCACCACACAAGCTTAACCAGCCTTGTCTGCAAAGCTATGGGAAGAGTCATTATGGAGCTCTTAAACAGAGACATTGGTGACCTACAGACCCTTGATCCCACCCAGTTCAGCTTTGTACAGGGCAGATCCTGCCTTTTGCACCTAGTTGACTATTTTGAAACTGTCAGTAGGGCCATGGATGAGAGCTACGAGGTCCACACAGCCTACCTGTGCTTGGCTAAGGCCTTTGACACAATACCCCACTCAGGCATCATAGACAAGCTCAACAGCTGAAATATAACACCATATGTCACAGGATAGGTTGCTAAATGGCTAAGAAACAGGACCCATAAAGTCGACATTGCAGGTGCCTTGTCAGATTCAAAGCCAGTCACAAGTGGTGTCCCACAAGGATCTGTCCTGGGACCCCTCTTATTTGGCATTTACTTTTCAGATGTGAAAGCAAACATAGGAGGGTTGTGGCTGACAAAGTTTGCAGATGACTGCAACCTAGGCACCATAGTGAATACATCAGCCGGCACACACATCCTACAGAATGCCGTCACAAAGACAGATAGCTGGTGCTGGAATCATGGCCTGAAACTGAATGCAACTGATGTGTAGTCATCCCCTTTGGGATGAACGAAGTAGCCACAAATCAATAGATAGACAGCAACCCACTGAGCACAGAAAACAAATCAGACACCTGGGGACACATGTAGATAGTGATGTCTCATTTGACACCCATGTTGCCAAAGTGGTTAGAAAGACTTTCTATCTTGCCCACCTTATCATGAAGGGTTTTCCATCCAGATCAAAGGAGGTCATTGTACCACTATACTTCTCCCTTATCAGGCCCATGATTGAATACAAAGCCCCATTTGGTATGTACCTCACCCAGCACTTGCAACAGCTGGAGAGACCCCAAAAGTTCCTTACCAAGAAGATCAGGGGTCTACAACACATGTCATATGCTTCCAGACTAAAGGAAATCCAGCTTTATTCGGTAGCATACCGCATACTTACAGGTGACCTATGCCTGACATACAAGACCATGTCCAATCAGGATTTGGTGGACATGCTCCACTGCAAGCAATCCAAATCCACCAGAACCATGAGAGCTAAAGATTTGAACCTCAGCACATACATGTATAGGACATGCTGGAGGGACAGAGTCATAACTCAGAGGCTTCTCACACTCTAGCAGAGTATCCCAGTTCATGTTAGACAGAGTCCCTCACTGACTCTCTTCAAGAGAAATCTGGACAACTGGATGTGAGATTGTAGGTTTACCCCAGGGATCCTCCCTGTGTCACTACTAGACAGAGGCACAGTCAAGTTATTCAATTACGTAAGGGGGTCATAATGTGTCACTACTAAGTCAGAGGCACAATATTCGGAATCTATTCTGTACACTTATTACCACTATAAGGGGTGGCAATAGCCACATCACTATGGCTAGGCTTATAAATGCACTAGGGCAGATTACCTAGTAGTAAACTATGAAACTATGAAACTATGGTGTATGTGTAGGTATTGTCAGTCAAGCAATATAATGTGGTTTGGGGGGCTTGATATCTTCCTGTATTCCAACATTTATTGTCTATTCCTTCTAGCATGTCAAGGGATCAGTTGCTAGTGTCCTCTCCTGCTCAGCTGGTGAACCTGGAAATATTGAGGCAATGTTACAATTGCCTCATGTACACAGACAACCCTCTCCTTCTCCCACAAAACACAAATACATGCGAGAGATGCATCTATATAGTCAAACTGGAGGCTGAGCTCTCTCAACATAGGACTGGCAAGACCAGAGAGGAGGAGAAGGTAACCACACACACCACAAACCCAGTCTCACATAGCACTATCACAGCTTCAAATCATACACATAAACACACAACGACATACTCGGAGGATCTGATCAGAAATCTACCAAAACAGCAGAGGCCACCAAAGCAGTCACCCAAACAACTGCCTCCACAGGGCACAGCACATGCAACACATAGACCACAGAGTCAGTGTGCCAAACAGTCACAGCCCTTAAGGCCAAACACAATGCCAGACACACTCGTCATAGGTGACTCCATAGTCAGACACACTGACGTCCCGCTCACCAGATTGAGTAAGGGGAAGGTCACAGTAAGCTGCCTATCGGGCACTGGAATCCACCACATAATGCAAGCACTCAGGTCACTCAACTGCAAGTACAAGTATGACTCAGTCATTGTCCATGCTGGTGTGAACAACCTGAGACATACCTCCCTGGACTACATGAAAAGAGACATAGAGGAGCTCTCTGATTATGTAGCCCAGGCAGGTATGACCCTGACCTTGAGCAGTATCCTACCTTCACCAAGAATGATGCCACAATACAGAGACAAGATGATCAGCTGTAATAATTGGCTTAAACTATGGTGTCAGTCAAAGGGGATCCATTGTCTGTCTGCCTGGGATGACATGCTGGATAAGCCACGCTGATTCACAAGGGACAGCTTGCACCTGTCACCCCTGGGCTTCCGGATTTTGGCTAAGGCTCTTGCCACCCCCATTGTGCCTTTTTTAGGCAAGGCTCAGATTCTAAACCTACCACCCTAGAACACAAAAAAGGAAAAAAACTAAGGGTAATGCTGCTCAATGCCAGAAGTCTCAACCTCAAGATGCACACACTCGAAGCCCTTCTCAGTATGGAGAACATCGATGTCTGTGCTGTGACTGCAACCTGGTTCAAGGCTCCTGACAGCACACCGGCACTATCAGGTTTTACCTCATATCATGCGTTCCGGCCCCAAAATCTGGACAACGCCATGAAAGGAGGGTGGGTGTCCATATTCATCAAGGACACCCTCACCTTAAGGTTGGTGGCAATGCACGATGCATCGGAGACCATCCAGGTGCAATTAACCATAGGCAAGACTGCTCTGCAGTTTGTAGCATGTTACAGGCCACCCTCTCAAACTCAGGAACCTCACACAGCTTTCCTGAAAACACTGGAGGGGATAAATGTTTCTCCAAACACCATCATACTGGGTGATTTCAACTATCCAAATATAGACTGGGATCACTACTCAAGCCCCAACACTCTAGCCCAAAGGTTCCTAGAGTTCATCAACTCAAATGCCATGGAACAACTAGTCACCATCCCCACAAGAGGAGACAACATACTAGATCTCATCATCACGAACATGGGGTCACAATGTTCAACACCAGAAGTATACCCGTCATTGGTGAGTTCAGATCATAAACTAATCTCACTGGAAGTCCACATCCCACCCCCACCCCAGATAAAAAAGACCACAGTGAAGAACTTCTCAAAAGACGACTTCACACTTCTAAAGACTGGTGTGGTCTCTTTCAAGGTCCCCAAGCCAGCGGAAACCATTACCCAAGCCGCTGAATCACTTACAAATGCCTTTTACCAGCACCTCCAGGACTGCATGGATCAGGCAATCCCAAACAAAACAAAGACTCTTTGTACCAAAGGCAAGCATCCAGTGTGGTGGACCCCAGCCATAAACAAGCTCTACAACAAAAGGAAGGAGCTACTACAAGATAGAGCAAAATCCGTAGAAGGGAAGACACCCCTGCTCATTATAAGTACAAAACTGAGATCTCTCATAAAATCATCCAAGGCAAATTTTGAGAGAAAAATCGCTAAGGACTCAAAAGACAATCATAAGGCCTTTTTTAGCTATGTTAGAAACCTGGGAGGAAACTCCCAGATATGCTCAGAATTAGTTCAAAATTATGTAAAAATCACTGAACCTACAGACATTGCCAACATACTGGCTGACAGGTTCAGTGCAGATTTCTCCCCCCCCCCAAAAGGAGAGATATCTATACCAGAGGATTGTAGCCCCCCAAACATCTCAAATGCTCAGGTGAGAACTGCTCTATCCAAGACGAAAAACACAGCATCCATGGGACCAGATGGTGTCCCCGGTTGTGTGCTCCACGAACTCAATGAGGAATTAAACCCGCAGTTAGGGCAGCTGTTTAATCTTAGCCTCACCTCAGGATATGTACCCAAGGAGTGGCATACGGCAATGGTGGTCCCACTTCGCAAAGGAGGTGCCTCCACCGACCCCGGAAACTACCGTCCCATCAGCTTGACAAGCCTGGTCTGCAAAGCTATGGAGAGGATCATAATGGAACTCATAAATGCAGACATAGGGGACTTGCAGACTTTGGATCCGACCCAGTTTGGCTTTGTCAAGGGCAGATCATGCCTTTTAAACTTGGTTGACTTTTTCGAAACAGTCACCAAGGCCATTGACGAGGGCAAGGCAGTCCACACAGCCTACCTTGACCTGGCAAAGGCTTTCGACACAATACCCCACTCGGGTATCATTGAAAAACTCACCAGCTTAAATGTAAACCCATATGTCACAAGATGGGTTGCAAACTGGCTAAGTGACAGAACCCACAGGGTCAGAGTTGCTGGCGCCATGTCACACTCCAAGCCTGTCACAAGTGGTGTCCCATAGGGCTCAGTCCTGGGCCCACTTTTGTTTGGCATCTACCTTTCAGAAGTACAAGCAGACACAGGAGGATTATGGCTGACAAAGTTTGCAGATGACTGCAAACTGGGAACCATAGTTGAAAACCCATCTGACACAGACATCCTTCAGAAGGGTCTCATAGAAACGGATAACTGGTGCCAGAGCCATGGCCTAAAGTTAAATGTTAAACAATGCATAGTCGTACCCTTCGGGAAAAACAAGGTTACCCCTAGTTACCATATAGGTGGCAATCCTCTAAGCACAGAAGAGGTTATCAGGGATCTGGGCACCCAGGTTGACAGTAACCTTTCGTTTGACACTCACGTTGCCAAAGTAGTTAGGAAGACCTTCTACATTGCCCACCTGATCATGCAGGGATTCACATCTAGATCAAGGGGGGTCATTGTTCCCCTGTACTCATCACTCATCAGACCAATGATTGAGTACAATGCCCCATTCGGAATGTATCTGACCCGACACCTGCAGCAATTGGAAAGGCCCCAAAAATTCTTCACCAGAAGGATAAAGGGTCTCAAAAATATGTCTTATGCTGCCCGACTGAAGGAACTCCAGCTCAATTCAGTCGCTTACCGTCTGCTCAGAGGTGACCTGTGCCTGACATACAAGGTCATGTCCAACCCGGAATTAATGAACATGCTTCACCTCAAAACCTCTAAATCCATCAGAACTACAAGGGCAAGAGACTTAAACCTCAACACGGCTATTAATAGGATGTGCTGGAGGGACAGATTCATCACCCAGAGACTCCCTATGCTGTGGAACAACATCCCGGTACATGTGAGGCAGAGCACCTCGCTGGCTTTGTTCAAGGGAAATCTTGACCAATGGATGGGAGATCGCAGGTATACCCCAGGGATAACCTCAGTGTCACTGCTTGACAGAGGCACAGCAAAATAATGGGCATATTATTCTTCAAACTAAAGGGGTGGCGGAGGCCACAAAACTCTGGGCTAGGCTTATAAATGCCCTAGGGCAGATAGCCTAGTATGAACCTATGAACCTATGAACATAGGCCTGGTGCGGTTCCTGCTATTAGGACAGTGGTCTGCAGCAAGCTATATAGTAGTAGGCAGTTTTAGCCATTGGTATTTGACCATGGCTAATCCATGTTGCTTCTTGTTGTGGTACCAACATGGGGGTGTGGTTATCCATGACATTTATTGCTAGTCACCCTTGTTTTGTAGCTTGTTCCATGTTTTTGCACATGTACATCACTGTATGAGGTGTGACCTGGTAGTGTTAGGGTGCTGATGTGGGCTTTGACCCAGTTTTCTATTACAGCACTGATATCTACATTCTCTATACTGTGTGCATTTACACTGCACACATCTTGCTGTTTATACTTCTGGCATTGGGTAGCATTACATCTAGGTTCCTATCCCTTGTGGTACCTATGAAGGTGGGTTTGTGTTTTTGTGGTTTATGATTGGTGAGGGTGGATGTTAGTCAGGGTCCTGAGGTGTGCATATGGTACATGGTGTTACATTACTTAACACATGGCATTGATGCCTCAGGTGGTGCTGCAGGGCTGCCTCTGTCGGATGCACATACTACACTCCCTGTACATGTTTGGAAGCAGGTTGTGTCATGTTAGGCATCCCTGTTACTATATGAGTGAGTCGGAGGGGGTATCAGTCCCAGTGTTCCTACTGAGCCAGTGTATGTGCTATGCGTTGCCTCTTTGCCAAGGCCAGGGCATACTGGGCACACCTCCTTCTGCCTACTGGGGCAAGGTCAGGTTGTTCCTCCTCCGAGTCACCCTCTGCCTGTGGTGGCCTTGGCAATGGTGGGGTATGTTTGGCCCAGCCCTATGCTGGTCCTGCTGCAGCTGTTTCCACAGGATCATATTATGTAGCATAGCACATATCATGATCATTTGGGTACATTTAGTTGGTGTGTACTGCAAGGCTCCACCAGATGTGTCCAGACACCGGAACCGTGACTTGAGCAGCCCAAACACACGCTCTATGACATTACGTGTTTGTGCGTGTGCCTCATTATGGCGTTCCTGTTCAGGTGTGTGTGCATTTCTGATGGGTGTCATCAGCCACGGCTCAAGTGCATAACCTGCATCCCCCACTAGGTGTCCGTGTGGGAAGTCCCCACTGGCAAATGATTGGTACAGCTGCATCAGATGCCAGATGTGGGAATTGTGGTAGCTCCCAGGGCAGCCAGCACACACATTCATTATTAAGCCCTGGGCATCACACACGACGTGGCAGTTGATGGAGGGGAATCCCTTGCGGTTAATATAGGCTCTACCCCGCTCACCGACCGGTGCTTTGATGCATATGTGCGTGCAGTCTATTGCACCCAGTACCTCAGGGTATCCCGCTATTTGCTGGAAGAGACACATATTGCTGGCCAATACCTCACGGGCATTGGGGAAATATACATGATCACCGACATGTGCTGACATGGCATCCAGGAACTGGTGCAGTACCCTGGAGGCTGATCCCTGTGATATCCCCATCATATCACCAGTTGGTCTCTGGAAGGTACCTGTTGCTAATATTCTTAGGCCAACACATACCTTGGTTTCCACTGGGATGGGTTCCCCTCTGTTGGTTTTGTGTGTGAGACATGGCCTGCACAGCTCAACAATTTGCTGCAGAAGGTCTCTGTCCACTCTGTAGCGCTCTACTATCTCCAGCTCATGTAACCCATGGTAGGTGACCCTGGGCCTGTACACTCTTCTCCTTCTCCTCACTCTGGGTTGTCTGTCAGCATCTGCATTGTCACCACCCTCAGCAATTTGCCTATGCTTGATTATAACAGCTATGGCAGCCCCTAGCATTTCTGCTCTGAGTTCAGCTTTTTCAGTTTTCAATTCTGATAGCTTACCCCTTTCTTGCAGTATCTCTTGAGAGAAACACCCTGCATTACTGTTTGCAGTGTTTTAAGTGCTGGGTTGGGCTTCTAGTCTGCCTGTGTAATTGCCTGCTTCTAATTGTTATCACCAATTAACTCCAGCAGTATCCTCTGGCAGCTTCCTTGTAATCTGGTTGTTTCCTTTTTCCTCTCTGTTTCCTCAAGGGGAGCAATGTGCACACCAGCATAAGCACGCTCACAGTGACTTAAACGCGCGCACACATCCTTACACGGTTTGAACTGGGCTGATTCATGGTAAAACGCGCGCACACAGCCTTATACATCAGGCAACAGGCTTCCTGATGTTTACATTGCCTTCCACACGTGCACGCCCACGCAAACCGTTGTAAACGGTTTGCAACACGCTCCCACATGTTGAACCTGCCTTACATGCGCACACGCATGCACGTATATCAAGAAAGTTTGAGTGTAGGGATAGTGTGCACCCTCTATTTCTTGACTTTCCTAGTGTTCTGTTGGGACACATCTCTCAACCTGATGTCTGTCTGTCATCTGTCACGTTACATTGCCCTCCAATCTGATACATTTATTTCTATCATTCCCACCCGTGATGTCACCTACCTCTTACTCTGTTCCTCCCCCTTCTATAACTCTTACACTACTCAGAAAGTGCTCATTACCTATGTGGCATTGTGATTCAGTATTGTAACCCTCATTTACATAGGATTGCCTAGTAATGCTTAGTTACATTTCTTACACGGAGCTTCCCCCCCTTGGCAACCACTACAGGGAGGCCATATTTTTTTTTGGTCTGCTAGTCCCTGCATTTTCATTCCATGTAATACATTAAACCCACAATTGTGGGGTTATAAGCTTCGGTTTTCAGTTTTAGGCAGCGCACCCCGTTTGCGCGGGTGTGCGCTGCAGTTACACATGAAAATCCCACAGAAAAAAAAAAGTTATTTAAAATACTTTTGCAACACTTTTTAATGCCAATGGCCACATATTTGGCCATTGGCATGCTAAATGAAACATATGCACCCTTTATTTGGAGCTGACATAGCTCAGTTGTCAATTTTGCAGAAATGTACTCAGTTGTCAGCTGAGTACATTTCTGCAGCTAACATGTCCGTTACATGGACTGGTTTAGGCTTCTTGGATCGCTCAAATACCTCATTTGCATATCTTTGAGCTGCAAATGAGGTATTGAGCATTTCCAAGCCCAGTCCGTGTAAGAGACATGTTAGCTGTCTGTTACACGGAGGTTTGGGCTGTTCCTGGATCGGGAGGCTTACACGGAGACTTACACTACTCTTAAACTCCGTGTAAGCCTTCGTGAATCCTGCCCTTTGTGAATACAAGGAATAATAAAATATTTAACCTAGATAAGAAATCGTTCCCCAAAATACTGGAATGTTTAATAAATATAAGTAATAACGCAATGAAAAATAAATCATATTCGTCACAAATTAAAAAAAAATTCTTAAGTTAGATTTTACATATTTAGACTATTCCTTTTGGAAATACTCCTCAGAAATTCATAATGAAGACTTCTCTGAAGAATAATAGAAAATAATATTAAAATCTACAGATAAAACTACATCTTCATTATATTGGAAAATTTTCACTTGGAAATTCTTAGACAGAACTTTTGTCACTCCTAACAAAATTACAATTATGTATAAATCAAATAGAATTAAATACTGGAAATGTGATTTGTAAATAATTGCTGATTGGACACATATGGTTTATGAATGTGAAGTCATCTCCCCTTTTAGGATTGAAATTAGTAACTTCATTCAAGCTCTATGGCCAGATAGATATAATATTTCTAAAGCTTTAGTTTTGTTTAATCCTCTAATTCTTGAGATAATTCCAAAAACCCACATACCTCTTATTTGATCTATAATTGCTATAGCCAGAAAAGTAATTACTAAAACTTAGAAAAGTAAAGTTACCGCTCTAGTGTTTAATTTATTATTATTGCAAAAATTGTTTGCAGTAGTGAATCACATACTATAAAGATGAGAACTTCTAATATTACACATTCATATAAATCTTGGCTTAAACTTAAAGATTTGCTTGAAACATATTAATTGTTCTTGATATATATAACTTTGACGTATTAATCAGCTGTGGACCTATGTAAATAGTTATTTGTTTGTTTTATAACTGATTTGTTTATTTATTGTTATAAAACAAAAAAAAATCCTGTGTTGCTTGCAATTCATACTGGGTTTTCTAGGTGATATAACTAGATATGTAGGAGGTTCAAATCTGACAATGCTGATCTTGCTTGTCTGTGTACATCTGAAGTGTCAATTATATAGAAATTCATTGACAAAAATTCTGCATCTACTTACACTCAGGTGAAACATTTACAGTGAGAGAGGACTCCCCCTTACCTAATGCACTTTTACCACAAACATTCTAATCTACTGCATACTGATGAGGTCACCATGTTAAACATTTACTGTCTACTCTTAGCGGTCAGACTTCTCCTTTGCCATTTGTATTTTTTGTGCAATACAAGAAACATATACAGACACAGGCACACACACACACACACACACACACACACACACACACACACACACACACACACACACACACACAGACACACACACACACGCACACACACACACACACACACACACACACACACACACACACACACACACACACACACACACACACACACACACACAC
Organism: Protopterus annectens; assembly: GCF_019279795.1. Taxonomy (NCBI): domain Eukaryota; kingdom Metazoa; phylum Chordata; order Ceratodontiformes; family Protopteridae; genus Protopterus; species Protopterus annectens. Next base: position 253,072,788 of record NC_056725.1, on the reverse strand, counting down.
ACACGTGCGTGCACATATGCACAAACACTTCTATCACTGTCAGATTCAAACCATCTACCTAATTACATGAGGTTCAAATCTGACAATGCTGATCTTGCTTGTCTGTGTGCATCTGAAGTGTCAGTTATATAGAACTTCATTGACAGAAATTCTGCATCTACTTACACTCAGGTGAAACATTTACAGTGAGAGAGGACTCCCCCTCACCTAATGCCACTTTTACTACAAACATTCTACTGTACAGCATACTGATAAGGTCACCATGTTAAACATTCACTGTCTACTCTTAGCGGTCAGACTTCTCCTTTGTCACTTGTATTATTTTCTATAATACAAGAAACACACACAGACACAGGCATGCACACACATGCACACACACACACACACACACACACACACACACACACACACACACACACACACACACACACACACACACACACACACACACACTTCTATCACTGTCAGATTCAAACCACCTACCTAATTACATGAGCTAGTCTACACAGTATGAACTGCAAGTGCCACAGGAGAAGTCTGAGTTATATACATCTGTTGCATTTTTTTATCCAAAACATATTCTTTACAACATAATGTCATCCTTACAAATGTGCATTTTCTCATTATTAAAATCCAAATTTTCCTGTGGCACTTACTGTTAATGCTCTAGATTCTGTAACTAAAGAAGTAGGTGGATCAATCCAGTAGTAAGTGACTGTTGTGCATGTGTGTCTCTCTCATGATGTATAGAAATGGCTTCAACTTCTAAAACATTCTATAAATATAACAGAAAAACTTTTTCACTCCTTAAACCTTGGACAAGCTATGTTAATTCTACAACCACCTCCATAAAAATCCTAACTTAAAAATAAATAGCAAGATACTAAAGCTAGACTCTTTCCCTCGGTTAAAGCATAAGAGAATCCAAGATATCTACCCATTCCTCAATAGCACAATTCATGAATGAAGAAGTAATCTAAACTTACCTAAAGCATATATAATAATTTTAAGACAAATCAAAAAGCTGTGATCGAGTTACCTCCAAAACCTTACCATACTTGAAAGTGACATCGAAAACTGTACCCTACTTTAGAAGACTATGTTAATGTCAAGGAAAACAATAACAAACTCATACAAAATGATAGGGGAATTCAAATTCCAGAAAGACCTTCTCTTCTCTAATTATTGGAGAAAATTAAAACCCAATATGGATGACCAGCAAATAGAAAAGGCAGTCAACTTAACATTGAAAACTATTCCACTTAAAAAACTCTATTACATGCAACTCATGATTAATAATAATGCTTATTTCACCCCAACAATTCTTCACAAATTCAATGCAACTAAGTCCCCATACTGTCCACACTATAAAGACCAGATTGCAGACCTAATAAATATATTTGGGTTTATATTATAAGCATGAACGCTTAGGCTGTCGATTACAGCATGATTGACACTTATTAAGTGAATGCACAATTCACTGAAACCTCAAAACGCGGAAATACAGATGAAAGAATTGTTTTGTTTGGCCAACACCATTCCACCCAGTGACGAAAATAAAACATAATTCCCACTTCACCGATCGCTACATACTAGCCACCCAAACAAAATAAATAAACCACATACATACACTAACCTATACCCTACTTCTAACCCTACACTAAACCTTACATACATTAGTCTTTATGCACTTACCTTAACCCGCACCCTAACTCTAAGGTCCGTAACTATCACACACTTACCTTAATAAGCTATACCCAAACAAATTAAATAATCCACACACATACACTTAACAAAACCCTACTTCTAGCCCTTACATACATTACTATCTATGCACTTATCTTAATCCACACCCTAACCCTAAGGTCCGTAACTATCGCACACTTACCTTACGGAGCTATACCGCAGAAGGGCCAACTCTGCCGAATCGGGATTTCAAATTTCGTGGTTTCCAGCATTCATTTCACTCGCAGTTCACTTAATAGGTGTCGATCATGTCATATTTGACAATCTAAGCGTTCATGCTTACAATATAGACCCATATATTCTGGAGTTGTGAATGCGTTTTCAAGCTTTGGAATTCCCTTAAGTTACAACTGCAAAAATGGGCTATTAAGCATCAACACTAACATGGGAATTTTCTCTTTTACACATCCTCCTAACTAACATCTCAGGAAAACAAGCTAACCCACTTATATCGAATTTCTTATTAATGAAGCTATATATAGCTCGCAAATGGTTAGATCCTGTAAGTATCTCTTGGGAGGAATTCAAGAAATCTGCTATTAAACATCTACTAGCACATAAAATAATATTGGACAAAAGAAACAAAAATATGAAAACCCGAGCAATCTGGGAACAGTCCTTTAACATCTTAGTAGCATAAAGCACCAGGTACACCATATCTTAAATGAACTGGAACTATTCCCACAAGTACACAGCTTAACTATGGATGAAGTATCACTTTTGTATGTGCTGTTTTTAGACTAATGAAATTAATTGGGAAAGCGTCTTTGTATATATTGTAATTAGGTATGTTGTATGATCTACATGTTTCTACTTTATCCACAATGTATAACATGCAAATATGGTCATTTTGTAAATATGAAATGGTTATGATTTTTGCAAATGTAAAACGAAAATAAAAATTATTGAAAAAAAAAAAGAAATGGCTTCAATTTCAGATATGTAGCTGTACATTGTTAGCAGGCTCTCCTAAAATTTTCATTACCTTTTAGAAGGTTCATCACCCTATTAAAACCATGGTGATGTCATCCATTCAAATGTGCGGAGACTCAGTTATAAAACAATGCCTTGTGCTGTGCTTCCATTTATGGCAATGTTCTCTAGCTTGTGATTTTAGATAGGTTGTCTTTTTAAAACCATGCATTACTCCTTAAACTCAGTTGGGTTAGCATGAGTGTGAATGTACATGTAGGTAACAATGTGTCAATCAAATACCTGATGTGTATATGTAGAGCAGGAGATTTTTTTTTCAATACTTCCTGTGCATTTTAGCACAGACTACTCATTGTTGAATACTGCTGAAGCAATTTGCTGAAATGTGGCTTGTCTAAACCTAGAACTAAGCCTTCTCCTGTTTGGTAAGGAAATGATACAATGTTCTGTAGCTTGTTGTCTTAGTAAGACGCAAGTTTGAATCTCTGGTAATCTATGTACTGCTCATGATTCTGCTTCTAATACCACAGTAATAAATTCATTATGCAACATGTGTGTTTGGTTATACCTAGCATCAGTCAGTATTTTGTGACAAGGAATCATATTGTACCACTCATTTAACCAAATTACAGACACATATGCCTTGCAAGAATAAGATGATGTAATACCTTCAAATACACAGTATCTCACAACTTGAGCAAGTCTTCTGTGCACTTTCAGTCTACACAATATTTTGTAGCTAAAGTGGTCATGTATGTAGGTGTTCAAACCCCACAGTGACTGAATAGTATGATTGAGTGTCATTATAGTGATTTGTGTGAATGACATATACTGTTAGAACTTCACATAGGTCTTGTATCACATGTGTTAAAACTTCACCTGTGACCTATGTAGTTAATGCTCATTTCATTAGCTTCTGGACTTAGCAGCTGTTCAATTCCAGCAAAGGACATCATTATGCCAGTGTACTGATATGGCACATTGCATCAAATGATTCCCATCCAATTTCATGTTGAACAAAAACCTTTCAAGACATTGTGGATTTCTTAGAGGTCAAATACATGTTCTGTGCTTCTTGTGGTTCCGTGGCACATGCAGTTAGTACAACCTTGTGCTGCATATCTCCACATCTAGACTAAAGTTTGAATCTGGGACTGTATGTGTACAAAATAATGTGGAAACAAACTGGTAAAAAACGAGTAACTTCAAACACCAAAAGTCACAAATCCTTAATGCTCCACACTAGATATGAAACAAGGCACTCAGAAACATAAAGTGCTTTAATACTCCCTTTAAGTGTACAAAAATGAAATCCACTTTTCGTCAATGCAAATAGCTTAACTTCTTCAGAAACCTTACGATAAAATATTAAAACAGGTGACTTATATGCACCATTATACCTATCACATGGTAATCAAATTAAAATGCAAAGGCAAACAGTATCTTACAAACAATTGTGCTTAGACTCCAATTAAAAAAATCACTTTGATTAAAGCTAAAATGTATATGTAACCACTCCAAGAAAAATTATGAATGAATAAATATATGTATATATGTATATCTGTGTTAGACAATCCAAATGTGTAGAATATATCTGTAAAAATGTAAAAAAGGATACCAATGGTATAAGAAATATATACCAATGGTATAAAAATATTAAATAAAATAAAACTAGTTACGTGAACATATCAACATCCGAACATTGACACAATGTAAATATATATATTACTGAATTAATAAATAACTAAATATATATAGAAATAAATATGAAAATAAAAATAAAAATAAATAAATATATATATATATATATATATATATATATATATATATATATATATATATATATATATATATATATATATATATATATATATTAATTGATTAACTTACTGTCAGTCATAGTATAGTTAAAACACAATTCTATATGTAACTACTAGATGTAACAAAGTATATATAATAAAATATATATAATGAAATGATATATATGAAATATGTACAGTGAAGTATGTTAAACTGGTTAAATCCAAGAATGTATGTATGAAAAGTATATACATAAAGAAATAATAAAAATGTAAAAATAGGTAAAAATAGGCCAACAAATTTTCTAGTTTGTTTTTCCTAATACTATATATATGTTCATAAATTCTCTCGGCCAGCTTCCTATCGGTTTTACCTATATAGAAAGCTGGGCATAATGTGCATTTGGCTAAGTAGACAACTTGTCTACTACAACAGTTATATCTCCCATTAGAGGTAAATTTGTCATCAGCTATTGTAAAATTACTTCCGGTATCAATATATTTACAAAATTGACACATGTTGCACCTATACATACCTTATCTGCTTGTGCGTGGCTTCCTATTAGATTCTAAGATGGCTTTCAAGTTATTCCCTCGCCTAAAAACTACTTTTGGTTTTGGGGGAAAAATTCCTCTAAATTTACTTTCTCTCATCAAGATGTCCCAGTTTTTCAAAATAATATTATTAACAACTTTATATAGAATTTATGAACATATATATAGTATTAGGAAAAACAAACTAGAACATTAATTGGCTAAACACATTAGTGAGAATGTGGGACATCATTTCAAATTCAGGGTTATCGACCAACTGAGGAATGATGGAAGGGGTGGACCAGAGTCACTGAAATTAGAAAGAAATGAACTTCTCTGGCAATTGAGAGTAAATGCATGCCAATACCCAGGGATAAATTAAATGAGCACTATAATGTGTATTTTAAGATTGAAAAATCTAGTTAGACAGACATCAGTATTAATTTTATGTTTAATTTGAGCTGTGAGGCATGTAAATGAACACAGTTTTTTGCCTATTATTGCCTATTTTTACCTATTTTTACATTTTTATTATTTCTTTATGTATATACTTTTCATACATACATTCTTGGATTTAACCAGTTTAACATACTTCACTGTACATATTTTATATATATGATTTCTTTATATATATTTTATTATATATACTTTATTACATCTAGTAGTTACATATAGAATTGTGTTTTAACTATACTATGACTGACAGTAAGTTAATCAATTAATATATATATATATATAATATATTTTTTATTTTTATTTTCATATTTATTTCTATATATATTTAGTTATTTATTAATTCAGTATATATATATTTACATTGTGTCAATGTTCGGATGTTGATATGTTCATGTAACTAGTTTTATTTTATTTAATATTTTTATACCATTGGCATATATTTCTTATACCATTGGTATCCTTTTTTACATTTTTACAGATATATTCTACACATTTGGATTGTCTAACACAGATATACATATATACATATATTTATTCATTCATAATTTTTCTTGGAGTGGTTACATATACATTTTAGCTTTAATCAAAGTGATCTTTTTAATTGGAGTCTAAGCACAATTGTTTGTAAGATACTGTTTGCCTTTAAATTTTAATTTGATTACCATGTGATAGGTATAATGGTGTATATAAGTCACCTGTTTTAATATTTTATCGTAAGGTTTCTGAAGAAGTTAAGCTATTTGCATTGACGAAAAGTGGATTTCATTTTTGTACACTTAAAGGGAGTATTAAAGCACTTTATGCTTCTGAGTGCCTCGTTTCATATCTAGTGTGGAGCATTAAGGATTCGTGACTTTTGGTGTTTGGAGTTACAAAATAATGTGAACAGAAATTAGAGGCTTGGCTAACCAGCATTGATATTGGATTGTTCACAGTTGTGTGCACATTAACATAGCTATCTCCTTTTTATCACCGAGACAAATTTGTATTGGATACATTTTGCTCAAGACTGCTTTCTTGCTTTACACCCTAATTTGTGTTAGTCGGGACAACCTTCATTAGTATTAACTGTAGCAGACACCATTAATACCTAGCTCAGTAGAGTGTGTAGCAGGATGGGCATTGGTTTGACTCTGTGGACATCTGTCTGTCAAGACACGTGACAGACAGTAGTGAATTAGGTAATAAATGCAGATATGGCACAGGAAAATGCCATACTTTTAGGTCTCACAATACATGTTAGGGGAGCTATACCCATTACAAAAGAATAGTGATGTAAGCCCTTCAATTGTGTTCTTCACAATACAACTGGTATGCCTACGTCTGTGGTGTTTAAAGTTGATTTGCAGCTCTCTGATATCTGCCCTGGCATAGGTTCAGTTCTGGCAAGATGCAAATGCTGAGTATGTCAAAGATTGCTGACACTGCCATTACTTATTTTAGAAATAATAATGCTCTGTATTGCATATCTTCATCCAGTCATGCATTACTGTCAGTCATTTGTTCCCATTCTAGAGCTTTATGAGACATGATGCCTTATATAACATTCTTTACTATATAGTATGCTGCAAGATCATCAGAATGTGTGAGTGGGCCTGTGTTATGAGACTATTTTGTGTGTTTGTGTTGTTTACTTGCTGTTATGGTAGTTTTTGCTGTAATTCATCATGAGCGTACCCAGTATAATGATGTAGGAGATGTCCTCTGTTTAGCAAAGAGACCTTTAAATAATGAATGTCTTGAGATATGTGTTATCATTTGTTTTTCTTTGTCAAAACATACAGTATAAGAAAAGCTTGCATACCCTGTACTAGAACCCAGGACCATCTGCCCTTTAGTCCAATACTTAACACCTGTCACCACAGGAGTACTTACACAATGTTCTGTAACTTGAAGGTATTAGTATAGCCAGCCCCACTTACCAGGTTTGCAAGATGCCCAGCTATGCTCAGCAATATCAATTGAATGGATCAGGTTTCTATTTTTGGATGTATAGCTCATGTCTGATACTTGGGTGGTCTAGTCACACAAACAAGGTATGCATTATCAAAACCATTTGTGGCAAGCAGAGCAGTGTGCAAACATGTGCAATACACAAAAAAAGGAAAGTGACCTGATGCCCTCAATGTCATCTATATCCACGGGAAACATAAACACAGTGTAGGAGCCTACACAAAATGAACATCGCAACACGATTCCTGCTTTTTGTGATTCAACAATTCCACTGATTTTTGCACTAATTTGCATAATAACAGTGGTGACAGCTGGAATCTACATGGTTAGTAGCCATATAAGCTGGTCATCAGTGAATAACAATATTGTTATGATTATGCAGGTGATTATTTCTCTTCTTAATATATCCACATTGTCACAGGGGTGTACACTGCCATACAACTATCACTATAGTTTTCTTCATACACATATGGCAATGACAGCCTTACAATTTTTTAACCAAGGTATGTGTTCAAACATTAATCACGTGGTTGCACTTTATTACCTTTAATCACTCCCACAGTGCACATTCCAATGGCAGAATACTTCAGCACACATCTTTAGATAGGCATTCTCCTTATAATTATATGAGTAACACTATTACTGAGCATGATACTGAACATGTATAGCAGCAACTGTAAATGCATGTATTGTGGCTGTTATTATATTATTGTTTAGCATTTACCGTAATACAAAATACAAATTTGGCTCATACATGTTAAAAGGTAAAATATCCCCTTTCAATGGTTACAAGTGACAACAAATAGCAAAGACATGCCCCTTTCTCGTTTACACGACATAACATCTGTAGGGTTTATTTTTTTCATGTTTATATGTGGTGAAATGGAGAACATAACATCGCTCTTAGTTAACACAAATAATTTCCTAATAACTGGAGTTTATGCAAATATCCCTAAGATATGCAATGTTCTTGCTAATTGTTATCTCGAGTTAACATTTATTAACATTTATATCACATTTTCTCCTCCCCTGGGATTCAGTAAACTCCATGTAGGCTTTGGGCAGAGCCTACACAGAGTCTTACAGTAGAAGCAAGGTTGCTCATTGTGCAGCATCGCACAATGCATATTAATAAAGTACAGTGTACCTAAGCAAAGTTTTGTAGCTTGTGAAACCTATTAGGTGAATGCAGATAGCATTTCCATGTAAGGTTGCTGGCTGCAAAAGCTTGCAAGCAAATGTGGATAATAATTCCATGTAAAACCAAGTGGCTGTGGTGCATGAATTTGTGCGAAAAGTCCACAGTGACCGCCAGGACTACACATATCATACCTCTCAATTGTACACCATTATGAGGAATGTGCCTCATTTGGGGTCTTAAAAAGTTCATGTTGCATGAAGTTCCACATTGAAAGAGTCTGTCACACATCCAGTGTTATGAAATTTTTGCTAATATCAAGGGTAAACAGAAATAAATCATATTAATTCATTAAAAGATCTTTTATGTAAGTAAAATCAGCACATTTTAACCATTATATAATCTTCCTAGTTTCAGATGTTAGTAAGCCATTTGTATGTTTTCCACATTTTGCCCATTTGTTCCCCATTATGAGGGCTACTGTTCTCCATTTTGGACATGGAAGGTTAAAAGCTATGACACAGATTGCACTGATTCTGCTCAAGAATTGCATGAGAGCACAGCGTTTGCTTTTCCTTTTCTTTAATTTTCTTCATTTAAATTTTTTTTGGCCATTGTTGCTCTCCATTGCAAACTCCTGAGCACCATGTTAGCACAATGGTAAGCATCATAGCATTATATAATGCTAGTAGCCTAATAACACTAATAGCACTAGGCTGTTTAGAAGCCTAGCTGGGTAGCAACACAAGTGCCCTTATTCAACATAGTTGGATGTTTGACTTTAGCAGAGCAAGGTTGTGAGCACCATCAACTGGCCCTGTCCATGATGGAGCACACAATATTATATATTACAATTTGTAGTGTGGTTGATATATGTGTGGAAAAAGTACTCAGACCCCAGTGATGTAGTACTTGGTGGTGTTGGAGAAGCAACACAGGATTGTATTGTAAATATATGACATATAGTTAGATCTGGTCCTTGGTTTGTAATGTTTCCACATGTAGTTTTCAGACAAAAGAAATGGAGAATAAACACCAATAATGAAGCAGGACATATGTAGTCCTATAGTTCAGTGAGCAGCTGGTTTGTGTGATGGTGAACAAAGTGTAAATGCATGCAAGATACACCTATGTGCACATAGGTAAACAGTGCACGGACGTGAGTTGCATTGCAAAAGTCTGATAGGTCCATCTGTACTTCAGGCTTGATTTTTGCAATGCCCAAGAGCATTAATGGAATATATCTGGTTTATATTTGTGGCTGTCTACTTCCTAGGTGGTCTGGGTTGTCTTGTTTCCACAATGCAGCACTTTGAGCAAACCAAATGAGCACAGCCAGACCTGGAATGTATTGCTGTCCAGTAAAAGTAATAGGAATATGAAAGTGAAAAAAAAAGAGAAATACATGAAATGAAGAAAACCAATCTATGACTTACACAGTAGAACATAATAGGATGCATGAGATATTACTATATAACTCAGGATTTGAACTCACACACCAATGCATCTTCAGAAAACAGGATGGATGCCTTATTCCTCTTTGCCACAGAAACAGCTTTGCAGCAAAGGACTGAAGTAATTCCTCACACAACCAACTGCAACAAAATGTACACTGTTCTCAAGCCATCAGCTGTTATTTGTACATTTCATTATCATTATATTTGGACACAGTGCACTTACTGAGCATACAACCTGTAATGATTATTCTTGCAAATATACAGCTGTGTTTTACATTACTGTGTTTCTTGGTAATTTATCACATCTAACCAGTAGTGTGAGACATACAGTGTGTAAGCCATTCAATATCTCTGGCCTTAAACTGTGTGAGGACATTAACTGGGGGAGTTATATGGTATGCTGTTGCCAACAACTGAAGGCCAGGTTGGATGGCACACACAACCATATACTGTTCTTTTGAGGGTGGCATAAGTGAGTTACTGTTATGGCACAAATAAGGGTACACTGCTATTTTTTTTTGGGGAGGGGGCAAAGCTCAGTTACTCTTATGTCACAAACAAGCATAGCCTGTTCTTTTGGTCGGGAGCAAAGGTGAGTTACTGCTGTGCTACAAACAAGGATATGATGCTCTTGTTGCTCTCCTTGTTCTGCATCCTGTCTGTTGTTTGATCTTGGGAAGGGTTATGAAGTCAGAAGCCGCAATGTGTATCATTACTTTTTAACTTATCTCTTTAATGATTTGCCAGTACAAAGGTATGGTGCTAAACTGAGTGCATGCACTGATCATCAGTATTTTTGAGAGGGACGATTGTGTGAATCTTTGATGCCTGTGGCCTAATACTTACTAATGGGAACACATTAGTAAAATCATCACTCTGCTGTCACAGGTAGTTTCTGTATAAATCCAACAATATTTAATTGATTACTGTATCAAGTTAAGAAATACAAGAATATGACATAATATTATTAAAGAATACACTCTAGGTTCAGGACTTACCTTGAAAATGCAGCAGTTGACACAGTTGTAGTTCAGGGCTGAGTCTGTCTGATGCAAGCAGTATACAGCCAATACATGGGGGTGTAACAGTTGTGTGAGTTGCCAGCATCAATTTTACTATGTGTATGTGAGTAGAAGAAAGGTATTAGGCACCTAGGTGGTCACTGAATGTGCTATGCATTGTCTCTTAGCCAAAGCAAAGGCATACTGAGCATGCCTATGTCTGCCTCCAGCTACAGCAGCTGGTGGTTTCCCTCTCAGAGCCCTCCTCTGACTGTGGCAGCTGTGACCTAGGCATTGGTGGGGGGGGTTGTGTGTCCCTTCCCATTGGTGATCCTGTTGCAGCAGTTTCTGCAGGATCAGCATGTGTAGCATAGGACACACTGTGAAAATATTTGTATGTGTGCATGGATTATATTGCACGGCTCCATCAGGTGTATCTAGGCACTGGAACCTTGACTTCAGCAGCCCAAACACGTCCTCTATGAAGTTTCTGGTTTGAGCATGTGCCTCATTATGGCGTTCCTCTGTGGGTGTGTGTGCACTTCTGATGGGTGTCATCAGCCACTGCTCTAGTACACAGCCAGCATCCCCCAGTAAATGGCCCTGTGGGATGTCCCACTAGCAAACATCTGGTACAGCTGTGATGTGTGCCACATATGGTTGTCATGATAACTGCGTCTTGCTGGCACACACATTCAAGGTAATTCTGTGAGAATTACACATGACTTGACAGTTGATGGAGTGGTATCCCTTGTGGTTAATGTAGATTCTACCCTGCTTACCAGGTGGTGTCTTAATGCATGCATGAGTGCAACCTATGCCACCAAGTACTTCAGGGTACTGTGCTACCCAGTAGAAATGTAGCATATTGCTGGCTCTCTCCTCAGAACTATGGGGAAAACATATGTGCTCCCTGGCATATATAAGCATAGCATCCAATAATTGGTGGAGGATCCTGGATGCTGATGTCTGTGACACACCCATCATGTTCCCAGTTGGTATTTGAAAGATGCCTGTAGCTAATATTCTAAGGACTACACATACCTTAGTTTCCACTGGGATGGGCTCCCCTCAGTTGGCTCCAGCTCAGAGTTGAGCAGAGCTCACAGAGTTCCCTTAATGTGTCTCTGTCCACCTAGTAGTGGTCTACAATCTTCAAGTCATGTAGCATCTGAAAAGGTATCCTGGGCCTGAACACTCTTCTCCTTCTCAGCTTATTCCTATTGTCATAGGCACCAGAACGATTGACTTCAGCCTCTAGCACATACATATGAAGCAAAGCTGCAGCAGCCCCTAGCATTGTGTCCCTTTAAAATTTCCTTGTCTCTACTCCATTGGTATTGAAGTATTCAGGAAAAAAAAAACAGACTGGAGGCTACGTGGATGCTTTATAGCTTGTTGAATAGCCCCACCATGCTGAAGATCACCTGCTTATGCTGTAATTAGCACCTATGAAACACATCTACTGCTTAACTGAGTGTGTTAATACTGTTGCTGCTCGTCAGTGTGCAACACACACCTCCACATAAATAAGATAAACACAGGCTATATTGTTATCACTGCCCTCTGTTCCAGTGACATCACACAAACATGGAGTACAAAAGGTAATGTAAAGTTTGCACACCCTGTATTAGAACCCAGGACCATCTGTATTCCAGCCCTATGCATACACATGCTACCAGAGCTATAGTTACATGTCAAGCATAGAGAAACCTACCATTCATTCCTCCATTTCCTGTGATTGTGCTAAGCACTGTATCACACAAACAATGACAAAATATTTAAAAAATAATGTAAGGCAGACAGAAATGACACAATTTAACAAAAAAATAAAGATACCAAGTCCAATTGTTCAAGTCAAAGCTGTTGCACGGAGATGCAGAAATCTGGATACACAAAGTCCATTAATATTCAACGTGGCTGCCTGCTAGGCACAACATCATACGCTGTTTGAGTTCAAAAAATCAGCTACAAAAGTCACTAATTGCTATTCAGCACTGTTAGGAACTTCCAACAACACCAGTCAACTCCACCGAACAATAACTTGAGAATCACACAAAATCAATAATCCAAGCGTTCAGCGAGGTGAAAGTAAAATAATTGGTTTATTAAAACATCCGCAAGCGCTTTGACAAGGTCTTCTTCAGGCCGTTATACAAATTTTTAAAAACATTCACAAACATTTATAAAGGATGTGACATAGACATAATGATGTCACATCCTGTTCAAACTACAATATATTAAAGATACAAAACATTTTCTTAAGACTTTTGGGCACTACAAAAAATGAATCACCTAACATTCTTACTGGGTATGGCAAATTACAGATGCTATTTGCACATACATCAACTAGTGCAGCTCTAAAACTGTTAGCATCAAAGTACATTAAAATAAGTTAAAATGCAAGACATTGTCTGCACCATTCCGGTGCTGTAAAATTGAAGTACCTAATATTTTAGTTAGGTATGACAAAATGCAAATGCTATTTCTACATGCATCAACTAATACAGCTCTTTACCTATTATCAAACAAAATATACATAAGATCTACATTTGTAGTTTAAATCTTGCTCTCAGTAGCTGCATTATGCCAGCCTATGCTAACCTGTTTATGGGGCTATTTGAAAATGAACACCTTTATAGGTTGCCTTTCTTTCAAAATAATGTTCTAAGGTATTTTAGATTTATTGATGACCTAATTTTCATTTGTCATGGGGATTGGGATACATCAGATAACTTCATTGATGAATTAAATAATAACAGATTTGGTATAAAATTTAGTGACATACAAAAAGGAAATCAGGTTAACTTCTTGGATATTTCTTAGGGGCAATAATGGCTTTCCCATATATACTAGTATTCATAGAAAATTTGATGAAATAAGCTGGAAAATGTGGGGAGATAGTTGCCATCCCCCCTACTGCTATGGGGAATTTTTGAGAATAAAAAGACTCAATTCTGATATTGATATGGCCTTTAGGGAGGCCTATAAAGTGGCCGAGATATTCAAAACTAGAGGGTATAACCCAGATGATGTAGAAAATAGCTTGCATAGAGCCTTTAAACAGAGTAAGGGCACTATTAGACAAAATAACTATGAAAGTAGCAATAAATATGGGACTGAACAGGAGAGAATGTTTTTTGTTACAAAGTACACTAACTTCTCTACGATTGGTAATAAAATCATTATGGAATATTGGAATTTTATTAAAAAAGATATAACATCACTGAAAATATAAAATTAATGACATCATATAGAAAGGGAAAATATACAGGACTTTCTGATACACAGCATTTATAAAAAGCCTTGTACTAATGAATTAAATGTTGTGAAGAATTTGGGAACATTCCCTTGTGGAAAATGTGCTATATGTAAACATGTTGTAAATGAAGTGAATAAAATAAATGGCAAACATTTTGATACAAAAGGCAAATATACATGTATGAGCAAAGGTGTTGTGTATGTCATATTCTGTGATTGTAACAAATACTATATTGGAGAAACAAAAAGAATGCTAGCAGATAGGATAAAAGAACATGTTAGAGATGTTAAAAATAATAAAATTACTAGTCCTATTGCTGAGCATTTTAACTCAGTACACCATGGAAATATTGAGAATATAAAAGTGTCTGTTCTGGAACATGTTCCATTATATTATAATGATGTTGATAGGCAAAAAAATATGTTAAGACAAAAGGAATGCATTTTGATTATGAAATTTGGGACTTTGCATCCACATGGAATGAACAGAGAATGTAACTGGCAATGTCTTGTTTAAGACTATGACTTTAAATATATTCAAGCTATGTGATTTGATAGTTTAATTATGTAATTGATTGATTACTTGTTTTTTGTATATATTGCAAGTGTTTTATGAGTTTTACTGTTTTACTCTGTAAAGGCTGTTGGCCGCGGCGCTAGAGAAGGAACTGTTCAACGAAATAAATTTTATTGGAAGGTAGAGCTGGGACTCACTGATAGTCTTTGTTGTTTATATATATACATCTTGCTTGCTGTTGTTTTAATATGACAAGTGAGTCCATGTGCTCCTTTCCTAGAATATTTAGAGACTGGTATGGAGATGTTTAATCGGAATGGAGAAAATAGCAACCGTTCCAGTAATTTGCCTAATGACACTGGCACAACAATGATAAAGAATGTAGTACCAGAAGCCACAGGAGACTCAGGCTTTGGTATTATAAAAATGGGAAAATTCCAGGAAGAGAACTACTACCAATCCTTTTGCTATGGTAGGCAAAAGAACATTATTTCAGATAATCCAGATGTACAGGATTTGTGTTCTAAACTTGAAAGATTGATTTTAAAGAAACATCTACTTTCTACAATATTGGCAGTCTTGAAAGATATATTGAACTGGATATAACACCTAGAGGGTTAAGGTCTATTAAGAATCCATCAACACCATTTGACCTTACTAATGAAGTAGAAGTTAAATTTCATGAACGATGGATAGCAGCTGCACATCGGTGCAGTTTAGAATGGGTGTCAATTTTAATTGAAAGAGACAATATGAAAAAGACAAACTTGTAGTTGAAAACAAACAAGTTTGTGAACAACTGGTAAATATTACATCAAATTCTACATTAGAGAATTTCCTCTCAGGCATTAACACCAAATTAAATAGTTATGAAAAGATCTGGTAGAAAGAAAAAATCTAAACTAACTAGAGACATTAGAGACTATGACCACAAGAGGGCATTTGTATTTCCTAGCTATCAAAGAAACAGGAGAAAGAGTGTCTCTTTTCAAAAGGAAATCCTGCTTCAGAAAAATATGCCAGTAAGAACTTCCTGTCTGGTGAAAGTGGAGCGTCTTCATGGGAAGAAGATGACAGAGAAACTTTTCCTAGACTGCCAGTTGCAGCAAACCCAGAAGCATTTCATAAAACCTACTCAGAATCGAATGGACATTATACCAATACCAGGAAAAGGGGCTGGAACAATCCAGAACGCCAGAGAGACTCGGGCGATGGACAACATAAGAAAGGTAGATGGACATAACTTACATAGTAATTATGTTGTTAACTTGTCCAGTTATAAACTAGACAAGATAGAAATGTCTGTTTTAGAGAAGGGTTTAAAATTTGTCCCCACATGCTTACCCAAAAGTATGAGGTTAAAACTGAATTGTTCCAACTATGCCGAAAAATGCATTTAAAGGAACACTTCTTTAGATTAAATAAAGCAACTGAGTTAGATACTAACTGTGATGTTTTACTTTCATTAGATAGTGAAACAGAAAGTGAAGAAAGTTTTATTCATGTGCATCGGGTAGTGAAGATGAAAATAATGCTTATGACTTATTAAATACACATATGCTTAAAGATAATAACTATTTTTACCTCCATGTAAAAATTCTAATATAGTACGTTTTGAATCTCTACTGAATACAATGTTAGAAAAGGAAATAGAGAGCTTTATGAATAAAAGCATACTTATAATCTAACAAAATTGGAATGGGAAAAGCTGCAACAACTGAGTAAAACTGTAATATAGTCTTTAAACAAGCAGACAAAGGGGGAAAATTAGTTATATTAAATTCTCATGATTATTATAGTATGTGTATGCAACATCTAGATAACAACAATGTATATTGTAAAACTAACATTAATCAGCTATGTCAAGCAGAAAAGATTTTGAAAAATTATTACAGAAAGGTGTGAGATTACACTATCTAAGTCAAATGGATATAAATAGAAAATAAATGTAAAGAATAGAAAAATTGCAAAATTCTTTTGCCTACCTAAAATTCATAAAGATCTGAACCGACCACCTGGTCGGCCTATTGTGTCAGCTTTTGGATATTTTACTTACAATCTTTGCACCATGTTACATGAAATATTGATAAAGAAAGTTCTGTTGTTACCTTCTTATATACAAGATTCATATGATTTAATAAGGAAAATAAAAGATATATATTGGGGTGAAAATATGTACTTTATTACGGTGGATGTAGAGAGTCTCTACACCAATATTTCCCATATTTTGGGCTTGGAAGCTATAAAATTCTTTTTGAATGATAGTCCTAAAACATATTATGTCCTGGAACTGGTAGAATTCTGCTTGAAAAATAATTTTTGAATTTAATGGCACTGTTTATAGACAAGTTACAGGTACTGCTATGGGGCAGCGTTTGCACCAGCCTATGCTAACCTGTTTATGGGGCTATTTGAAAATGAACACCTTTATAGGTTGCCTTTCTTTCAAAATAATGTTCTAAGGTATTTTAGATTTATTGATGACCTAATTTTCATTTGTCATGGGGATTGGGATACATCAGATAACTTCTTTGATGAATTAAATAATAACAGATTTGGTATAAAATTTAGTGACATACAAAAAGGAAATCAGGTTAACTTCTTGGATATTTCGCTTAGGGGCAATAATGGCTTTCCCATATATACTAGTATTCATAGAAAATTTGATGAAATAAGCTGGAAAATGTGGGAGATAGTTGCCATCCCCATACGTTGTCAGCCATCCCCTATGGGGAATTTTTGAGAATAAAAAGACTCAATTCTGATATTGATATGGCCTTTAGGGAGGCCTATAAAGTGGCCGAGATATTCAAAACTAGAGGGTATAACCCAGATGATGTAGAAAATAGCTTGCATAGAGCCTTTAAACAGAGTAAGGGCACTATTAGACAAAATAACTATGAAAGTAGCAATAAATATGGGACTGAACAGGAGAGAATGTTTTTTGTTACAAAGTACACTAACTTCTCTACGATTGGTAATAAAATCATTATGGAATATTGGAATTTTATTAAAAAAGATATAACATCACTGAAAAATATAAAATTAATGACATCATATAGAAAAGGGAAAAATATACAGGACTTTCTGATACACAGCATTTATAAAAAGCCTTGTACTAATGAATTAAATGTTGTGAAGAATTTGGGAACATTCCCTTGTGGAAAATGTGCTATATGTAAACATGTTGTAAATGAAGTGAATAAAATAAATGGCAACATTTTTGATACAAAAGGCAAATATACATGTATGAGCAAAGGTGTTGTGTATGTCATATTCTGTGATTGTAACAAATACTATATTGGAGAAACAAAAGAATGCTAGCAGATAGGATAAAAGAACATATTAGAGATGTTAAAAATAATAAAATTACTAGTCCTATTGCTGAGCATTTTAACTCAGTACACCATGGAAATATTGAGAATATAAAAGTGTCTGTTCTGGAACATGTTCCATTATATTATAATGATGTTGATAGGCAAAAAATATGTTAAGACAAAAGGAATGCATTTTGATTATGAAATTTGGGACTTTGCATCCACATGGAATGAACAGAGAATGTAACTGGCAATGTCTTGTTTAAGACTATGACTTTAAATATATTCAAGCTATGTGATTTGATAGATTAATTATGTAATTGATTGATTACTTGTTTTTTGTATATATTGCAAGTGTTTTATGAGTTTTACTGTTTTACTCTGTAAAGGCTGTTGGCGAGGCTAGAGAAGGAACTGTTCAACGAAATAAATTTTATTGGAAGGTAGAGCTGGGACTCACTGATAGTCTTTGTTGTTTATATATATACATCTTGCTTGCTGTTGTTTTAATATACCTAATATTTTAGTTAGGTATGACAAAATGCAAACGCTATTTCTACATGCATCAACTAATACAGCTCTTTACCTATTATCAAACAAAATATACATAAGATCTACATTTGTAGTTTAAATCTTGCTCTCAGTAGCTGCATTAAAAAGTCCTGGTTCACTAGTTGTCAAAAATGCAAAGCACTAAATCCAACGTTGTATACACAACTAAATACATAAAACAGATGTCCTTATTCACCTTACAGCATCCAGAAACTATTGCAAATACATGACTGTTATAAATATGGAGGGGGGGTGGGGGGGGGGGGGGAAGGGGGGGTATTGCATCGACTAAAACAGCTCTTTACCTATTATCAAACAAAATATACATAAGATCTACATTTGTAGTATAAATCTTGCTCTCAGTAGCTGCATTAAAAAGTCCTGGTTCACTAGTTGTCAGAAATGCACAGCACTAAATCCAACGTTGTATACACAACTAAATACATAAAACAGATGTCCTTATTCACCTTACAGCATCCAGAAACTATTGCAAATACATGACTGTTATAAATATGGAGGGGGGGGAAAGGTAAGGGGCAGCGAGTGGGTGTGAGTGTAAATTGGGCTGGGAACATAATATAGGAGGTCAGGAGGTGGGACTAAATGAATGAACAGATGATCATATGAAAGAGGTATAGGGTAAGTGGAAAGACAATGTAGGCAAAGCTACTAGGAATGTAATGGGTGCTGCTGGAACCGTGTAGTCAAAGGGTCTGAATATAAACTGAAGATCTGGATTCAACGAATAGGTTTGCCTTTGAGTATGGGCTTGATTGATACCCTATCATTCAGGCCGAGGCTCCTATCAGCCCTCAGTCTAACAATCCATTTCACCTCTGTCTGTTCTGTTTTATTACATACATCCCCTCTTCTATTACTAGGTCTATTCAGATCTATTACTTGAAAAACAAAACTGTGTTCATTCGAGGTGTTCGAGATATGTTTGGCCAGTGCATTGGATGAACATTGCACCTTAATTTTGTATACATGCTCCCTGATTCCCTCTTTTAGTTTTCTATCTGTCTTTCCTACGTAGAACGCAGGACAGTGTACGCATGTAGCCAAATATATAACATGTACAGAAGGTAAAGAGCTGTTTTAGTTGATGCAATACCCCCCCACTCCCCCCCCCTCCATATTTATAACAGTCATGTATTTGCAATAGTTTCTGGATGCTGTAAGGTGAATAAGGACATCTGTTTTATGTATTTAGTTGTGTATACAACGTTGGATTTAGTGCTTTGCATTTTTGACAACTAGTGAACCAGGACTTTTTAATGCAGCTACTGAGAGCAAGATTTAAACTACAAATGTAGATCTTATGTATATTTTGTTTGATAATAGGTAAAGAGCTGTATTAGTTGATGCATGTAGAAATAGCGTTTGCATTTTGTCATACCTAACTAAAATATTAGGTACTTCAATTTTACAGCGGAATGGTGCAGACAATGTCTTGCATTTTAACTTATTTTAATGTACTTTGATGCTAACAGTTTTAGAGCTGCACTAGTTGATGTATGTGCAAATAGCATCTGTAATTTGCCATACCCAGTAAGAATGTTAGGTGATTCATTTTTGTAGTGCCCAAAAGTTTTAAGAAAATGTTTTGTATCTTTAATATATTGTAGTTTGAACAGGATGTGACATCATTATGTCTATGTCACATCCTTTATAAATGTTTGTGAATGTTTTTTAAAATTTGTATAACGGCCTGAAGAAGACCTTGTCGAAAGCGCTTGCGGATGTTTTAATAAACCAATTCTTTTACTTTCACCTCGCTGAGCGCTTGGATTATTGATTTTGTGTGATTCTCAAGTTATTGTTCGTGGAGTTGACTGGTGTTGTTGGAAGTTCCTAACAGTGCTGAATAGCAATTAGTGACTTTTGTAGCTGATTTTTTGAACTCAAACAGCGTATGATGTTGTGCCTAGCAGGCAGCCACGTTGAATATTAACGGACTTTGTGTATCCAGATTTCTGCATCTCAGTGCAACAGCTTTGACTTGAACAATTGGACTTGGTATTATTTTGTGTGTGCACGGAGCCTGTTGTGAGTGTTTACTTGTCTCTGCAAAAAAATAAAGATGATGAAACAGAACTTGTGAATTGTAAACATGCACTTTCACCCTTCACAAACCTACATGTACACCTGTAAAAGTGTAACCTGACACACACCCGTGATGTCATCAGTCACAGTTGCCATCCATTGAAAACAACCACTGAGAAAGTGCCTGCAGGAAGTGAACATCCATACACAGTTATAGTTTTTTTGCTATTCAGCAATTCTATTGTTTTTTTACCTCATTTCATCTTCACCATGCTGACAGCCCTGAATCTACACATTTGGTAACTGTGTAGGCAGGAAAACTGAAGGGGAGCCCAATGTTATAAACACAAGGGAGGGTATTACTTTGCTTTATATATGCACAGACAAATACAGTTTTTGATAACCTTTGACTGTATTCTTTCAGCTAAATACTGCATATGCTTACATGACAATATAAATAGTCTGTTTCATAAACTTTACACTTTTAGCTGTCTAGTTATAAGTATATTCTTCATTTGGTTTTAGGGAAGTGAAGCTGCATGTATGTCTTGGCACTTAAAAAGGAGTGTTGCTACTGCTACTCTACTTTTGTAGCATCCACCCTGTCTAATTATGTAATAATGTGTTTGCTGTTACATGTTAAGGTCAGTTCTGTAAAAGTCTAATAACTTTACTTGCCAAAAAGTTTTTCAAATACACAAGCAACATGAGCACAGAGTCTACACGGTTGCCTTACAGTTGAATTGTTTCACCATGTTAGTTTGCTTCAGTAGCATACAGTTCAGCTACTTATGCTGTCATTTGCATGCCACAGAATTTACCATATTTTCACGTGAGTGTGTACCGCTACACTGAGTTTATTAAATCTAAAACTTTTTGCAGGATGCACACACACTGAAAAATGACTGTGTAGGCTTTATTGAATCCCCCCTCTTTATTACACTGTTGCTTTGTGCCCCTTTTACATCCTTTGTCAGCATGTCCATTTTTTATAAATTAAGATTCATTTTTATTAAATCAATATAAAATTATTTATGTTAAAGATGTTATTTTTAAAATAATCACATTTTAATTTTCTGAGTTACATTTCCCAAACTACCCTGCTTCTTATTTCTGCACTAATCTCATTATATGAATACACTTTCCAAGTTTAACATCCTCTGCATTTTAATTTTTTCAGTAATCTTGCCCTTGTTCTGCATTAGCTGTCACATGTGCTCACTAACAAGATTTGTCTAAAGGCAACAATGTTTGTTTACATTGTGTGCTCGAGCTTCCATGCACCTTTTCATGTATGCTAACATTTGGTCAAGCCACAAAAAGGTGCAAGTAAATGTGTAGCCTTCCTTAGCAGCATGCATATTCATTGAACACTGCTACTCATCACGCTAACACAAAGTAATCGTGTAGGCTTAGTGCAAAGTATACACAGTTGTTGATTCCCATGGCTAATGTTAGCTGCTGTTTCTACTCTCTCACATTACTTGGCATTACATAAAGGCCTGATAATGTGAGACAGAAATGTAAGTTCTGATGTGGCAAAGAGATGTGAAAAGGACGAAGGTCTCAGTTTAATGTGCTGCATGCACTGGTCATTGCTAGAAATACCCTCATCACTTTATTTTCCTTTTTCAATTTGTTAAAATGTACTTTTTTTGCCTTTTGCATTGTGTACTGCTTGGCAGTGTGCAGACAAGGTTAACAGCTGAAGGCAAAAATGAAAAATTTAATTTGGGCTGCCTTCTGTAACACAAACAAGGCTGGTGCTGGTAAACGTCCATCAGCACTCTAGAGAGTAGTGAGTGAAGAAAATGCACCTGTCAGCTAAAGATCTCTATGGCACAGGGTAACTGCAGTAAATTAAGAAAAAGAGGACAGGTAATAGGGTCATAGGAGGTTACTAGGTTATTGGCCCTAGTGCCTTTATAAGCCTAGCCATGTTATATCCTTGTTTCCTTATTGACCAGGTTGTATGGTCTGTATTTGCAGCTGGAGTTTATGATCAGCACTGACTGCCCTTATCCAAGAGGGACATATGTGAAACCTCTTGGGTGAATTTATGGTCTCCCATTCAGTTGTTTAACTAACACTTAAATAGGGTCATCAAGGAGCTCTATTTTACGTGAACTGAGAGTTTGTTCCAAAGTAATGGCAATCTCTGGGAGACATATATCTCTCTCCAGCATGTCCTGTAAATGTCGCAGGCTAGGTTAGGATCCCTAGTGAGTGAATCTTGACCCATTTAACTTGCAGATGTGCAGTATTTCCCTTAGGGCAGGGTCCGAGATTGTCTGTAGGCCAGACACAAGTCACCTCTCAGCAGCCTATAAGATACAGAGTACAGTGAGAGGACCTTCAGTCTGTCCATGTAGGTCATGTGTTGAAAGCCCCGAATTTTCTTGGTGAGAAACCTCTGAGGTCTCCCAGCTGCTGCAGGTGTCTGGTGAGATAAATATAGAAGGGAGTGTTGTACTCTATTAGTGGTCTGATGAGGGATGAGTACAGGGGAGTTATAACATCCTTACTCTGAATACAATGCCCTTACTTATGAGATGTGCAACATAGAAGGTGTTTCTTACCATTGTGGACACATGGCGATTAAAGTTAAGGTAGCTGTCTACCTGCGTTCCCAAATCTCTCATCACAGGGTCTGAACAAAAGTGGGTACTGTTAATTTTGTAATTTGCAGGGACTTTCCCTTTTCTAAAAATGGATGATAATACATTTTTTTGCATTTAGTTTAACTCTGCTTTTCACACCAATTATTTGTCTATGTGAGCCCTTTTTGCAATATGTCAACATTGTTGAGGGACTCAATGATTGCGCCCAGTTTGCAGTCATCTGTGAACTTGGTAAGCCACAGGCCATCTATTTTCATCTGTACTTCTGAGAAATAGATTCCAAACAGTAGGGGGGCCAGCACAGGTCCTTGTGGTAGACCATTGGTAAATGGTGTGGTGATAGTGGTGGAATCCCCAACTTTGACTGTATGCATTCTGTCGATGAGACAGTTGGCTACCATCTCATGGGATATGCATTAACTCCCAGCTGGGTGAGTTTCGTAATGATGCCTAAGTGGGGGATTGTGTCAAAAGCCTTGGCTAAGTCAAGATAGGATGTATGTACTGTTTTTGCTTCATCCATGGCTTTGGTGACATTCTTGAAGAAATCCACCGAGTGTAATAAGCATGATCTACCCTTAAAGAAGCCAAATTGGGTCAGGTCAAAAGTTTGAAGGTCACCTATGTCTTTGCTGATAAGGTCCCATGATGATTCTCTCCATGACCTTGCATTTAAGGCTGGTTAAGCTTATGGGTCTATACTTCATAGGACTGGTTGATGGACCCCTATGTGCAAGGGCATTACTATTTCCATTCTGCTGGGGCAAAGCCAGTACTTAGACCGTGGTTGTAGAGAGTGCCAAGTGATTCTGCTAGGTCCTGTTTTATACCATTTAGTAGGCAGCCTGGGATGTTATTTGGTCCCATAGAAGCTGTGTTTTTGGCCATGGAGAGTGAGGTTATGACCTGCTCTTCGGAGGTACTAGGTAGAGGCAGGGTTCTAATACAGTTTATATACGCTTTTACTGAGGGGGCAAGAATGACATTTGTCACAAACTCTTGTCTAGAACTGCAACAGTATATACAAATGAGTATGATAAATATGATTTTTACACCAAAGTTATCATTAATGTTTGCTATATAAGTGCAATATAATGCATGCAAATTATGTTAACCATGACAAGGATGTGAATAGCTAATTTAAAATGCACTTACATAGGTATAATGAGCACAATAAATGTGTTATAATTATTCCTAACAAAATATTAAACTATATTATTAAATATATTATAATAACGTCCATATTCAAGCATAACTTATTTCTATGGATGGGAAATAGAAAATTTGCCCCAGAATTTCCCCCTGTACTACTAATACACAGAGGCATCCCTTAAACACTTTATTCCATGCATGGGTCCCCTCAAATTATCTATGGTATGATCTCAGTTATTCTCACTGGGGATGATATATAGTTATTGACCATGGGATGGGTAAGGTCAGTCTTTAATCAAATCAGATAGGTTAATTCAAGGACAAAAATTGAATTTGGCTAGGCTTAAATTGATCTGCAAGGGCAGCAAGTTTAGTATTTATCCACAAATCTATGAGCCTATTATGACTCATCACATTTTATTTTATTTTATTTATTTTACATTTGTTAACTGGGCTGGTCTAACTGGATATATTTCCATTTTCAGTAGAGGCCCGGGGAGAAAAGCTCCAGTGGCAACAAATAAAAATTGAAATTAAACATTTAAAAATTAAAATAAATTAAAAAAATTAAAAAATAATTAAAAAAACAGTTAAAAATTAAAAATCAAAATATCAAAAGTATGTGTTTTGAATATGTCATATGAAGTATATATGGAACAAAACCAAACATGTATTAATCAGGTCATGTGACTCCATGCTTCTGAAATGTTATTTACAACCACAAATTATGCCTTTAATACAGAACTCCAGGACCATGAGTAGTTCAAGTCACACACATACATGTATCTCTTAAGCACATCTCCATTCATTTTGAAAGTAGTATATCTCAAATAACCACATATAAAAGGAAGTTCTCCTGTGCCACTGATAGCTTGTAAGCAAAGGTTAACATTTCATCCTTGTTCTTCTCTTGAGTTTGATTACAAGGTGATACTACTCAGTGTGGATAGTGTGTAACTTCCAACAGCCTGTTGTGTCACTAGTCATACCAATTTACCTTCAAGCAACAATGGTTAAAAGAAACACTATAAAGCATGTCAGTGTTTAACACTGGAACATGTGTAAGTAGGTAGAGCATCACTCATGGCCAAATCTTACTGCCCTATTTCACGCCATCTTTGCTTTTGAATGGGATTTTTGCCAAAGTGTCTGTCAAGCCCTTTTGTGCTTTCAGTTGTGCAAATGCAGCTGACAATGCTGTGTATCTTTACACGCAGGCTGTTACATGTGAGATCTGAACTGGGTGCCAATTTACACACATAGTTTTAGCTTGAATTCTATTGACATGGCTGGTGTAGGTGGGGATGGTGTTCCATTTGGACCACAAAAGTGGAATCTTAAGCATTCCAGGATCTCTGTGGCACCCTTCCTCAAGTACTGCAGCTTTAGGCTACTGCAGGTGGCTTATACTGGGTATCATTATAAAGCTGATACTTAGAATAGCTTTTCCAAGACTTTCTCCAGTGCCGCTGTATTCCGCATACTGGGGAACAATGTTGCCACCATTACAGTGACATGACGAGGCAGAAGCAGGACCTCCTGAGCTTATGGGTAGAAGAATTTAAGACAACAAACACTCCTCAGTTGTGTAAGTATAGTCACCCATCACCAGTCATTGATACAGCATGGATTATCCAATCAGTGCATTATGTTTTCATATCTTTTTTTCTTACTATACAGCTACAGATCAGCTAGCACAGAACCATGAGGCATATCAGGAGAGAATGGCTCATCTCAGAGAGGCACAGGGTAGATATGCATCAGGTACAAATGCAAGACAGATAATATTTTTTTTATGCATCAGGTATGAATGCAAGACAGATAATATTTTTAGGTCATCAGTCCATATTAGCTTGAGAAGGCATATCTAAACTTTTTTTATCAGGCATGCTTGCCTTCTCCAATAGATCTGGGTGATTGCATTAGGCTTAGCTGTATGTTTGTTTAATTCCAATAAGCAGAAATTAGCTTTTATTACAAGATAGTATGTCTAAAATATTAACTGCAATATTGAATGACATTAACACTTCATTGCTGATAACTGCAGTTATTAACTTGGAAGACATATATCCAATATAGTATAGTCAAATAAATGTTTCCATTCTTTATATAATAGCACTGAGATTGATTTATTTTATTACACACTGATGCCTTTGCATCATATCTGGATGAGTCAAGACTGAGCATATTTATCTGTCATATTTGTTTATGTATTGAAACAATAAAATAATGTGACAAGCTATTTAACGTATTCTCTGTTTTGTGTCCCCAACCCTATTTTACTCTTTTTTTTTTAATTTTCTCTGGGGATACATTGCTGGTGAAACCAAAATAACCATCAGCACATGGCCATACCTTCACTGTTCATTGTGGTGGGACAGCCACTTGCAGCTCACATGCTCAGAATATCTGGGTCACAACCTGTCAATGTTGTCTCCACAGCTTCTGCCCTACCTATTCCACCTGCATCAGGTAGCTCTGCCCTTGCTGCTGGTGCAGTGGTACCCTCCAGGAGCAGTAGTAGTGGACTTGGTGATTATGTCACCCATTGGGAGCTGACACGGTTGGTTGAGGACATAATGGAGAGGGGCCTTGACACCCAGTCAATAGAGTTAAAAAGGTCCTGTTTTGTATTGCCAGATCAATGGCATGTCCAGCACTGACCCAAGAAACTGACACAGGAAACAGTGATGACAGTTCTGAGGGTGAGGACTAGAGTCTCTCAAGCTGGATACAGATGCACCTTTCATATCCCCTACCTATCTCTCCTAATGATGTTTCTAACCCTTTGTATCCATTGCCATCACTATCTGTCTTATTTGTCCTGTATGTCTATATGTGCTACCTAACCTACCCTATCTATTTCTAAGTACCTTTACCAACAGTCTTCACTCTCTACCAAAAAAAATGGTCTCTTGTCCCACAAAAAACTGCCCCCTCCATGTGGAACTCTTAACTTTGCCTATATGATTGGGTATAAAGCATTCTGTTGTCACGCATCCCTGGTCTAGTGACTCTTTAAATTCATCAAATTCTGTGTACAATTCTATTTGTTGCAAAGAAGTGGATAGCTGTGGTACTCTTCCCCCACCATCCTGTAAATCCTTGCATTCTTTTCCCTGTGTGCTTCCCTATGTTTGCCCACACCCCCCCATTTTCAACACTGTCCCATCAACGCCTTTTTCACACATTTAATCTGGTCAAAATAAATAGAAACACAACACACATGGCCAAAATGTCCCATACAGAAGCCTTCAGCTTCACTTGGCATCATGTCCCAATGCTGAGTGATAGTGAATGCCATTTCATGCCCTGTGGCAAAAACTGTTGCCTTTATTAGTCTGGTTATCATCTCATAAATATACTTAAACCCATTGTGTTATATGAATACAGAGTAAAGGTTCTACTTTGAAACAGTTACTGTAACAGTTATTAGGCTGCTGGATGTAATGAAGAGTTCCTTCATATTGTGTTGAGATAATCTACATGTCTGTAGAGTGATGCTTTTGTACAGTGTCAAAGGTTTGATTCCAGATGTATATCAAACGATTATTTCATGAAATGTTATATTCCTAGCATGTGTTTCGCTACAGACTTCTGTATTTATTCCATTTATAACATTTTCTGACCCAAGCAGGAGTAGGAAAAATCTGGCATAACATCTGAAGAGTGCAGCAATAAAGCATTTGCAAACAGATTCCACCCCCAAAAGGTAGACTTCTCAAACCACTGTTTTCTTGCTCGTGTCTCATTCTTATTTCTACTTTCCTACTCCTTGCTGCCTATAGAAGAAACTTTATTGGCAGAATATTAGACATTAATAATGCCAACATCATCCGTTGCTTCAATACTTTGTCATTGTCCCTTCGATTGTGTGATTTTAACCTTGTGAAGTAGGAGTTCCTTTGTGTTTTGCTGAGATAATGCTTCAATCTACAGACTGATTTTACATAGTTTAAAGGGTTCTAATCCAGAACTCTGTCAAACTGTTATTGACTGTTTTGATTGCACTATTTTATGTGTAGCTGCTGCCTACATGTTGTGTTGAGCCACCATTATCCTGCTTCTGTTATAATGTACTTGCTCACTATTTCAGTCTCCCCCTCTCTATCTCTTTACCCTTTCCATGTTATCAGTCTGAATCCTCAGCATTTGCACAATGCTTGGCACCAAACAGCAAAACTTACTGATGGTAAATGGCAGTTCATGTCCTATGGCAAAATCTTGTGGGGTTACAGCTTAAGGCACCTGTGCTATAGAAAAACTATATCTATCCATATCTATTATGCTGCTGGATGTCACATGCACTCTAAGTGATGTTACATATAACCGTGATGAAGGCTGCTGCCTACATACTCCATTTCTTTTACATGTTATCAGTGTCCCTTAAAATATGTAATTTAAACTTACTAAATATGAGTTTCTATGGCATGAGCTGAGATAATCCTCTGATCCATACATGACTATTTTATGCTGTCAAAGGTTTGGATCCAGAAGTATGTCACACAATTATGTAACATTTTTCATATTAATAGTATATGTGTAACCCATCAGATGTTAAAGCAAACATGGGAGGGTTGTGGCTGACAAAGTTCGCAGATGACTGCAAACTAGGCGCCATAGTTGATACACCAGCGGACACATACATCCTACAAAAAGGCCTCACAGAAACGGACAACTGGTGCCTGAGTCACGGCCTTAAACTAAATGCCAAAAAATGTATAGTCATCCCCTTTGGGAAAAACAAAGTACCCACAAATTATCACATAGACGGCAACCCAGTGAGTACGGAAAAAGTAATCAGAGACCTATGGACCCAAGTCGACAGCGACCTCTCATTTGACACCCACATTGCCAAAGTGGTTAGAAAAACATTCTACCTTGCACACCTCATCATGAAGGGATTCACATCCAGATCCAAGGATGTTATTGTACCCCTATACTCCTCCCTCATCAGACCCATGATTGAGTACAATGCCCCGTTTGGTATGTACCTCACCAGGCATTTGCAACAGTTGGAGAGACCACAAAAGTACCTCACCAAGAGAATCAAGGGTCTCCAACATATGTCTTATTCTTCCAGACTAAAGAAACTCCAGCTCTATTCAGTAGCATACTGCCTGCTCAGAGGTGATCTCTGCCTGACATACAAGGCCATGTCCAATCAGGATCTGATGGACATACTCCACCTCAAAAAATCCAAATCCATCAGGACCACGAGAGCTAAAGACTTAAACCTCGGCACAAGTATGAATAGGACATGCTGGAGGGATAGATTCATAACCCAGAGGCTTCCCATGCTTTGGAACAAGATCCCAGTTCATGTTAGGCAGAGCCCCTCACTGACTCTCTTCAAGAGAAATCTTAATGAGTGGATGGGAGATCGTATGTTTACCCCAGGGGTCACATCTGTGTCACTGCTAGACAGGGGCACAGTAAACTAATTTTATTATATAAAGGGGCCTTCATTGTGTCACTACTAGACAGAGGCACAATATTCTAAATCTATTCTGTACATTTTTGTGCATTTTTGTACCATTTCATGGGGTGGCGAAAGCCACATCACTATGGCTAGGCTTACAAATGCCCCAGGGCAGATAGCCTAGTACTAAACTATGAAACTATGAAACTATGTTTGCTACATATGTTACTAACCCACCAATATACTCTTTATGTCTTCATCATGGTTTCACTCTCCTACCCTTTCTTGATCTAGATTGGAAACACTTTATTGTATACAGTAATACCTCTAAATATAGATTTTCAAAGGATGCCCATATTTCTGCATCTTAATTTGTTGTGTGTTCATCACAACATCTGGGAATTTCTGGAAAATTATTGATGATTGAACTCATTGAGTAATGCCATACATATATAGAGATTAGAAAATAAATTTTCATAGCAGAAGTCAACGTTTATAAGGCAGCATTCAAAAAGTGTCCTAACAGTTTGCTTTTCTCACACATTATCTTTTGGTTTTGTATAGAAAAATTTCCATATTGATTATAATAATAACTAATCCTACTATTCCTGGTTCCAATTTTTTACCCATAGACATAACTGGAAACAGACATGTTGACAATGAATGTGAGAGGGACACAATGCAACATTTTAAGAAAGGGCAGTAAATGTGGCATTAATATTCATAACATGCTGAGTGGAGATCATGCAAGGACAGTGAATATACTAGCGGCTATTTGCATACACTACAGTTATTAAATATGACATGCATATACAGGGAATGTATGTGTGATAACTGACTGTAGTGCTCTCTCCACTTCAGGCTATACAAACAAGATATGAGCTGTACAGCTGCTGTGTCATGCACAGCAGAAAGGGACATGTTTTACCATTTGTTGTGATTGGACAACCATAGATAGGGGGTATATTACCTTGATTGCTTTCTAAGGAAATGTCAGCACTTGAAATGCTGAGTGCTGAAAAGCCAAAAAAAAAAAAGTTTAAAAACCAGGGGAAGAATGGATCTTGAAAGTTGTTCTTTTCCTTAAAAATCTTTTTACAAATGGGCATGCCCCTCTGCAGCCCCATGTGGAGACAACAAGCACTCCCCCAAACTTATATCTATCTATATCTGTTAATCTATATGTATAGATATAGCTATAGCTATAGGTATAGCTATAGATATAGGTATAGCTATAGATGTAGATATAGATAAAGATATAGATATAGATATAGATATAGATATAGATAGATATAGATATATACAAATCCCGAGATCATCATACTTTGGAGAAAAGGGAATAGTCCAAAAATGGTACCTCGGACTTGGTATACAGAAGTCTGATCCTTCAGCCATTCAGTCTCTGCATTTCAGGCCCCACTGAAATGGATCGTAACATTTTAAATGGTTACCTTCCTTGACACATTAATTAGACTAGCATGTGTTTTATATTCATGTACATTATAAACAGTAATATAATAGCTTGTCCATGTAATGACATACATATCTGCTAATATTTTTATACTGTCATTCATGTAAACTGTGTTACTGTGATGGACATGTACTCATTTCACAGTATGGAATATCCATGACAATCACAATTGTAAACCAGTGGATTATCAATGAAGCATTCCAACAAGTTCATTCTGGGATGATTGCATGCAAATACTAACCATTTATAGTGTCGTTGTCACTTGCCCTGTTTTTTGCTTGCACAATGCATTAGCAATACAGACACTTCCTAAATATGACAGTGCACTGCAGAATAACAGTGATGGATTATGTGTGAATACGTTACACAACATTGTAACACAGTTGCAAGTGTGACCATTTGAGTGCAGACATACATTAACAGACTGACTTAACTGAGTCTACATTACTCTGAAATCCAGATAACTTGTTTGCAAAATTCAGTAAAGACATAGAGATGCCATGCAACCTAAACAAATAACTATGTATTGTAAATATTTTTTGTTTACTGTCTGCCTGAAGCACAGTAGTGATTAGCTCATTGCATTGTTGATGGCAAAATATTAGCACAGGCGGAATTGTATATTTAGGTATTGAACTTATTATATAAATTAGCAGTAGTGTATGGTGCTCTTGCTGACATTCATGCAAATAAGCAGTACACACATACAACTATGTCTGAATCTGATGGAATACTATTTCAAATTTGTCATGACATTTGCAGTTCTTCAATCCTTATATGTATGGAACAGGTACATCATAAAACACATGAGGGACAAGTATGTTACTGTGGTGGAAACATGGCTAATGGAAACAGTTTTAAATCAAGGTGGTATATTTGATGAAACAGAAGGTGTGGGAAGAGGTGGACAGTTGGTGAAAGGAATACACATACAGACATACTAAGAAATTAGTTTATGATGAATTTTTGTACATATTTGTGTTGTATTACTGATTGCTCTAGCATCATTATTATTCAGGCAAATTCATTACAAGATGGTCTTCACAATAAGTAACAAGCACATTAATATAGCAGTGGGATAATTGTCTGTTAAGAAAATTTGTAGCCAACAGTTGCAGCTACAGGAATCATAATACGCATTCAAATGCACTTTGGCATGCATTTGGATTTAAACCTTTTAGCATTCCAAGAAACATTTTGTAGACCTGAGTATTGTCAAACCACAGCACATAGGAACTCTTCACATAGTTCAAATATGAAGGCAGTTTGAAGAAAAGGAGGATGCATGTATTATTCTTAGTTACCCTCTTGACAACTGTATGCTGTACATTCAACTCTTCAGGTTATTCAGCTGAAGACTAGCCTGGCAAAGCATTGCTAAATTTTATAAAATGAAGGGTACCAAAGTAATGCAGCTGACAGCCCAAACTCACAAGATTTTGCCATGAACTGTGTACTTCCATTTAGTTTGAGTTGGAGGTGGTGCTTGGCAATATACATGCAGAGGAAACAGACTAATGACACAGAAGGGAGAAGATATAAAGACAGAGAGAGAGGGAGACAGAGAGAGTCAGGGACCAAGTAGCTTCTGACAAAGGCAAGATAATGGTGGCTTATAACAATATGTAGACAACAACTACACAGTGTACCAAAACCAGTCGGTAACACTTAGATGATGCCTGGATTAGAGCCCATTAAGACACATAAAAATTTGTCTATAGATCTAAGCATTACCTTATCTCACCACAAAATAACTTCTGTGTCACACACTTTAAATCACACAGTTAAAGGGTCAATGACAACCTACTGAAGCAGAAGGGGTGAACAGAGAAACAGAAAAAGAGATGGAGAGAAATAGCAACAGTGCATTTGTGGGACATGTAGGGCCATCTTTTTGGTGTGTTACTCTTACTTATTTCTTCATTATTAATCTGTAATGATCTGTAAATAATGTGCTTGCTATAGGGATGAAGAATGGGTAGGAGAGTACAACCAGAATTAAGATATAAGCAGAATAATGGTGGCTAACTATGTCTTCCTGTTGGAAATAGAATGTTTTTTGCAAATACTTCCTTGCTGCACTATTCACATGGTATGTTAATGAAATGGTTGTAAATAGAGATAGATACCGATGTTTGTAGATAGCTATATGATCGCACAATAATATATCATGGAATACCAGTTTGATGTACAGCTGGATTTAAACTCCTGACCCTATGCAAAAAAAATTGATTTACATAGAGGGAAATTACCTCTGCATGCTACATAGGAACTTCAAGTTCACTGCATCCAACAGCCTCTAAGAATTGTTACAGCAGTTGCTCCACAGTGGTGACTTTAGTCTGCTTTTACTCTGTATTCTAATAGTACAGCAGTTTTAAGTACATTTGCATGAAAGTAACCTGACTACTGCTACTTAAATGAAAATCTTCAGCTTTTGCCATAGGAAGTTAAATGGTATATCCGCCATCACTCAGCAATGGTGTATGATGCCAAGGTCCATGCAAATGCTTAGGACAAAAAGTAAATGCTTTTCAATGGGACATTTTAGCAAAGTGTGTTGTGTGTGTTTTGATATTTTGGCTAGATTAAACATGTGAAAAAGGGATTGCTAGGGCAGTGATGAAAATGGTGGTGGCAAGCAGAGGGTAGAAGAGAGGAGAAAGAATACAAGAAATTGCAGGAGGGTGGGGGGAGAGCACCACAGCTTCCACTTCCTCAAAACATAAATGAAGTAATGTACACAAAATGTCATGACTTTGGAGAGTCACCATACCAGGGATGGATGACAACTGCAGAATATTGCTGAACAGCCAACTGGACCAAATCAAGTATGTCAAAATGGCACAAAGGCAAAGTGAAGAGCTATGTATGTGGCATACATTTTTGTGGGACAGGTGCCCATTTCTTTCTTTCTTTTTTTTTTTTTTGGAGAAAGCAATTCTGGAGAAAGATCTTGGGATTGAGAGGGTCAGGCAGATAGGTAGGTAGGTAAGGTAGGTTAGGTATCAGGTGAAAACATACAGGATGTACAAGTCAGGCAGGGTAAGTGATAGAGACAAAAGGTTGGGTAACAATATGATTGGGGATAAATAGGGGATCTTGGAGGCATATGCATGTCTAACTTGTAAATAGTGATAATTTTCTCCTCACCCTCAGAATTGTCATCACTATCTCCTGTGTCAATTACCTAGGTCAGTGCCAGACATGACATCATTTTGGTAATACAATGCATGGCCTTTTCAACCCTGCATATTCAGGCACTGAGGCCAATCTACATAATGCCCTCCAGCATCCCTGTCAGTTCCTCATAGCTGACAAAATCACCACCTCCACTACTTCTCCTGGAGGGTACTATTGCAGCAGCAGCTGGGACACAGCTACCTGACACTGGTAAAGCATGTAGTACAGAAGTTATGGAGGTAATATTGACAGGTTGTCACCTAGATGTGCTGCCTGTGATGGTGGTACTGCAGCCACCTGTAGAGGAATGGTGAGCAGAACTTCAGTGGTCAGTCAATCTCCCTGTGCTGACAGCCATTTTGTTTTCAGCAGCAATGCATTAAATAAAAAAAAAATAAAAAAAAAAAAATATATATATATATATATATATATATATATATATATATATATATATATATATATATATGGAGCTACTACTTTTGATCGACAGCACATTTGATCGAAACACATTTGATCGACAGCACATTGGATTGAAAACCAGTATTCATGGCAATTAACAGGGATTTGTCCCCCTCCCCAAAACTGTGTGACCCTGGAGTTGATATATAAAGGTAGGGGGTGTAAGGGGCACAGCCACCCACATTGGGGGGTGTGGGGGTGAAGCTCCCCACCTATTTTCATTTAAAATATATACATTTTCTTTTCATGCCCCCTATCTTTATATATCAACTACAGGGTTGCACGACTTTGGGGAGGGGGACAAATCCCTGCTAATTGCCATAAATACTGGTTTTCGATCATATGTACATATATATATATATATATATATATATATATATATATATATATATATATATATATATATATATATGTTCTTTCAGCTTTTCCCGGTTAGGGGTCGCCACAGCAAAACTCCGGTCCGCTAATGATTGGCAGTAGATTTTTAAGGTGCCGAGGTGCCAGCTCGACACCCAACCTTCAACGAAGGCATGCCCATTTCACGCATGTCTTTCGAATGCCACTCGACCTCAGGGAGGACATGCAGACTCCACACAGAAGGCACTCCAGCAGAGAATAGAATGGGAGAACCTCTTGCTGTGAGGCGACAACATATATATATATATATATACATATATATATATATATATATATATATATATATATATATATATATATATATATATATATAAAGAAAGAGATAATTAGAGCAATGGCATGTCACTTTACTTAAGTATTCCAATACATAATCCAATGTGAGAAATATATGTGTAAATATTGGCCACATCTAGATACGATGGGAAAGCATTAATGTGTCATAAAATCAGTCATAATGGTATGATATGACTAATATTATTGTGTATTTCACTGTGCCAT
Source organism: Protopterus annectens (assembly GCF_019279795.1). Taxonomy (NCBI): domain Eukaryota; kingdom Metazoa; phylum Chordata; order Ceratodontiformes; family Protopteridae; genus Protopterus; species Protopterus annectens. Next base: position 253,036,855 of record NC_056725.1, on the reverse strand, counting down.
ACCAGATATCTGCTTCCAATGGTAATACTTGCATTTGTCAAAATTTGATTATTAATGTCATGCAGTATTGCTTTTAATAACTTGTAAATAATATACTGAAAAAATGTAATGTGTGCTTTTGGGTATTAAACCCACACACAATTAAGCTGAGATACTCATGCTCTAATGGAATCACCAAAAGCTATAGGAGCAGGCTTGTGTGCTTCATATAGAAGTCAAGGTATGTCTGTGGAAGATGATATACAGTGATGGACTGAAAATACTTCTTTGCCTTGTATTCAGATCTGATGCATACTTACCCTATGTCTCTCTGGGATGAGTTAGTCTCTCCTGATGTGTCTCACAGTTTTCTGCTATCTCTTCTGCAGCTGTACAGTAAACAAAAGAAACAAGTTACGAAAGAATAATGACTATGTTGGATAATTAATGCCATATCATAAATAGGTGAAGAGTCAGTGTAGTTACACAACAGAAGGGCATTTGCAGTCTTAAATTCATCCTACCATTGGTTCAGGATGTCCTGCTTGTGCCTCTTCATGTCACTGTAGTGGTGACAACATTGCTTCCCAATGTGCAGGATGCCAATTGCAATGGAGACAGCCTTGGCCAAGCTATTCCAAAACTCAGTCTTATACTAAGACAAGGTATAATCCCCCTCCAGCTATAATACTTCTTGAGCAGTTCTACAAACAATCTTGGACTCCTCAGTAACCCAACTTTGTGCTCTAAATAGAACACCATCCCTGCCTTCACCTGCCATATCTGTAGACGTCAAGCTAAAGGTATGTGTCTGAAATGGTGCCAATTCAGATCGCACATGTAATTGCTCGTGCACAAAGGCACACTGCATTGCCAACTGCATTTGTGCAACTGGAAGCTCAGCACTGGCTCGGCATACACTCTCACACAAATTACATCACAAAGCAGGAAAGGGGTGAAATATGGAAGTAAGATTTGGCCATGAGTGATGTGCAAACTACTCATACATGTTCCAATGTTAAACACTGAAATGCTTTATGGGTCTGTTATAATTATGGTTGATTGTATGAAAAATGTTATGATTATTGACATATTGGACTGCTTGGAATTACACACTAATATCGAATAGTACCACTGGGAATTGAACCCATGAGAAAAGGAAAGTTTTTAAACTTTTTTATTAATTGTCAATGCCACATTACTGACATGGTAATTAGAGGTATACTACTGTAAGAATTAATAGTGATATACTTAAGAGATATCTGTATATGTATCATTTTCATTATTCATGTGACTGCATTTCAATGTAAAGGGCAGTATTTGTGGTTATAAATACATTTCAAATGCATGCATTTCCATGATCTGAGTAATACATGGTGAGTTACGCTACATAGATATTTCACAAGACATACTGTCCTAAACACATACTTATGATAGTTTATGAGTCATGATAATTATAACAAGAATACTGGGCACATCATACCTATGCAAGTTCATTTTAAATTAAATATCATCCTTGTCATGTTTAACATCCTTTACGCACATTGTAGTTGACTTATATAGCAATCATTAATGATGTATTTGTTGCAGTAAACATAATTTCGATACTCATTTATATTTAGTGTTACATTCCTGACCAAAAGGTAGTGACTAATGCTATTCTAACCATCATTTGTAAAAGTATTGGTGAAATAGATTTGAATCTTGCATCAGCTATCATCTTTCCCTAAGCTCAGTTCATCTACAACTTGTATCACTGAGAAAATTACCTGACAAGTGTACTTATTTCACTCAGTACTATCCAAGGTGCTGTCAAATGTACAGCACAACTGGGATAATTTGTGCTACAGAAAGTAGACCAAATTAAATTTTTCACTTTTTCCTTTATGTTTGCACACAGGTAAGCAGAGCACAAATGCAAAAAGCATTATAAGAAAACGGAAAACTGAAAATAAAAATAAAACAATGAAAAGGTATATCTAGCAATGACCAGAGCAAAAAGTGCATCACAGTGACACATTCATCCTTCTCACACCTCTTTGCCACACCAGAATTTTAATTTCTGGCCCATATTATCAGGACTTTAGGTAATGCCAAATAATGTTAAAGGAATCTGACAACAGCTCACATGTTGTTAGCAATACTGGCAATAGTTGAGTTTCCAGCAGCAGCACAATCATATACTGAAATGTGTGTCAATATTTTTTCACCCCTTCTGTAAAATTATCTGTAAACTAGATTTAAACCTTACATCACCTGTCTTCTTTCTCTAAGCTCAGTTCAATTACACCTTGTGCCACAGAGAAAATTAACAGGCAAGTGCATTTTCTTCCCTCAGTACTATCCAGAAAGCTGACAACTGAGTAGTGGAGCCTGGCTAATTTGCACTACAGAAATCAGGCCAAATTAAAATTTTCAATTTTTTCATTTGGCCATGAATTGTTTTCACATGCTGCTGAGTGCAGCACAAATTCAAAAGGTGAACAAAAAATATTTAATAACTTGTATGTCAAAGTAACACAATTAAAATATATATCTAGCAAGGAACATATCACTTATAGCATTAGCATGGCACATTCCTCTTTTTCACATCTGTTTGCTACATCACAAGTAGCATTTAGGATGCACATCATGAGGATTTCATGTAATGGCAATTGTTCATAAAGGGAACATATAAGGATGACAGGAGGTAATTCTTGGCACAGTATATAAAATTAGTTATGACATAAAAGTTTACAATAAAATGTATTATTGTCATGATAAAAAAATTGTGAGATATAGATAAGTTCTCCAGCATATATGACATGTATGCTCAGGTTACTCATGTTAGTGATTTTTTATCACACTTTGCAACAAGTGATATGTTATAACATCTATTGGACCTATTGTTATTAATAATGAGAAGAGTTCAGTTTACAGCAACAAATGTTTAACTTCAGTTGACATGGACTACAGGTTCATCTCATATATAACATTGGGTATCAATATTTATTTTATATCCAGTAAGAAAAATAACTCTGAACTAGGTATGAACCCTGCATTGTGTGGCATCTTTTTCTAAGCTCATTTCACTTGCACGTTGTGCCACAGAGATAGCTAGCTGATAGGTAGAATTTCTACACCCAGTATTGTCCACAGCCTGAAAAAGCATACTAGCACCAGTCTGATCTATATTACAGTTTTTACCTTAGGAAATTAACTCTCATTCAGTGCTAGGAACTGCTGCCAGTCAAGAGTGGGCAATGTCAAATGGCATGCAAAAGATGAAGATATAAAAAAGAAACATTATGAAACAAGTAAAGTGTACATTTGTGATGTTTCCTCAACTTTGTTGTCATGCAACATGGACATATGCTCCTTAGGAATCAGGATGTTCACACAAACAGCATCGTCTCTAAATTTGAAACCAATAACACCAGGATATTCACATTACACACTTGAGATTATTATAAGTATTTGCCACAGACATAGCTTGAACAGCAAAAATTACATTAAGCATTCTCAAGATGTAACATTATATCAATTTAAATTATAGGTGCATAAAACCAAGTTCTGAAAGCTGTCCTTTGTAATTTGCACTTAGATGCCTGGATTATTGGGATATTGCAACAGTTAATACAATATTTCCTCCCATAAGATAAAATAACAGTTTACAACACTGCAACTCTTTTCTTCTTTTTATTTGTGAACATTATTCTTTTAGATATGCTTCTGTAACAAGATGCTATCTGATTTGCATTGCTTTTGGTATCTGTTTCCGTTAGTACTTTACTTAACTAGAATTGCAGACAATAATTACTCAGAAGCACAAACTATGGCCAGAAACAATTCAACAAATGTTAGGAATGTTGTTCTCCTAAGTTGGCCAATGTACTCACAGACTTTCTTGTAAGTCTGTTCTCCCTGAGACACCCTTGGTAAGTGTACATCAAAAAGGACTGATCATGAAACTTTGATTGTTCATGCAGCCAGACTAGTCATTCACACTTGCAAGCCTTTAACAAGTAACACTTCTCAGTGCTCATCCTTGCACTGCAAGGGCATGTGCATGCAATCGTGCAGGTCCTTACACCATGTTTACCTGTCCTTCAATTACTGCAGATTGTGGAAATCATGAATGCTAATGAGTTCATGCCTCATTTGCGTATTCATGGAGCTCAGACAACTGAATCTGCAATATATAAGGGTAATTGTGTAGGTAAGGATCTTTTATCATAGTAGGGGAGACTGTTTGGATCCAGAGAGTTTGATACTGATATTTGCTTTCAAAACTTGTTTCTAGTTTTACAACTGACTTGCAGCAAAGGAAAGTTGCTGTTTGTTTTACCTATTTATGTATTTTAACTTTACTGATTAATTGCATTTTACAATATACCTATTAGTTTATTGTCTGCATTTTTCTTACTAGCTGTTGGCATAGCCATGTATATTGGTTATTTAATGATCATTAAGATATTTGTAAAGAATGTTACCTTGCATTTAATGGAAAGTTTTATCTAGGAAACTGACCAGTTATTGCAGAAGAGTGTTGTACTACTTATTAACAAGTCAGGGGCTTTTGCATTATTAACTGCAAAAATTGTATTAAGTCTGTGATGTATACCTCACTGCACTCCACAGAAGTGGATATCCTGCAAAAGTTGTATCCATTTTTCTTCGAAAGGTATACATTATTTATGTTAATGTTGCAATGTACAACAGAGTTACACAACTGTCTTCCTGATATACTTTTATCAATTGTTTTTCATGTCCTTTCTTTGTTTGCTGTGGGGAGGAGATCTCTAATAAGTTGTATGTACTGAGATGGAGCCTTACTTTTTCATTTATTTTTATACATGATGGCTGGATACATTCATAAATATTTGTTTTGTTAACAATCATTTCTGGGTTAATTATATATTTTTTCATTTTACATTAACTATCATACAGGACAATGGTGGCCAAGGCATCTGATCCTCATAACCCACCATACAGTGACACTGAGAATGAACTGATGTCACCAAGGGTCATTCCCCGTACAGAGGCAAAGGTAACAAACCCTCCTATGATTATAGCTGGGAACAGATAGCCAATGACCTAAAGGCGGTAGACGATCATGTGCATACATATTCAAAAATAACACACAGGGCCTGTGATATGATTACACAGGTGAGACATAGGATGGCTGCAATTGCTGAAGAATGTATGGCTATGGGAGTGGTCCTGCTACTGAACCATGACTGCCTAAAACAGAAGAGTTTCTGTCCACTGTCAAAGATCCATACAGCTCAGAACAGGGTTCACACAGAACTGCAGAAGTTGGTGCTGAAGTGTGTCTACTGTAGAACTGCCAGGTATGAAATATAACTAAATACTTCTCATACTAACCAAAATGCCACACAAACAGTTTGGTGAGGTGATTGGAGGAGGCCTGCTATCCATCCTCCTCCTGATGTTGGTGTGTCAGTAGCTGCCACTTGACTTATGTGTACAACCATCATGAAGGCACAGACAGATTATTTTAGAGCATCAAGTGCAAGTACTATACATTGTACATTCTAACATGTGAGATTGCCTGAAAAGTGCTGGAGACTCCTTGGACAGGATGAATGACACACTGGATTGGACAGTGTCAAGTAATGGAGCATATGCTGTGAAGGACTGGCATCCACTTGGCCACTGAGATGCTACATTGTCTTGTGTTAACTGATGTGCCCATGCAAGATCCTGTTCCCATAGTGGCACTACTTCCACTGCTCCATCATTGACTGTAGTGTCCACACCCAGGCATGATATGACAATTCATCCAGCAGACATTGCTCATGTTCAGGTAGCACCCAGACTTTTACCCAGGACCATGGAACTAACACTGTAACCCCTGGCACAGTTCTCATTACTGGGGGCAATGACACTGAACTAACTGGTCTACCATGCACAGCTGACACCTGTCTAAGATGCAGGACTTAGTGATACCAAAGTGCTTGATTGCATTCATGCAGATGCACACACACACACACACACACACACACACACACACACACACACACACACACACACACACACACACACACACACACACACACACACACACACACACACACTCAACACAAAAGTGTCCAGACCATCTCACATACATGCACGTATATTATCTAAACACTATTATTGATGGGTATACATATGTTGCTATTGTCTCTGATATTTGGATAGTTAATGAATACATTTTTGTTACTTGCATGCACTCACATCTTTGGTGTGAAGTTTGCTGTTTTGTACCACCCAACCCCACCCCAAGCAAGTGATGATGATGACTGCTCCCTGCCCTTTGCAAATTTCTTTGCGATTTTGGTTTCCATGTATGTACAATGTGCTGAGCGGAAAGCTAATGCTTGCTATCTCAGAAGTTTGCTTTAATCCTGTCCTGGTTTACCCTAGGCTTTACCAGAAATCTTTTTATCTGCCTGTGTTAACTTCATTTTGTGTTATTTGTTACTGTTACTGTTTTTATAAGTATATTATAGTAGTATGTAGTATAAATTCATCTCCTAATTTTACTATGTGTTTTGTGTTGAAACATATTTTTCATTCTACCTTGTATTGTTTACTCATATTATGCTTTATGTAATAAATCATTGTTTATTGCCTGTACTGGAGCTTTTCTCCCCGGGCCTCTACTGAAAACGGATATGTATGTCCAGTTAGACTAGCCCGGTCAACAAATGTAAAATAAAATAAATAAATAAATGTATTGCAGAATAAATGTTTTTTTATTGATTATTTCTACTCAGTTGTGGATGATTGGTTATATAATTGTTGACCATCATTGTATTTCTACTATTCTTAGTAATGCAGTCAAAGTAGACATTTAATTATTGCTTATTGGTATACTCGTGCAACTAATGCTACCTTTGACCACCTCATGAGTTTATATACAGTCATCATCTGAAATTCCTGATGCACAGTATTAGGCAAATCCATAAATGTATATTGCAAATTTCAGTCATAAGCTATTATTGACATTACTGTACACCTGGGACATGTTCCAACTTATTCACTTGCAAGTATTTACATATCAGAGCAATCTGTTATATACCTCTGTTTTCCCATACAGGTTCCACTCTTTCCTTGTTAATATTGCAACTACAAGATGTGCCATTGAGGATTGTTACTGTCTGATGCTAACAGAAGACAACCATGGTATGGATAAGTGAATGTTCTTTTAATATTTGTATGTGCTTAGGCTGTTAGGTTTTTGCTTAGGTAGTCAGTGTATGTGCTATCCTTTGCCTCTTAGCCAGAGCCATAGCATTTTGTGCACATCTATGTCTGCTAGCATCATCGGTTGCTGGTGCTTCTCCCTCAGCCTGTTTATCTGTATCTTCTAGAGCTGCTGGCCTTGCTTGTGAACCTGGGACTGTGGTCCTTCCTGTTTAAGCTGTTTCCTGAGAATTATATTGTGCAACATTACACAGACTATAAGTATTTGTGCAGAGGTTGGTAAGTCATACTGTGGGACACCTTCTGATGTGCCTAAATATGGAAACCTTGGTTTGAGCAAACCAAATACACATTATATGATATTCCTTATCTGACAATGGGCATCATTGTATCCTTGCTCAGTGGAGATGTGTGGGTTTCTCATGGCTGTCAATGAGCCAAGGTTCCAGTGCAGAACCCACATCCCCACTAGATGGCCCTGTGGAAAGTCACCCATAGCAAATCTTATGTACAGCTCACAGCTGTGCCATATATGTGATTCATAAAAACTGGCTGGGTTACCTGCACAGACATTGCAGATGAACCCTTCAGCATTATAGACAACCTGAGAGTTTATAGAGTGGTGTCCGTTCCTGTAAATGTATTGCCTTCCCTGTTCACTGGAAGGTGCTTTTATTTCATTGTGCATGCAATCTATGGTCTCCAAAACTTCAGGGAAGTACACTATTGCATAACAGTCCAGTGTGTTTCTTGATTTCTCCTCAGGGGTCCATGGGAAACAGATAGGCTCCATTGCATGTTGTAACTTTGCATTTAGAAAATGATGTAATATTCTAGAAGCTGAGGCTCGTGACACCCCTAATATATCTTTTTTGGGTCTCTGGAAAGTACCTGTCGCTAGTATATATAATGCTATATATATCTTAGTTTCCATTAGGATGGGTTCTCCACAATTTCCCTGGAGCCTCTGGTGAGGGTGACAGAGGTTGCATATTTCCTCTAGTGTTTTCCTAGCCACCTGGTATCACTCTAGAATTTCAGTGTCATGCAGTCCATGATAAGTCAAATTGGATCTAAATACCCTTCTTTTTAGCCAAGGGCTGACAGCAGAGACAGCAGCACCTTGAATTAAAGCCTGCTGCACATACTATTTGAAGGAGGCAGCAGCAACCTCTAACAAATTCCTAGTGTACTTAATAGTCAGTAGTTGCCCAAATATCCCCGTTATGTGCAAAGAGGCACATTGTTCTTCGTGTGTAGACCTGTTCATTCCAAGACTAGATTTAGATTGTTTGATTCAGCCAAATATCACTTCTGTTACTCAACTCCTAAGTTCTTAGGCACTACTGCCCTTCATCCCACATTAGTAAGCAAATGGAACTATGTATTTTCACTTCCTGGCCATCTCTATAGCGAGTCCGGCTGAAGTGGGAATCCTGAGACAATATAGCAATTATCTAATATTTATTGATCAATTCTCAGCACTTAGACAAACTGACATAGTGTGGGAGAGCTATAGTTATATAACATTAATGAAGGTAAAGCTCTCACACTTTGCTACTACAAATATTTAGCAGGTTGGTGGTGCCAGACAGCACCACACTAAACCAATCAGAAACAGTTCAGTTCAGACCCAACATATAGACCTGCATATGTTGAGACTGTTAAAAGTAACCTACTTAACTGCACAAGTCTCATAAATATAACTTAAGAAACAAGTACACACAACAACCTCACAAATACACAACGCAGGTAACACCTATCATAAAACATGCATCCAAGAGTCACATTGTCTCAAGTCATAAACCTGTAAGGCAAATCACCACACAATCCAGTATTCTAGTTATAAAGGTTACTCCATAGGGAGACATGCCGATGCCTCACTCACCAGGCTGAGTAAGGAGATGGTCATGGTTAGTTATCTATCAGGCATCAGGATTTTCCATATCATGCAAGCACTCAAGTCCTTACATCACAATTACACATATGACACAGATATTGTACATGTGGATGCAAATGTCCTGACAGATACCTCTCAGGACTGTATGAAGAGAGACATGATAGAGTTTGAATATGATCCTAGCACTGCACAGCCTTTTACCATTACCAACAATGATGCCACAATATGAACAAAAGATAACTGATTTCACCTGACTTAGCTTCTGGTGTCATTCCTATGGAGTATACTATATATTAGCCTGTGAAGAGATGGTGAACACTCCTAACTGTTTTGCTAGGGATGGCCTGCATATCTTACCCAAGGCTTGCATATATTGGGTAAAACCTAGTCCACCACAGTAGTGCCTCTTTAGGCAATGTCAGTCCTGTAAATCTTCAAACATAATTAAGCAGAATTTGGACAATGCTGCTCAATTCTTGGAGCCTTAACAAAAATCTCTGTACATTACAAACTCTGCTTTCCCTGAAAAGCATCAGTTTATGCATTGTCATGGAGACCAGGTACAACAACAGACAAAACACTCCATTAGTCCACCTGTAAAGGCCTACTATATTAGATGAAAATACTAAAGGGCGAGGATTCTTTATATTCTTAAAATAAAATCTCTTTTTCAGACTCATTAGACAATATAATGACCAGGAAATCTTCCACAGACAACTCACTATAAACAAAATACTTATAATTTTAAACCAAACTGCAGGATCTCCTCTATATATTCATTAGCTCACAGCTTTTATCTAACCAGTATAGCATCCCTATGTATTAAGCCTAATTATGTTCTCCTAGAAGACTTTGCTTTCTGTACATAAACTGGGAGATTTATACATTATCAAATATGCATACCTAGAGATTTCGGGTCTATATTATATATTTGAAGTTTCAAAACTTTGAATTCCATATGTTTGACAACATATGATTGAAGTTTGAAACTTTGAATATATAATAAAACATCAAAAAAGCCCCCCTGCACCCCCCACACCCCCCTACTTAAATATACCAACTCCGAGATCGCACTTCAGTGCAGAAAAGGGAAATTCTCCCATTGTGCACCGTACGGTGCCGTTACATTTAACCTTCAAACTTTTCAAAGTTTGATCATATGGTGTTGACCATTTGACATTCGAACTTTGAAAAGTTTGTTCATGTAATAGGAACCCAAGATTTCTGGACTTGACCAGTTAGTCCACACTCCAACCAGAGGTGATAAAATTCTCTTCCCCTCCAATTGTAACCTTCTCCAAGGTCAAATCAGACCACAGTCAGTCATAGTCACCTTACGACTGCCACCTAAACCATCCTCCAAAATCTCAGAATTTAGAGACTATCACCTTCCTACTCAGTGATTCCACTGCTTATGTGCAATCCTTAACTGACAAATTCCATGTACATGTAAATAGTTGCATAGATGCATCTGACACCCTCAGGAACAAATAAAATACCACATTCAGAAACAACCCCCCTAATATATAAAGTCTGTATAATAAAATAAATAAATCACTGCATGAAAAAATAAATCGAACACTCAAGAAGAAAAAAATGGTCTTACTTAAATAAAACAAGGAAGTGAGGTTTGTTGTCATATTAGACAAAGCTATATATGTGGTAAAAATGGGTCTATATTACCAAATTGAAAACCCGATTCAGCGAACACCACATGACCGACAGGTATAGCACGAACTGCAAATACGCCGAACCCCTCAACTGCAAATTTTCAAATCTCGAACCATCATAATCGGCCAACACCACCGAGCACTAGATACTACATACCCATAATAAATAAAACACATACATACACTAACCAAACCCTACTTCTAACCCTACACTAAATATTACATACATTACTATCTATGCACTTACCTTAACCCACACCTTAACCCTAAGGTCTGTAACTATCAAACACTTACCCTACAGACATATACCCAAACAAAACAAATAATCCTTATATACATTACTTATCTATGCACTTATCTTAACCCACACCCTAACCCTAAGGTCTGTAACTATCGCACACTTACCTTATGGAGCTATAACTCCTCAGATGGGCCAACTATGACACTTCAACATTTTGTGTTTCATGGTTTTGAATGTTTGCCGTTACCATAGTTCACGCTATACATGTCGATCTTGTGGTGTTCACTGAAATGGGTTTTTGATCTGGTAATATAGACCCGGTAAAAATAGCCACCCAGGTGAAAGATAACCACAACGTTTTCTTTAATTATGTTAGAAATTTCAGAAACAATTCCCAACACTGTACAGAGCTAATAGTAAATGATATTACATACTCAGACCAAGAGCACATAGAAAGTCTACTAAAGGACAAATTCATCTCTAATCTCACCCTTCTATCTCCTCCACTATTCTCAGAAAACATGCCTGCATCTATATTCCCCCTAAGCCCATGAGAACTAATCTATGGTACTGGATACATATTAGGCTACTAGCCTGAAACAAGACTTGTCACCCCCCCCCCCCCACAGAGGCTGTTCAATATTAGCCTCAAGACAGTCTTTATGCCAGATGAATGGAAGACAGCAACAGTCATTTCCTTACAAAGGGTGGGTCTTCAATGGATTTGGGTAATTATAAACCCATAAGTCTGATCAGCTTCCCCTGTAAAGCTATGGAAAGGATCATTATGGAACTATTATAAATGGATGTAGGTAACCCACTGGCTCTTGTCCCATCCCAGTTGAGCTGCACCAAGGACAGGTTCTACCAACTTAATCTGGTCTACTTTTTCAAAAAGTCATTAAGCAATGGATGTGCATAAGTGATCACTGCATATCTGGACCTCACAAAGGCATTCAACACCATCTCACATTCGAATATCATAGATAACCTCTCTCAGCGAAATATTAACCCTTATGTGATTCACTGGATAGCAAACTGTAACCAAGGAAGTAAGGGTGGGCAGCTCTACCTTTACCAAAAGACCTGTCACTACCAGTTTGCCTATGGTTCGGTCCTTGGGCCAGTCCTCATTGGAATTTACTTCTCTGTGGCCAAAGCTTACATTAAGGGTTTTTGGCTTACCAAGTCTGCAGATTACTGCAAACTTGATGCCATCAAAAAGTCCTACAAAAGGGCCTTTCCCAAACAAAAAGTTGGTATCAAAACCATGGACTAAAAGTAAATGCCAGGAAATGTATAATTACATCATTTGACAAGCATGACTCCCCTTGTGCTTATCATATTGATAACAACCCCATGAAAACTGATCCCATAGTTAAAGAACTGCAAAACCACACTGACAATGAACTGTCCTTCAATTATCATGTATCCTCTAGGTCATAGACAGCTACTAGGCTTGCGATCTAGGGTACCATTGAGGAGTCTAGCCTAGATTCATAGTTGTCATTAAGTACTGCCTGGTTATATGACTTGCTCAAGGTTATGCAGTAGGCATCTTTGAGCATTACAGCTCACATCCTTAAAACTCTGCACCAATGTCTAGATTGTATTATAAGGAAGTGTTTTTTTCATCACACAGCTTTAATCTAAATGCTTGGCATTTTGAGCCAGGGACGTAATTGCTCCACTGCACCCAGATCTCATTAGGCTCATCACTCGGTATAATGCTCCTTTCAATAGGTACTTGTCCAAATACTTGTCACAGCTGGAATTATTACAATGTTTCTCAATAAGAAAAACAAATCAGGGGAGTAAATCATAAAAGCTATGTAGACTGATTCAAAGCTTTGTCTCTTCTCAGTATCTTACAGCCTTTTGAGAGATTACTTCTGCCTTGCATGTTGAGCCTTAACAGACCCTGTTCTATTGGAATTATTACACATTTGCAATTCCAATGGCATCATAAACACCCCATCAAGGGATGACAATCCCCTGTAAAATTAATAGAACATGCTGGATGGATAGGTATGTATCACTGCGGATGCCACTTCTACGGAACCATGTTTCATGCCACATAAACAGAATACTTCTCTGACTCAATTCAAATATAATTTGGATGAATGGAAGGATAACCACAAATTCACCCCAGCTTAGCACCAGTGGTCCTTACTGATATGGTAAACATGTAATTTCGGCATATACTTGCTCTGCCCTTCTTTGGATATTCACATTGCAAACTATAAAGTCTAATAATTACCAACGGAATTTGAGACTAGATTTTTTAAGATTTGCACAGATCAATAGCCTAGTAAGTACCTATGAACCTTTGAACCTAAGATATGCTTTTCAGGACAGCTTTGTAAATTACCACAATGGACAATGACTATACTCCAATAACGTGTTTTTGGTTGGACACCAGGCTGCTGTCTACCTACTATGCTTCATCCCACTGTACTCATCTCCACTTTTCCCCCTTCCCTTACACACATCCCTCCTACACTACACCTACCTCATTTTCTTTATATCATATTCACCCGCAGATCCAGTGCCATCCTCTACCAGCCAATAATCATCTATCATGATCTTTATGAAGCAGACTATGCCATGACATTGTAAATTCTTCATTTCTGCCTGCCTCCTCTTCCTCCATTTTGTATTATTCTGTGTCACTTGTACACTTTTTTTTTCCACTGTAGTGTTGCCCACTATTTCACCTACAGTAATAAAATGTTCTTCTGTATGCCTCAATAAAGCTTCTCCAAAAATTTCAGCTACACTTCTGGTTCACTCTTAAGGCATACCTTCAAATTTCCTTCTGTTGACTTGACAACATATCCTCCCTTAAACATGTGTACATAGTAACATATTACCTTTATAACTAACAACAATGTAATATACTACAACTTAAAAAAATATTAGCAGACTTGCATACATCTTACCTGTCACCACTATCATCCTTCACCATTACATTGTAGAAAAACAAGTAGCATTCTGTTTAGCTATGATGGCAAAGCAAATGCAGTCTAACTACAAACATTAGTTCCTGAGAAAGTACATCTAGTCTTGTTTTTCTTTGTCTTCCATATTGATTCAGAAACGTATTGCAGCCCCACTTAATACACACTACCATTACTATCCATACACTCCTCACAAGTTTTCAATCTAAGACCTCCTAATAGTGCTGCAATAAGCCCACCAGATATACAGATCTAACACAACTGAAATTTCAGTTCTAAAATATCTGCAAGTAAAACAAATGTATAGAGTTAAATAAGACCGATATAGCCAAACCTTACTCCATAAATCTAAATACTAATGTAAACTTGCAAAAATACAAACCCAGAATAAACCCCACTCAAACATAATTCATAAATGAGAACCTCATTACAAGAATAAAACTCTGACTCTTTAATTATTTAAAATTCTGTGTATCACCCACCTACTGGAAAGATTTAAAGTTAACACTACACCATGTATGATAACCACCTTAATATATGTGTTTTCCTTTTTCAGATAAAGTCTTTATCTATTTCTTTCTCAGCTACTTGCTTCCAACCTTTGCTGTGTGTATGTGAGAAAAACATGTACCTGTGTGTACATATCGTTAAACAAATCTCAGTTTTGTGATAACTCACTTTAATAATTTCACTGTATTTGCACTTGTGTTTGTACATTTGAAGCTTTTCTCCCCGGGCCTCCACGGAAAATGGACCTGTATCCAGTTGGATCTTCCCGGTTAACAAATGTAAAATAAAATATAAATAAAATAAAACTTAAACACAAAGACTGTTAAAAGGTGGGGACATTCACCCTAAACCAAGAACTGCCATATGTAATACTGTCTTGAGCAGTCCTAATGCACCTTTCTGGGGTAACCCTTTTGGATTTAAACTATGCAATATTCCATGAAGGTGTTTCTACATCGATGCACTAGAATAAACTGTGCTTTTATATCTTGTGAAGTTTATTCCACTTGGATCTTGGCTGTTTATTATTTTATAACTTCTGGTGGTCGTGATATATATGTAATACAAAGGTCTGTAGAATGTAGAATAAAATAACAGACCTGCATAAGTAGATATCTCTCTATACCCTGACATAATTGCAGTAACAGAAAACTGGCTTAAATTACACATAAAATATGAAGAAATACTGTCTCATGGCTGCCCATAATGATCATACCAGTAGCACTGCAGGTGGTGTAGCCATTTCATATTTTAACATTGTTGAGCAGCCCACACAAATACCAAACACTGATAAGTTGAAATTATGGTGACTACACTTAAAATGCACTCAGGAAAAATCAATACATATAGCAACATTGTATATACTTTCTATTGCAGACAAATTAGCCTCTAAGGATATATTGCATTGGCTAACTAGAATGAAATATATATCTTGAATCAATCCTATGTGAACTTAGTGCTGATTGACCCAAGCGTACATATAAGCTGTTCACCCCACTATTAGTCTCTATGGATTAATGCAGCAAACACATATCACAAGAACAGATGCAATTACTAAAAAAGAAAACATTTTGAATGGGATACTCCCAATAGATTCCAGTAAACTTGCCTATGCAGGAATTATGCTTGAGACGATTAGTGATCATAACTGGATATTTGACATATGGAAACATACCAACATTCATAGAAACATACAATATAAAACAATCAGAAATACAATCAAATGGGAGCTTTATTGCCCATTGAAATTCATAGCAACTGGAGACCATTAAAACTCTTTCTTTAAATGATGTACTAACTCTGTTCAAATAAAACCTTCCTGTCCATCTTAAACTCCCTTTCTCTTCAGTGCAGGAAAAGTCAAATTAGAACATGCAAAATGGCTTTCACCAAAAATAAAAAGTGAACGCACAAAACAGACAAAGCATGGAAAGTAGCATTTTTAGAAAAAATAAAAAGAGAACAATCTGCACCAATATTAAGCACTTGCAAAACTTAACTAAAGGTATCATTCTTAAGGTTAAACTGTTATATTACTCTACAGGCAAACCACAGTAGGACTCCAAACCAGCGTTGGTAAACAATCTATAAATTTACTCAGCCTGGTAAAAATTGTAATCCTGACCATTTACAGATGAAACAAACTATAGCACAGCATACATATTTAATTAATTATATGTAAATGCTGCTAACTCCCTTAATAAATCCAGTGCACCCAACACAGTACTAAGTGATAGACTATGTCACTGTTACCTTTTATAATTATTACCTTCGCATTTACCACAACTCCTACGAGAATAATGCACTTATTCAAAAACTTAAACCTGCCTTTCTTGTAGCAGATAGTTTCCACTGAGTGTCTCAAACTATCTATGCTTATAAATTGCTCTCCCCAGGAAGCCATAGTCACATAAATCTTATTCCCTTACATAAAGATAGTAAAAAACCTAAGCATGTAAATTACAGACGTATAGTCACCTTGTTCCCTCTACCTCAAATATTTGAAAACATGTTAATCTATAGTTCATTAAATACCTAATAGAGAACAAATTACTTTCCACCACAGAGAATGGATTTAGGACAGGCTACAGCAAAGAAATAGCATTACTATTTTTCACAAACTATGATCGTGGAAGATGAAATCAAGGTGAAATCAGAGTCTCTATTTGTAAATCTATCAAAAGTGTTTGATAAAATTTCACATCCCATACTATTATCTTGGTTCAAGGAACCAGTCTACACAAATAGTACAATTAATTTGTTTAAAATTTACCTTCACCACCAGTCACACTGTGAATAATTGACAGGTGAGCCATCAACTCATCAGCAAACAACACTAGATGTGCCACAGGGTTCAATATTAGTACCTTTACAATGTAATATACTTATAAATGAAATGCATGCAGCCACTCTTCCAGCAAATATAATCTAATATGCAGGAAATTCAACACTAATATGTACAGTATCTTCAGATAAACAGTTCTGAGATGACCTACAGCATTCTTTTACAAGAACTGAAAACTGACTAGATTAATCAAAACTGTTCCAAAATTCAAAGAATGTTCACCTCCAACCTATTAATAAAACTATCGAAATGTAAAAAATGTTCTCACACCATAAAAGAAAAAAAATGAGATAGTACAAAGCATGAAACTATTGGGTATAATAACTGACCACCGATTAAGGTTTAGTTAACATATCAAATATGATATTCAAAAAGCAAACTTAAACTAGGAGTTCTTCATAAAGGCAAACCTTTTCTATCAGACCATGCAGATAAGATCACAGATCAAACTATCTACTCCCTAGTCCTCTGTATGCCTCATCAAGTTTGACTGACCTGCAGTATTCTCAGCTAGCTAGACTGGAGCAATCCTATGATAGGAATGTAATGTTTGGAGCAATCTTATAATAAGAATGTAATGTTTATGAGTAATCCCATTAATCAAACTCATTGTTTTCTTGCACTTCAGTCCCTTAATTGATATAAGCTACCTAATCTATTAGCCTACACTCTCATTAAAACTACCCACACCATCCTCTACAGCCCAGACACATGCTCTGCCACCAGTCAATTATTCAGTTGGAACTCATCTCACAAAGACTGCATTTACTAAACCAAGTCTAAAAATCATATCTGTAACTACTTGTACTGGGTCTATATCACATTATCGAAATTTGAAAAGATCGAACACCATAAGCTTGACCTTGGAATCTCGAAATGTGATATACTCGAACGCTTAGAACAGCAAATTTTTTTCCAAGGGAAAAAATTTGCTGTTCCGAGAATACACACACACAGCACAAAACCACCAAAATCCATAATCCACACATACACACTTCACAGAACCCTACACTAAACTGTACATACACTACTAGCTATCCACTTACCTTAACTCAACACTAACCCTAAGGTCCCTAACTAACGTGCACTCACCTTACCCGCTCCCTAACCCTAAGGTCCCTAACTAACGCACACTCACCTTACCCACTCCCTAACCTAAGGTCCCTAACTATCGCACACTCACCTTACCCACTCCCTAACCCTAAAGTCTCTAACTATAGCACACTAACCTTACATCGGTCTGTTCACACACTTACCTTAACTCGGTCCGTCACCTTTGCACCACAGTCGAGGAAATAGCGAAGCCACAGAAATGGCCCACCGAATACTTTCCCTAGGAAAATATTCGGTGTACTGCAGCTTCACTGTTTCAAGCATTCACTGAATAGGGGTCGATATTATAACATTTGAAGTTTTAAGACTTTGATGTTAAAATATAGACCCACCTATACTATATATATGCTACTAGACTTGGAACTCAAACCGAAAAACACCAGAAATAGCTTATTTTGTCTCCTAGTTTAAAATGTCATTGAAAAAATACCCGTCATCCAATAGTGCTGCACTTGTTAACATTCTCATTACTAAGCCCCCTTCCTATTCTAACCCTTTTCCCATCCATATTTTAAAATCCCAGTGAAATCATGCTCATTAACAAAACAATCTTGGTCATGTACCAGCAAGTTTACTAATAGATCTAGTAAATATCATAAAATCTTCACACTTTGTCTCCTGTTTACGTGTCAAGTGAGCAACTGTTTATATAAAATATCCATATGATTCATCTGCTGTCTATGTGACTTTATATACACACATACATATTAAAAAAAAAAAAAAATATATATATATATATATATATATATATATATATATATATATATATATATATATATATACATTTATATTTACATACACACATGCAGACACATACATTTATCTCTATCTCTGTACTGTAAAATAATGCCGAATGTTCTTTAGATATGTGACTTAATGTACTTAACATGGCCATCACCTGTTCAACTATTTATAGCTTAGAGTTATATAGTACATTTTATTGATAGCTCATCTTAATTGCCTGTGTAAATACAAGTAGTGTAGAGGTTTTCTCACTAGGCTTCCATCAAAAAGGGGTTTTGACCAGCTGGACTTTCTCATTAGTCAAAGGCAAATAAATAAATAAATACATAAATACATAAGGAAATATATACATGCTTACATACATACATACATACACATATATACAAACATTTATATTTTGATGTGAACCATGTTGTCATTTTTATTCATTCATGCATTGCTAAGGCCCATAACAAAGTATATATATATATATATATATATATATATATATATATATATATATATAATACAGATATATATATATATATATATATATATATATATATATATATATATATATATATATATATATATATATGGGTCTACGTCATTTGATCAAAATACCATTTGATCTAAACTCATTTGATCGAAATTTCATTTGATCAAAAACCAGTATTCAAGGCATAAAACTGGGATTTGTCCCCTTCCCCAATGTCGTGCGACCCTGGAGTTGGTATATATAGTTGGGGGGTGTGGGGGGCCCCCCACCTAGTTTCCTTTAAAAGAAGAAAATAACACAAAACGTACAGATTTTAAACTGCACCCCCCACACCCCCCCAACTATATATGCCAACTCCAAGGTTGCACGACATTGGGGAGGGGGACAAATCCCAGTTTTATGCCTTGAATGCTGGTTTTCGATCAAATTAAATTTCGATCAAATGGGTTTAGGTCTTTCGATCAAATGAAGTAGACCCATATATATATATATATATATATATATATATATATATATATATATATATATATATATATATATATATATATATATATATATATACGGGATCACTACGGAATACCGAAATTCCACAATGCCGAGACTCTGAATCCCGAGGACCAGAATCTCAGGATTGTGGAATCTCAAACATAGTGAATGGGGATTGCCATACAGTGCAGAACGGGTACTTCATTCACTTCACTGTAGTGCGATCTTGAAGTTGGTATATTTAAATTGCAGGGGGTGTGGGCGGCAGGGGGGCTTGCCCCACTGTATGCATGTTAGAATAGTTTGTTGTATGTTTTACTTTTTTTTTAAGTTTCAAGATTCCACAATCTCGAGATTCTGGTCCTCGGGATTCAGAGTCTCAGGATTGTGGAATTTCAGTATTCCGTATTGATCCTAAATATATATATATATATATATATATATATATATATATATATATATATATACATACATACATATCTATGTGAGCACCACATACTGACTTATGCCTTTTGTTTAGGCTACATGGTTCAATAGATTTAGTTTGTCCTTAACTAAGATGATGGTGCATTGAAGAAAGAAGTGCCTTAATAATCTGTATCACCAAATGGACTAAAACATTCTACTGAATAACAGAAGGCAATATAACACTTAATGAATGTTTAGTTAATTAAGGTGCCAGCCATTCTATAGAAAGGTGCTTATAGCATCCAGATAAAGTTCAAAAACTGCAGACATACAAACTTTGTCAAGAAATTGAAGGGCAGGTGATGCGGTAAATGCAAGTACTATTAGTACATCTTCATATAATAATCACATACTGTTATAATACATAAAATGACATTTTTCTTTTGTGATTACTTGCATTTGATTATTAAATATTGAATATTATTGTATATCATAAATACAGGTGTATTATAAAAGTGATTAAAAACAGAATACTGTAGACAGTGCATAATGCTTTAGTAATTAATGTTTTCTGATTATAGGGCTGCCTTATGTATTTTAATAGGGAAATAAATCTGAGCACAAATTGTCCTCCCACTAAATTACTGTGTTTATGGTAGTGGTAAACAAATTAATGTACAGTACAGTTCTTGCATACTTAGTTTATCAAAATAGTTTTATTCAAAATAATTGTCATCTCTAATCACTAGAAGTTTCATTAGTGTCAATTATAGATGTCCATTGGGCAAAGTCTGGCTGCAAAGACACTCATGGAAGTATAATTAACTTTAATTTCTATGTGGGCTTTATGATTACGTGTCATTAGATAGGTGTTGATGCATTTTTTAATGTCATCTTACCCCTTAAATGTATTGACTCCTACTTACAGAAATCAGTTCTGCTTCTGTGGAACATAATGTACAGACCTCAAATATGTATTAACATGCAAATTCATGCCTTAATTGCACACTCTCATTGAAAGTATACCAACATTTTGAGTCAGTTAGCAATGATTTGAAATGCAACTGATATGGCACTTATTTACAATGTTCATATGTGTTTACTACTGAAGATATTTGCCTTTCAACATAGCGCAATATTTTTTAACTCTTTTTATGGATTCTATCCACACACATACTCAAAACATTAACTTGATTAAGGCATAAATGTATGTACATTACTAAAGATCTCACTATTACAAGGGAATACTTTTTATATGAAAATAAGCACATTACTGCCTGATGATGCCTATAGAGGTGCAAGATACTTTCCAATATGTGGTATTTCATTTTTTTTTTCAGTAACTTATTTTAGACTTGGCTATCAGCTAACCTCTTTTCAATGTTCCAAATGGAACCACTTTAAAATATCTTCCAGCAAAATGTCTGCTTTGGATGTGTCAGTTACAGACCATATGATTACCTTTCCAAAACATATATACTTTTATCAACATAAATGTCAGATTCTTGTAAGAAGAGACATCCAAATGTTATTTAGTTAAAGACATGGAGTGTTTTTACTATAATTGTTGCCTTTCAGCATAATCTTTCTGTCTACTCTTAAACAGGTGTTGTCAGGTCGGATTCATAAATGCCTTACTCTAAGTGCCCGACCCAGACCTGTGTGCTTTTTGTAGGGCCTTGCACTGAGCTTTGATTTCATGAAACACAAAAGCAAACTAAAAATGCTTAGGATTATGATGACAGGCACAGAGTCATTCAACTTAAGAGTTCCCAAAGCAAGGCTGGGAAAAAAGGTATCCATTTATGACCGACTGCTCACTGACATAAGCATGTACAGAAGTACTGGAATGCGTTTTCTGTCACTTATCATCACTATATTGTAGCTCACATCAGAAGGCAAAAGCTTGTTGTTCAGTTCCAGGCTGGGATAATAAGTGCAGTAACAGGCTTATCTTAGCTAACACACCCCAAATGACAAGGATGTACTGAGTTAGTCCAGTATGCAATGGGGCACACTGACTGCAAGTCACTGCATGATGCACTTGTGCAGACAAATGATATATAGACCAAAACTCCAGGGTGTTCATAGTCATAGCCCTGCATTCATCATAGAGGATTCTGGACATCCTCCTGGAAAGCATCCATGAACATATGAAGCAACACATCATTAGCTTCGCACACCAGGATGGCATTTGATAGCAGGCATTCCATCTGCACTGGCACCATGGATTCATACATGTAAAGCAGCTCATCCTAAAGATGGCTTCTACATCAGTTCACAGGGGTAGCACTTGATTGGTTAAACGCTAGTCTGAAATACATCTGGCATAATCACCAATGTCACTTTCCACTAGCTAGAAACAGGACTTGATACCACTATGTGGCTTGCACTGTCTCATGGTTAGGTAATGTTTAGATACAAAAGTGGTAAATACACGTAAGTTATTATGTACACAAAACAGTTTGTTAGAGAGGTAATCATGTACAATCAAATAGAAATTCTATACCTGTCTGGTTCCTGTACAGATAATGGTGGCTAAAGCTTGCATCAGTGGATGATGACATCAATACTATTTAAGTGACCAGAGTATGTAGCACCACATACAACTAGACACACACCCAAAAGTAAACTATGACAGACTATTTGGTTTTCTAGCTGAAGACATGCTTCAGGTACCTGGATGTTTCAGGTGCAGAATGATACTAAGCTTCATCCGCAGAAAACAAGATTCTTTGACACATTATTCTGAGATGACAAAATAGCATTTTGCACCATTTGTGAGAGATTCTTGTTTAATGAATGAGAATTTGAGGATATTCACAGCTGTCTAATACTGTTCTTTAATGGCTAAATGACTTTATTTTCCTTTAAACCCATAAAACTGAAAGAAACAGGTTTTCTACTTTCCATATAATATGGGTAACTGAAAAAAAGAAAATGAATTCTATAACCATAAAAAATCCACCTGTCAGGAATCATCATTTGATAACAGAAAATAAGCAATACACTGTATCAAAGGACTCCAATTACCATTCTAAACAGTCAGTCAGTTTCAGGCATAATAACAGGAATGATGGGCTCAGCATTTCAAATCTGCAAAACTAAAAAAAGAAAATATTTGCCACCATGCATTAATATCCTGCAAAAATATTGAAAGACACTATTGACATTTAAACTCACAGTAATATGTTACAAAGGTTGGTATAAAGAAAGAGACAAAAGCAAACAAGCAAAAAAAAAAAAAAACAACAAATAAATAAGACATTCCTTTAGAAGATCTTGAGGCCACATCAGAATAAAAAAAAATCAGGATCCAACTACTTGTGCCTCTCAGCACAAAACTGAAACTAAATCATTTCTGAGAAAGGGCAATTAAAAATATTCTGATTTTTAAATGTCTGCTTAAAGATGACTCTCTTTCTAAATTCCGTCCCTATCAGAAATCATCAAATGATAGGTGGCCTTCCCTAAGACTGCATCCACATATCTGAAGGAGGGTGTGTGCAATCAGTTTAAGAATATTTTTTAAAAAAACTTGGTTTGTCAAACTGATGATCTATGAATGTGGGGGTATTGAGCTAGAAGTCTGACAAATGGTGACAATCATATGGAATGCATAAAGGTGATTCACTTTATATGCTAAACTTTTAATTCCCTTTTCATTTGGTGAACTAATTTCCCCTTTCTGATGAAGTGGTGTGACCATGGAGTGATCATATTTAAATTTCTGTAATTTGTATGTAGTAGGAGACAATTAGTTCATAATAACAATGGCCGTATTTATTTAGGGGTGTACATAAATGTCCTCTCACAGGACCATTTTTACAGAATTCTTACAATCTCACTGACATCACAAACAAGAAATGCCACAGGATGACTCATTACCTCCCTTACCAGTTAAGCATGCTAAGCTGTAAGACAACCAAAGAACTCGCAGCATGCTAAATAAACCAAAGGACTGCAGAAGTCCCTAACAATCTGCTGTAAATCTAGATGTCTCTAAACTAATGTCTTTCAGCTTTTCCCGGTTAGGGGTCTCCATAGCAGAACTCCTGTCCACAAATGATTGGCAGTGGATTTTTATGGTGCCAAGTTGCCAGCCCGACACCCAATCTTCAAAAAAGGCACACCCATTCACACACACACCTACCTGCATGTCTTTAAACACCACTCAACTGCGGGGAGGACATGCAGAATCCACAGAGAAGGTGCTCCAGCTGGGAATTGAAAGGGAGGACTTCTTGCTGTGAGGCGACAATGCTAACCACTGCACCACCCCAGCTCTTAAATCTAGATGTCTCTATGGAAGTTAAAAAAGTCAAATAATGCTTATCTCTAGTCTAATGCCTCCTGAGATGTTTAAATTGCCATGTAATCTTTTGCTTTCTTATAATTATAAGAGAATGAGTTTTAAAGCCACATATTCAGTGGTGAGGTTATTTTCTACCATAAAGCTGTTGGAGACTCTTCATCAAAAATACCTGGTTTGGATTTAGAAAAGGAAGACAGGAAGTAACACTGTTGACCGTAAAAGTGTTTTGTGCTTGCTGTGATCTGTGACTGGCAGCCTATCTACCTGTTATATGTTTTACAAAGCTACATATTTTCTGTTCAATTGGCATTGCTGGGCTCATTTACTAACACCACATAAACTGTTTTTTTCACTTAAAAATGACACCTTTGTTCATTAGCAACAGGTGATATCATCTTACTAAATAAGGTCACTGTTTTTTGCCCCATGCAGTTTATGACCTTCTAATCGTTACACAATCTGATGTAATGAGTTTTAAATGGAAGTAGTGATGACATGTTATGCTAATATTTAGTATGATTATTTAGGTGGCCTTACTGACTTTGTAGCCTACTGTGTAGGATTCAAATAACAGATGCAACTCAACTGCATTATTTTTGAATACATAGCTCAACTCTATGCTTTCTTATGTTCATGGTGTGGCGATGAGTCACATTATAAAACAGATACATGCTTAGTTGTTTAACATTTGAAACTCCCATGATCTTACAGTATAGCAGACTGGAAAAGGCAGGAAGAAAGACTGATAAATGGAGATGCTCTCCCCCCAAATATTTTAAGCAGTGGATAGGAGGTCAGGGTGTCAGGGCTGACCATTGGCCTGCACTATGACACCATACTCGAGGTTCTATTTGAGAAATGTATGAAGAAATCAGCTCTTTGGCAGAAAGCTAACTTTTTATCTTACTGTTAGAAAATGCTTCCCTTTTGAAGAGAAAGAGTTCCTAAAGTCCGCTAATGCATGATACCTAGTTTTTTGTGCTTACTTTTAATTCATTTATTAATCCTTCTCTAGTTTTGTATTTTATTCTGCAGCTTCTTAGTTGCCTGTCTCTTAATAGTGAGAATGTTTCTTACATATATTGGTTCAGATGTAATCATTATTTTATATAAAAGTCTGAACTTTTTAAACACATGCCTATGCATATTATTTTATCCTGACAGTTTAAAATGAATTAGACATACCCCTATATTACTATTCACTATTGCATTCACATTTGTCAAAACAGTCAGTCTTTTTAGCTTTGCTGTATATTTGGTGTTAATGGTGCACTTTTTAAAACTGGTTATATTGGAAGATTCACTTTAGCCTATTTTAACCTTATAATTTAGGTCTGACCTTAGCTGCATTTTAATCTAAAACTTCTTACACCAAAAATACATGAAGAGAAGCACCTTTGAGGTAAAAGGTTATGACTTTATCTTACTGAAAGATGAAGCACTGTTTATCTGCTTCAATTCAAATAACTTCTCATTGTATTTCTATATGAATATGCTTGTCCCACCTTGTACAGATAATTAGCATGATAATTTTGTTTTGATTCATACTGCTGTAAAACAGAGCATAACTTATGTTCATGTTGTATCATAATACTTCAAATCAATCACTTATATTGTATTCTGGAAAGTTATAGCAATTTTTTCATGTTCCTCAAAGCCATGGTATTTATGTCTACTGCTACAGCAGGGATTTATATGGACTGCTAATTAAAGAAGTGGGCACTCTTTTGTCAGGCTACTCTATCTGTGTATCTCTATTTATGCAGACTACAGTGTAGCTAAGGAACATGCTAGTCTGAGGAAATGGAAGTAATCAGGGATGATGCTTATATTTGAAACCCTACAGAAACATAATTTTTCAAACAGTTTGCAGATATGACCCTAATATTTCTCTTATTTTTTTATTTATCCTTTACTGACTGCGTTAGTCCCACTAGGCTAGCAGCCTCTTTTTGCTGGAGACCAGAGGTAGTATTTACACTACTAGGGAAAATTTGTCCTGAGCATCAGGGAACATCCTCTACTCTTTTTAACATGTATCATGGGGTCATTTACAGTCGCCTGAGCTAGCAGCAACTCAGGCAGATGGAACCTCAGTAATATCTTATCCGAAGGACATCACACTCAGAAATGTAGCACCCCCACCAAGCTGCACTGTATTGTCAGCAATCAAATCTGCTGGAATGGGAGTAGAACCCACAGTCATCTCTCTCTCTCTCTCTTTCTGTCACACATACACACACATATACACACACATACACACACACACACACACACACACACACACACACACACACACACACACACACACACACACACACACACACATACACAAAACTTATCTTTTTAGATTTAGAACTTTCTAGTTATCCAATCAATTTCTTAATATCACTATTGTGAGTGTTATTGTTTTTTAATATTTTGACTCAGGAAGAAGAAAAGGGTCAAGACAGTTCTATAGATAAAGAAAGAAAGGGTGTGCATGTCTAAAAAGGACCGTGCTAACTGTATATTTGCCAATATTTATTCAGTCTAGGACACACCCTGAAGTTTCTTCACACAATATAACTTTCTTTGAAAATAAGCTCAGCAGTTATTCCAGTCAGTCTGCACTTTCTTCTAGGAGTATTTGTAGACCCCTAGCCAGGGCCGGCCTTAGCCAAAATGGCACCCTAGGCGAAGTAGTGCTCTGGCGCCCCTTAAGCCCCACCCACACCACAGTCATGAAACACCCCTATTTGAGCCACACCCACAGGGTCACTCCCCAAGAAAGCCACTCCAGTCATTTCCTTAAATTATTTAAATGCATAGAAAGAATAACTACATTACAAGGTATCTTTATCTACAACTACTTCTGCATAGTATTTTCTACTTTAAATACCAGAGCCAGATCACGGTCAAATAGGGTCCTAGGCAGGGTAATAGACTGCCTCCCCCCAGAGCAGCTGCTCCTGCAGCAACCTCCTGCCCCCAGCAACACCCCCCTCCTCAGCCATTCCAGTGTTCCATTATTTGTTTATTTCTCACCAGTTACCATGCATATTATTCTCTTTTTTGCTTCTACAGTCATTACAGATATTGAAATAAAATAGCACAAACACAGGTAGCCATTTGCTGAACAATACAGTCTTGCAATGAAAACAGACTTAGCATAAGCAATAAACTTCTCTGCACTTGAAACTCCCATTCATTGAAATGGAAAAATTCATATTCAGTGAAACGGCATGAAAACCCACATTCATAGAAAATGCATCTGGCCAGTGAAAAATTAAGTTTACCTTTTGGCTGTTTTCAAAACAGACTCCTTGCACACATTTTTTTAGGGCCATGCATACATGTATTTGTTCTTTGATTCACCTTCTTGATTGCATTGAATTATATTCCTTGTATAATACAGCACCACTTGTTAGAAAGTGTTTTAAATTTGTAGTTTTAAACATTCTTTTAATAAGCAATGAAACAAAATGTATGAACCAATATTTACTCATTTCAGAAATTTTCACCCATAAAAGGCCACTCAAGACTTCTGTCATTATAATCCACTAATATTACTCCATAATCACAATGGGCAGGATTCACGAAGGCTTGCACGGAGTCTAAGAGTAGTGTAAGACTCCATGCAGCCTTCGCGATACAGGAACAGCCCTAAAGTCCATGTAAGAGACCAGCTAAAACGTCTCTTACATGGAGTGGGCGTGGATATGCTAATCACCTCACTTGCATCCAAAAGGCATACAAATGAGTTAGATTAGCGTTCCACGAAGCCCAAAGCAGCCCGTGTAAGAGTCGTTTTAGCTGCAGAAATGTACTCAGTTGACAACTGAGTACGTTTCTGCAAAAATCACAATGGAGCCATGTCAGCTCCAAATAAAGGGTGCATATGTATCAGGCAGCATGCCAATGGCCAAATATGTGGCCATTGGCAAGGTACCCTGATGCAAATAGGAAAAATAAATATTTTTTTTAAACGCAGAGCAGCCCTGCATAAATGGGTTGCACTGTATAAAACATAAAAATGAAGGTTATAAACCCACAAATGTGAGTTTTATGCAATACATGGATTTACAATACAGGGACCAACAGACCAAAAACAACATGGCCACCGTTTAGTGGTTGCTAAGGGGGGAAGCTGAGTCTAAGAGATGTAACTAAGCATTAGTAGGCAATCTGATGTAAATGAGTGTTAGGATACTGAATTCCACTGTCACATAGCAAATGAGCACATTCTGAGTAGTGTAAGAGATACATAAGGGGGAGGAATAGAGTAGGAGATAGGTGACATCATAGGGGTGAATGATAGAAAAAAATGCAGTTCATTGGAGGTCAGTGTTACATGACAGATGTCAGACACATATCATGGAAAGAGGAGTGCCACAAGATAAGCATGGGAAAGTCAAGAAATGGAAGGTGTACACTGTTGCTTACACCAAAGTTTCTTGCTGGGCGTGCATGCACAAGTGTGCGCGCCATGAAGTGCGAGTAGGACAGTGTGCACATGTGTAAGGCAGACTGAGCATGTGGGAGCCTGTTGGCAGACTTGTAAGACTGTTTGCGCTGGTGTGCGTGCGTTTTAACCTGAATAAGCAGATTCTGAACTGTGTAAGCATATGTGCGTGCATGTAAGCCACTGTGAGCGTGTTTCTGCTGGTATACGCGTTGATCCCCCCTGAGGAAACAGAAAGGAAAAAGGAAGCAACAGAATTAGTAGGAAGCTAGCAGGGAATACTGCTGGAGCTAGCAGGTGAAAACAATTAGAAGCAGGCAATTACACATGCAGAATAGTAGCTCAGCCAAGCACTTAAAACTCTGCAAACAGCAGTGCAAGATGTTTCTCTCAAGAGACACTGCAAGACAGGAGTAAGCTATTAGAAGTGAAAACTGAAAAAGCTGAACTCAGAGCAGAAATGATAGGGGCTGCCATAGCTGTCATAAGGAGACATAGGCGACTTGCTGAGGGTGGTGACAATGCAGATGGTGCCAGACTACCCACAGTGAGGAGGTGGAGAAGAGTGTACGTCCCAGGGTCACCTATCACGGGTTACATGAGCTGGAGATAGTAGAGCGCTATAGAGTGGACAGAGACCTCCTGCAGGAAATTGTCGAGCTGTGCAGGCCACGCCTCACACACAGAACCAACAGAGGGGAACCCATCCCAGTAGAAACCAAGGTATGTGTTGGCCTAAGAATACTAGCAACAGGTTCCTTCCAGAGACCAACTGGTGATATGATGGGGATATCACAGGCATCAGCCTCCAGGGTACTGCACCATTTCCTGGATGCCATGTCAGCACATGCCGGTGATCATGTATATTTCCCCAATGCCCGTGAGGTATTGGCCAGTAATATGCGTCTCTTCCAGCAAATAGCGGAATGCCCTGAGGTAGTGGGTGCAATAGACTGCACGCACATACGCATAAAAGCACCAGCCGGTGAGCGGGGTAGGGCCTACATTAACCGCAAGGGCTTCCCCTCCATCAACTGCCAGGTTATGTGTGATGCCCAGGGCATAATAATGAATGTGTGTGCTGGCTGCCCTGGGAGCTACCATGATTCCCATATCTGGCATTTGACGCAGCTGTACCAGACATTTGCCAATGGGGACATCCCACATGGACACCTAGTGGGGGATGCAGGTTATGCACTGGAGCCGTGGCTGATGACACCCATCAGAAATGCACACACACCTGAACAGGAATGCCATAATGAGGCACACACACAAACACGTAATGTAATAGAGCATGTGTTTGGGCTGCTCAAGTCATGGTTCTGGTGTCTGGACACATCTGGTGGAGCCTTGCAGTACTCACCAACTACATGTACCCAAATTGTCATGGTATGTGCTATGCTACATAATATGATCTTGCGAAAACAGCTGCAGCAGGACCAGCATAGGGCTGGGCCAAACAGCCCCCCATCATTGCCAAGGCCATCACAGGCAGAGCGTGACTCGGAGGAGGAACAACCTGAGCCTGCCCCAGTAGGCAGAAGGAGGCGTGCCCAGTATGCCCTGGCCTTGGCAAAGAGGCAACGCATAGCACATACAGTGGCTCAGTAGGAACCCTGGGAATGATACCCCTCTCTGACTCACTCATATAATAACAGGGATGCCTAAAATGACATAACCTGCTCTCAGACATGTACAGGGAGTGTAGTATGTGCATCCGACAGAGGCAGCCCTGCAGCACCACCTGAGGTATGAATGCCATGTGTTAAGCAATGTAACACCATGTAGTATATGCACACTTGAGGACCCTGACTAACATTCTACCCTCACCAAGCATGATGCCACAATATGACAATGAGATGATCAATTGCAATAATTGGCTGAAGTATTGCAGTTAGTCAAAGGGGATCCAATGTGTGCCAGCCTGGGATGACATGCTGAGCATGACATGATGCTCCACCTGCTAGGACTGGCGTGCACCTATAAGTGCACACCGTATGGATACTGGCAAAGGCTGTTGTTACCCACAGTGTGCCCTGAATAGGTAAGGCTCAAAACACAAACCCACCTCCATAGGTATCACAAGGGATAAGAACCTAGATGTAATGCTACCCAATTCCAGAAGTCTAAACAGCAAGATGCATGCAGTCTAAACTCACCCAGTATGGAGAATGTTGATATCTGTGCTGTAACAGAAAACTGGGTCAAGGCTCACAACAGCACCCTAACACTACCAGGTTACACCTCATACTGTGCTGTACAGCCTCAAAACATGGAACAAGCTACAAAAGGAGGGTGACTAGCAATAATTGTCAAGGATAACCACACCCCCATGTTGGTACCACAACAAGAAGCAGCATGGACTAGCCATGGTCAAGTAACAGTGGCTAAAACTGCCTCCCAGTTTATAGCCTGCTACAGACTACTGTCCCAACACCAGGAACTGCACCTGGCCTATGTTGGAATACATGAATATATCAAGTCCTCCAAACCACATTATATTGGGTGACTGAAAATACCCAGACATAGACTGGGAGCATTATACTAGCTCCAACACTGTAGGACAAAAGTTCCTAAAATCCATAAACCAAAATGCCCAGGAACAACGTACCACTCCCACAAGAGGGGTAAGCATACTGGATGTGATAATCAGCAACATGGGTACTGGATGGCAAAATGAGAAGTGTATCCCTCACTGGTAAGACCAGACCATAGAGTAATCACACTGGCTATACACAGCCTGACCACAGTCCCTGGCCAGAAAACCACAGTGAAAAACATGTGTAAAGCAAAAGTTGCACTCATCCAAACTGATGTGGAATCCATTAAAGGCCCTGTACAGGTGCAAAATATGGGCCACACCTCAGAACCTGTTATACAGGCATTCCATGAACACTGCCAGGAATGCTTGGATTATGCAATCCTAAATTAAAACAAGACACAATGCCATACATGCAGGCATCTGGCATGGTGGACTCCAGCCATTACCAAACCATGCAAGAGAATGAGGAAGCTACTACATGATAGAGCAAACATAAAAAGGGAAGTAATCACTGATCAGTAGTATGGCAATAAAATATGTCCACACATACAATCCACTAAGGCCAGCTACAACAAGTTGAATCTGTGAATCTTGAGGCAATGTTACACCTGCCCCAAGTATACAGACAACCCTCAACTCCCCCCAAGAAATACAAATATATGTGAGAGATGCAACCATTTATCCAAACTGGAGGCTGAGCTCCCTCAACTCAGTACTTCCAAAACTAGTCAGGAGGAGAAGGTAACCACACACACCACAAACCCAGTCCCGCATAGACCTATCACAACTGCAAACCAAAGACATAAACACAGAAAAACATTCCCAGAGGCCCGGATTACAAACACACCACACCAACATAGGCCTCCAAAGCAGACACCCAATCAAACAGCCTCCAAACATAGCACATGCAACACATAGTACACAAAGCTGGTGTGCCAAACAGTCACAGGCCAGAAGGAGAAACAACATGCCTGATACAGTTGTAATAGGTGACTCCATAGTGAGACACGCTGCTGTCCCGCTCACCAGACTGAACAAGGGAAAGGGTACAGTTAGCTGCCTGTAGGCTGCTACAATACGCCACATAAGACAAGTATGCAGGTCACCCCAAAGCAAGTAGAAATATGATGCAGTCATAGTCCATGCTAGTGTGAATGACCTGAGATGTACCTCCCCGGACTACATGAAAAGAGACATAGATGAGCTCTCCGATTATGTAGTCCAGGCCGGTATGACACTGACCATTTGCAGCATCCTACCCTCACCAAGAATGATGCCACAGTACAAACACAGAATGATCAGCTTTAACAAGTGGCACAATTACTGGTGTCATTCCAAGAGGATCCAATGTCTGTCTGCTTGGGATGTCATGCTTGACAAGCCATGCTGCTGTTCCAGGGATGGCTTGCACCTGTTACCCCTGGGCATACTGGATATTGGATAAGGCTTTTGCCACCTCCATAGAGCCTTTCGTAGGCAAGGCTGAAAAGACTAACCCACCACCCTAGAAAACATAAGTGGAAAGAAACATAAGGGTAATGCTGACCAATGCCAGACGTGTAAACCTCAATATGCATGCTCCCGAGGCCCTCCCCAATATGGAGAACATCAATGTCTGTGCAGTGACAGAAACCTGCTGCAAGCCTCCTGACAGCACACCAGCACTACCAGGTTATACCACATATCATGCGTTATGGCCTCAAAACCTGGACCAAAACATAAAATGAGGGTGAGTATCCATATTCAGCACAGACACCCATACGTCCAGGTAACTAACAATGCACAAAGCATTGGAGTCCACCCATGTGCAACTAACCATAGGCAAGACTGCTGTACAGTCTGTAGCATGCTACAGACCACACTCTCACACACAGGAACCCCACCCAGCCATCCTGAAGACACTGGACAGTATGAATGCCCCACCAAATACCAAACAAGGTACTCACAAATTACCACATAGGTGGTAAACCATTATGTATGGAAGGAGCAATCAGGGACCTAGGGACACAAGTGGACAGTAACCTGTTATGTGACACTCACATTGCCGATGTGGCTAGGAAGACTGTCTATATTGGACACCGTATCATGAAAGGATTCACATCTACGTCAACAGAGGTCATTGTGCCCCTATACTGTTCTCTTATCAGACCCATAATCTAGTACAATGCCTCATTTGGGATGTACCTTACCTGACACCTGCAGCAGTTAGAAAGACCTCAAAGGTACCTCACCAAGAGGATAAAGGGTCTCAAATATATGTCATATGCTGCCTGGCTGTAGACACCCCAGCTGAATGCAGTCACATACTGCCTACACAGAGGCGTTGTATGTCTGTTGTACAAGGCCATGTCCAACACAGGAGTAATGGACATGCTCCACCCCAGAAAACTCAAAGCCATCGGAGCTGTGAGAGTGAGAGATGTCAACCTCAACATATAATGAAATAGGATGTGCTGGAGGCACAGATACATAACCCAGAGGCTCCCCACACCCTGGAACAGAATCCCACTCCATGTTAGGCAAAGCCCCTCACTGACACTCTTTAACAGGAATCTTGCCAAGGGGATGCATGATCGTAGATGTACAATGGGGGTCTTCACTGTGTCACGTCCAGACAGAGGCACAGTAAAGTAAATCATAAATGGCCATAATATTCACATAGCAAGGGGTGGCAAAAGACACACACACTCTGGCTAGGATTACAAATGCCCTAGGGTGGATAGCCTAGTATGAACCTATGAACCTATGAAGATACAAATTGTACAGGACACTAAGGATAATCCCAAGGCTTCCTCAACTGATGGTAGGAACCGTGTTGGGAATTCACAGATATGCTCTGAATCACACAAATATTACAAACAACATACCAAACACACACACATATTGCCAACATACAACTTGACAGGTGCAGTGCAACCCCCCCCCCCCAGAATGCAAAATATCTATCCCAGCAGACTGCTGGCTTCCTGACATTGCAGATGCTGAGGTAACAGCCAGCATCTACAAAGCAAAACACACAGCAGCAATGGTATGAGATGGTGTCCTGGGCTGAGTCCAACATGGACTCCAAGAAGAATGGAATGCCAAATCACACTACTGCTCAATGGCAGCCTTACCACAGGATATGTACCCAAAGAGCAGTGTACTACAACAACAGTGGTCCTTCTCAACAAAGGTGTTGCCTGAATGGATACTGCAAACTACCACCCCAGAATCCTGAGAAGCTTGGTCTGCACAGCTATGGAAAGGATCAGCATGTACCGCAGACATAAAGATATTGGGGACCTACTGACACCGGACCCTACCCAGTGTGGCTTTCTTAAGTGCAGATCCTGCCCCTAAACATGTTTGACTCATTTGAAACAGTCATTAAGGTCATTGATGAGGGCAATGTGGTCCACACAGCGTAGCTGGACCTTGCAAAGGCTTCCATATAATACCCTACATGTTCATTATAGATATGCTCACCAGCTTAAATATAAACCCCTATGTCAGTAGAGGGGTTGCAAACCAGACCAAGGACAGAACTGACATGGTCAGACATGCTGCAGCCATGTCAGACTACAAACCAGATATAACTGTCATCCCACAAGGCTTGGCCCTGGGACTTCCCTCGTTTGGTATATATGTCCCATAGGTACAGGCTAACATGGAAGGACTGTGTCTGAACATGTTTGCAGAGGACTACAAACTGCCCACCATATCTGACCCTCCAGCTGACACAAGCATCCCACAAAAGGGCCACATAGAAACAGACAACTGGTGCCATAGCCATGTCAGCAAGCTAATTGCAGAAAAGTGTATAGTCAACCCCCGTGGATATACAGTAAGTGCCCACCAATTACCATATAGGTGTTAACCTATTACATACTTAACATGTAATGAGAGACCTGGGGACACAAAGTGATAGATATCCTGCATTGGACAAACATGTGGCTGTAGTGTTTACAGAAACATACCATATACCCACCTAATCATGAAGGTTGCCAGATCTAGATAAGGGGAGGTCATTGTGGCTCTGCAGTCATCCTTCATCAGCGTTACAATTGACTACAATAGCCCCTGTGGGATGTACCTCAGCAGACACCTCCATCAACTGTAAAGTCCCCAAAAGTACCTCACCAGGAGTATCAAAGAGCTTATACAGATGCCATGTGTTGCCTGATTAAACAAACTGCAGCTCCACACACTGCCATACTGCCCACCCAGAGGCAAGCTGTGCCTGATGTATAAAGCCATGTCCAAGCTGGAATCAATGAACATGCTGCACCTTGTACAATCTGAATGGCAGTGAGCTATGCATATGAGAGACCTGAACCCCAGCACTGACATACATAGGACAAGCTGTTACTGCATGATCCATAACACAGAAGCCACCCCCACTCATGAGTAAACTCCCAGTACAGGTTATCCATAGAGTCACTCATCGATTCTCCTCAAGAGGAATCTTGATGAGTGGATGGGAGATGGTAGGTTTACCCTGGGTATCACTGTTATGGCACAGGTAGACGGAGGCACAGTATACTAACCATGACATATGTCATGGCAAACTTCACTTACAATGTGTGTCGAAGGACAAACGCACTCTCCGACTAGCATTAGAAATGGCCTAGGGCACATCGCTAGTGTTTGCCAATGTACACCTATGTTGTGGAATACACTACCAATGTTGGACAAGCCTGGTTTAAGTAGTTCATATCTGAACATAATGCAACATGGTCAGATGTGCACAACTGGCCCCTAACCAGGCTGTTGTGCTCACTATGGAAATGTAAAGCAGTGATAGGACTAAAGCCCAGGATACTGTCCACCACAGTGAAAGTACTGAACCAGTACACTATACGGTACTACAGTGTTAGGTCAGTATGAAAGGATGTTGACAACTGTATGCAAAGTATCCCATGCAAACCCTGCAGGCACAGTATAATCCCTGTTGTGTTCACACACAAAGAAGTTGGACAGTAACTACACAACATGACACACAACACACAACCATAAACGGGAGATATTGTTGAAGTTCACACTCATCCACAAATGTGGTGGGCTGCAGAGTTCACCATATGGAAAGCTCACACTGGGCATGCTCGCACACTTTGATAAATGAGACATATGTCAGACAACATGCCATGGGAAGGCTGAACTGGGCATGCTCACACACTTAGGCCATATCTCAGTTTAGCAGTTGGCCACACATATCTGGTATTTGTACGTGTTATTCCAGGAACCAACCACATTACAGCAATCTGCCCAGTGCACACAGTTAAATTACAACAGAGACATACGTGATATAGTGGATCCCTCCCATATTCAAACATCTTCCACAGATACACAAGTTGTTCATACAAACAGGGAATGCTATGGCAATAAAGACTTGCAAACAGTCTATCAGCAACAAATAATGTGCATCTGACAATTAAACATATGGGTGTAGAGGTCAACACTAGGCTGTTTGCCTAGGGAATGACAGCTTAGCCAGAGTGTGCTTGGCGTCTGCCTCCCCAGTACAGTAGGCTACTGTGCCACTGTAAAGTAGGTCACATAAGGCACCGTGTGAGGCTAGTGTGCTGTGCCTCTGTCAAGCAGGGACAAAGTGGAGATCCCAGGGTTTGAATTTGCTAAGCCACATCCATGTTGTTGGTGTGTGCTGGAAGAGGGTTGCTGAGGACCTCTAACAGTAAGTGGGCATCAATAACAGACTGAGAGGAGCCTTATCTGCATTGTCTGGACAATTTCACTGTCAACACTGTGTCGTGATGATTATGAGGGATTGAAGTGTCGTGCCGGTACTGTTCAGAGATGTTCTCCCTCTGTTGCCTACTGCTCTGCAATGTATTAGCTCACTCTGTCTGTTGGACAGCTCATATATGGCTGGTGTACACCTGACAGGTGTCCTGTTGTGGAGCAGTCATGGGTATATTTGGGATAGCATGATCAATGCAAACCTTCCACATGCTCATAGAATGCAATTGCCAAGGATTATGCAGAGTGACCTGTATACTCCCCCAGCATGGGTCCTTTGAAGTCTTCCACCCCAGTCTTCACAAGTGTAAAGTCTGCTTTTGATAAATACAGTTTGTTTGCAGTGACAACCTTGCCTGGGGGTGGGGATGGGATATGGATGTCCAGGGAAAGGTGGGTATGGTCAGATATCAACAATGGTGGTCTACCTCTGGTGTGGAACAGTGAGTACCCATGTTGCAGATGGTCAAGTGCAATATGTATTCCCCCCTTGTGGCTGTGGTGAGTGGTTCTGTCATAGCACATGGACTCACAAATTGTAGTGGCTGTAGGGTAATGTTGTAGAGGTCTGAGTAGTTCCCACACACAATATGCCTGTACCTGACGTTAACAACTGGAATGGTGTATGTGAACACCTGCATATCTTGGCACTGTTCCCAGGGAAGCAAAGTGTGTGTCCTGGAAGTTTGAGGGGTGGTCTGTACTGGTTGTGTTGTGTGTTACAGGTCCTGTGGTCACGAAGCATGGTATAGAACATAACCTGCCAGTGCGATGTGCATATCTGACCCTGAAGTATGTGGCTGCAAATGCATATATATGCTATCCCCCACCTGACAGGTAGTACTAGATGTACATACCTCTGTAGAAATAATGATGTCAGCACCCTATAAATACTGCAGGTGCAGAACAGATGACCAGTAATTTGGATAGTGCGCTCTGCTAATGCGCCTCCCTCAAGTGTCATAATATAGTTAGGGGTTTGAATCCTGCAAATGCTCAGTGGGTCTGTGGGTGAGCGGGGTTGGTGTGTGTGCAAGTCTGTGCGAGGGAAATGTCCCTTTTGGCAACTGGGAAAACACACTACAGGATGCACATTCCCCTTTCTAAACAATGATGATGTCAGCACCCTATAAGTACAGCAGGAGAAGGGAAACCTCCCAGTAATGCGAATAGCGTGCTCTGCTAATGCGTCCATCTTGAGAGTCATAGCATAGTTATGGAGGGGTTTGAATTCTGCAAATGGCAAGTGTGTGTGGAGGGGGGGCTAGTGTGTATGCAATTCTGTATGAAAAAAATGTCCTTTTTGACAACTAGGAGAACACACTACAGGATGCACACTTCCCTTTCTAAACACTGATGATGTCAGCACCCTATAAGTACAGCAGGAGAAGGAAAACCTCCCAATAATGCGAATAGCGCGCTCTGCTAATGCGTCCATCTCAAGTGTCATAACATAATTAGGTAGGGGTTTGAATCCTGCAAGTGTGTGTGGAGGGTGGTTAGTGTGTGTGCAATTCTGTATGAAAGAAATGTTCTTTTTGGCAACTAGGAGAACACACTACAGGATGCACATTTCCCTTTCTAAACACTGATGATGTCAAGCACCCTATAAGTACAGCAGGAGAAGGGACACCTCCCAGTAATGCGAATAGCACGCTCTGCTAATGCGTGTGTGTGGGGGTGGGGTGAAAGTAGGGTGTGTGCAATTACATGTGTGAGAGAACTGACCCTTTTGCCAACCAGTACAACACACCAGCTGCTGCATATTCCAATCTCTACACAGAGATGATGTCAGCACCCTACAAGTACAGCGGAAGAGGGCAAATCACCCAGTAATGCAAATAGCACACTCTGCTACTGCGTCTCTCACTACTGTCATAGCACAGTTAATTATGGCTTTGAATTCCACACATGCCACGTGTGTTTTTGTCACACAGAATGCCCATGTGTGTGGGTTGTTGTTCACAATAATGCATGACATCGATTAAACCAGTAATGGCAATGGACACAGATGATGTATGTGTGTGCCAAATACACATATGTACCTGTGACCTTCAATAGTTACCATGTCTGACGCCTGCCACATGTGAATACATGGTATTTGCACTGGGTAACATTATGACTGTGGTCTTTTGTGCGGGTGCTGCATGTGGTATGTGTATATACAGTGTGAGATGTAGATCATATCATCCTAGCAGCGAGGGATACACATCTGGTCTGGGGCATATAGTCTACATGTTGTTGATGAACAGGTGCTGCATGTTTTCACCTGTTGTGGGAGTGGTAACAAGTTGTTCATAGCAATGCAGTGACTACATGCTAGGAACCTTTCAGCTAGGGTGTTGTAGCTACAGTAATTCATCAGCATTCAGTAATACGTCAGCATTCCTGGTGAGGGTATGATGCCAACCAAGGTCAGGGTCATACCAGCCTGTGCCACATGCTCAGAGATCCCTTCCATGTTCCCTATCATGTAGTCCAGGGAGGTACATCACAGGTCAGCCATAGTGGCATGGACAATGACTGAGTCATATGTGTCCATGCCTCTGACTGACCTGTATGCTTGTGTTATGTGGTGGACCATAGTGCCCCACGGGCATATCACTGTGACCTTCACCTTGTCCAGCCTGGTGAGCGTGACCTCACTGTACCGGACAATAAAGGTACCTAACACAACTGTAGCAAGTGTATAACCAGAATGAAAGGCAGGTGCCAAATGTTCACTAATAACCAAAATGAAAGCACCCAAATCCAGGAACTGTGACACGAACAGTTTAATCACAAGAATAACGCTGAAAAATTCACAACACGTTTTCGTCCTTGACTTCATCAGATAACATTACTCTGGTGAACTCACCTTAAATATGTTAAACTAATTACAAATGGCCAATGACAAAACTGATCTAATCAAACAATTAAAAAGACAATTAAAACACACACACATATATATATATATATAAATATATAATATAATATTATTTACTAACACCACTGTGCAAATCATACCCAATGAAATAAAAATGACTGTAAATAACTACATTATATGTATAATATATGTATAAATATATATAAATAATTTATGAACCATCTCTAAAATCATGACACATAATACTAAAAAAACATATATAATATACATTTAAAATATACCCAGAATGGTAAAATAATACTATAATTTGGCAGACCTCAATTTTAAAACTGGCATAAGTGAAATCATGTCATTAAGACCTGGTGTTCTATTGGCTTCTAATACAATTTGCCAGAATAATTCTCTATATTCTACTAATGTTTCCCAATTCCCTCCTCTAGGGTCCACTGACACACATTCTAACACAAAAAATCTAAATGTTGCTGATTTACATACACTAGTGTGTTTATACAATGCATTATTTTCTTTTTTAGTCCTAATGTCATAAAGATGCTCATAGATTCTTTGCTTTAGCATTCTTTCACTTTTCCCTATGTAAAATGAATCACATTTTATACAGGTAGCTAAATATATAATACCCTTAGTGTTACAATTAGCAAATGTTCCTAAAGTTAATTTCCTTTGTCTACTTGGTAAATATAGTGATTGTCCAACAGTGAGGTGTGTACAATAACTACACCTTCCACATTTAAATAACCCTATTTTCGTCCTAGTAACATTTTCAAACATTCTTTCATTTGTCCCTCTCTCTAAAATATTCTTAATATTAATACCCCTCCTATAAATAAATTTTAGTTCTTTATCAAAAATGCAGTGTAAGTCAGATAGTCTAGAAAAATTATTCCATTCTCTATTAATAATTCTTTTAACTAATCCTGACTGCCCATCATAGATTGTAGTAATGCCGGATTCATATTCTACCCCACTATTTTCATTATTGGACTCTTGTCTAACACAGGTTCCACTCTTACCTAAAATAGGTGCAAACTTGCCTCTTCTTTCACTAGTAACCTCACTGCATATTTGGTCAAAAAGTTCACTCGGGTAGCCCCTATTTAAAAATAAACTTTTCAAAATTCCACATTCAGTATTATAAGTAGTGTCATCAGAGGTCATTCTACTAAGACGAACTAGTTGACCTTTCATTACACTTCTCTTTTGGTAGGGTGGATGTGAACTGGTGAAGTGTAAGTATGAGTTTGAAAAAGTCTCTTTTCTGTAAATTTTGGACTTAAAACCTTCCTTGGTCTTGGTAATATTAACATCCAAGTAATTTAACATTTGGGTATCATATTTGTGTGTAAATTTAAAAAAATCAGTCGTACCATTTAAAAATTCAATAAATAAGTTGAAATCATCTTTACTACCATTCCATAAAAAACATAAATCATCTAAAAACCTACCATAAAAGGTCCAAAATGTATTAAAAACCAAAGTTAATAAGTATGTGTTTTCCCAATATGACATAATAATATTGGCATAGGTAGGAGCACAATGTGCCCCCATAGCAACTCCCTTACATTGTTTAAAATATTCTCCTTCAAAGAAGATAAAATTGTTTTTTAAAACCACCTCCATTAAAACCAAAACTGTTCTGAACTCATTATGGGTGATTCCTGAAAATCCTACTAGCATTTCTTCGAACCATTCAAGGCCTATGTCGTGGGGAATACTAGTAAATAAATCAACCACATCTAAAGTAGCAAACACCAAATCTTCAGAAAATAATGTTTTGTCCAACTTTCTAAGAAGGTCCCAAGAATCCTGAAGTATATAAGTGTTATTCATAAGCACTTTCTTTACCTTAAAATCTATATATTTTGGAAGAGGTGCTGTTATAGAACCTTCTGCAGAAACTATTGGTCTCAAAGGTGGATCATCAATGTTCTTGTGCACCTTAGGTATGCCAAAAATAGAAGGAACCTTCGGTTTTTCAACATGTAAAAATTTATGTGTCTCAAAATCTATTAGTCCGTCCATTAACAAATCATTCAATAGCATGTGTATTTTTTTGTATGCCACATTTATTTCATTAATAGATACCCTTGTATATTTAGTAGAATCACTTAAAATCTCCTGCATTTTACCCTCATATATAATGTGGTCCATAAGCACCCCCCCCCATCTTTGTCAGGTTTCATAACCCTTAGGTTTTTGTTTTTACTCACTAATTTGAGTGTTTCTTGCTCAGCCAAGGATAAATTAGATTGCACGTTGTGTATCCTTAGTGACTTCCTTAATTCATTTTCTAAAACTAACTCAAAATTCTTTAATTGTGGGTGTAGGGGTGGGTTGAACATACTCTTACGAACTAATTTGTCCTTTCCAACAGTTTTTTTATACCCATTTAAAAATATTTCTAAGTTTTTCTTTCTAATAAACAACTTAATATCTATTAAAAGTTTAAAAATGTCGGTTCTCTGTTTGGGTATGAATCCAAAGCCTTTTGAAAATAAATCAAAAAAAGTTTTAGTCACAGTGGTGTTAGAATAATTAAAAATGTTAAAATCATTAAATGTCCATTTATGCCCATCATTGTGTACACCTTCATTTAATTCTTCCACCTCATTTGTTTCCTTCCTCGGGGCCCCCATTCTCTCACTTGGTAGTTTTTTGAACTGTAATCTATAGGTTCTTTGTACATCAGCCTCTCGGACCTTCTAAGCGGTGGAAAGTCTAAAGCTTCTCCATCATTGTCATCAAATACAGGTATTTCATTTTCACTAACACTATAAGTTCCAACCCTCTTCCCCAACAATCTAGGCTTGGGGTAATGTGTTTTGTTTTTATACTCATTCACATCTCTTTCTATTTTTCCTAATTTCCTGTTTTGCACATCTAAGCATTTACTTTCTATATCCTTAAGCAACTTATAATATTTATTCTTATGCTCCTCTACAGTAAAAAGCAAATCATGAGTAATGTCTTTGTTAAGATGTTCAACTTGGTTAAACCTTTTTTCTTTTTCACATTCATTATTTAGTATAATAGCCCTCATTATCTCAAAGCCACAATTATCAAAAGCAGTAATCAACTGCTGATAAAAGGCAATACCATTCACTACATTATCTGGGTATTTGCAAACTCTGAAACCCTTAGGTACAACTTTTAATTCTAAACAATGCTTCAAATATGCATTGTCCATTTCAAGCATTTTGTATTTATACAAAGAAAAATCCAAGTCATCCAACATTTGAACATATGTTCTACTAACACTTTGTTGGAATTTCTTCTTTCCAAATTCGTATTTAACATTGAGAATGTCTCTCAGCTGTTGAACAGTACCTGTATGATCTCAAGCATTAGTCCCACAGTCCGAAAAATTAATCCCATTTTGTGCATTTCGCGAACCTTCAGAAACTCGATTTCCAGTCTCTCCACCAACAGTAATGTGTGGGAATCCATCAAGACTCCCTCTATCAGCCATATCCAATCCATTTCTATCACCAACCTCGTCGCCATTGCTTACACGCGTTCCTTCATGCGAAGCAGAACGCCCTGCTGCTTCCTGGTTCCCTGGTACAGAAAGCGTCGACAAAAGTGTAACCATTGATTGGCTTACTGGCGTAAGCAGCCCTATCAACTGAGTCAGTTGGCCTATGAGCTTCCGAAGCTCTCCGATCTCACTACCCTTGCTGTTACTGTCCATAGCCACAGAAGCCTGTGATTCCATTCAAAAAAGAAACGAATAACCAGAAGGAAAGGCAGGTGCCAAATGTTCACTAATAACCAAAAAGAAAGCACCAAAATCCAGGAACTGTGACACGAACAGTTTAATCACAAGAATAATGCTGAAAAATGCACAACACGTTTTCGTCCTTGACTTCATCAGATAACATTACTCTGGTGAACTCACCTTAAATATGTTAAACTAATTACAAATGGCCAATGACAAAACTGATCTAATCAAACAATTAAAAAGACAATTAAAACACACACATATATATATATATATATATATATATATATATATATATATATATATAAATATATAATATAATATTATTTACTAACACCACTGTGAAAATCATACCCAATTAAATAAATATAAATATAAATAACTACATAAATATGTATAATATATGTATAAATATATATAAATAATTTATGAACCATTTCTAAAATCATGACACATAATACTAAAAAAACATATATAATATACATTTAAAATATACCCAGAATGGTAAAACAATACTATAATTTGGCAGACCTCAATTTTAAAACTGGTATAAGTGAAATCATGTCATTAAGACCTGCCCCCGGATTCATGAAGCTCGGTGCAAGGCCGGTGTAAGGCCTGCCGCGTCGGCGATAAATGGTGTAGTAGCACCATATGCATATTAATGAAGGTGCGCCGCTACCACATCCACGTGCATAGGACTCATGCGCGAGTGCATGGGGCATTACTAAGCTGCGCCCGGAGGCATGTCAATGTCGGCTGGCGATGAGCAACCTAAACTGCTGAATATTATAGCCTGCCTGCAATAGTAATCGCACCTAACAGTGTCCATGGATAATGAAACGTATGCAAAGCATGCAAGACAGTTCCCGGCCACACAAAATGGAGAACAAAACAGAAATGCACGCAACATAATATAAGTTTCCATCCATGGAACAAATGACATTTAAAATCGTGTGTCCGTAATGTACTGCACTGTCAGAAGTTATACCCAGTGGAAGTGAAGCGCATCATGTCAGCACGCCGCCAATACACACGTCTAGCCCCATGGGTATGGTCACCAGCAGTCCCACAGTGGTAGTGATAGTACACAGCATGGCAGTTGTGGCTATATAACAACCATAAAGAAACCTGACAGTCCATATTGTATACCAAATGCACACAAACATATGTATATTAAAATG
The DNA here is from genome assembly GCF_019279795.1 of Protopterus annectens. Taxonomy (NCBI): domain Eukaryota; kingdom Metazoa; phylum Chordata; order Ceratodontiformes; family Protopteridae; genus Protopterus; species Protopterus annectens. Next base: position 252,991,999 of record NC_056725.1, on the reverse strand, counting down.
TGCTATACACATGAACAGGAACGTGACCGTCACATACACATAGGATGCTATATGCGGAACCGGGATATCCAAAAGTAGAACCCATGCATGCAAATGCAATACGCAACAACCCCTGTATAGAACATAACCCGCACCCATGTCCGAATGTCCACCAAATCCAGCTACCAGCCTTGTGCATCTGTACACCTACACATAGCGGGAATTCCCCATATGTAGTAGGAAGTATCGTCCTAGGCAGTGTCCAGATTGCAAATATGTATCCCACGTTTGTAAACATCCCATCACAGGTACGTAAATCCAAATGGCCACGCGTTAATGTTACGGCAAAATGTGTGTACATCCCGCGTGGGATAAGTAACCTGTTGAAACCTCAGAGTTGTTTACACACCACGGTGTCCATTACTGTACACATCTGGACAAAACATGTATGTGTAGTCATGGTACTGGTCAGTATCTACACAGACATGCAATTCATACTACACAGGATGGAACAGCTGTTCACCATGCAGGTCACCCCACTAGGGTTGCCACCTGTTCAGATGGCCAAGGTGGGACATCCCTTGTAGAAATGTGAGAATTTGCAGGATAAAACATACCCCCGGCCTGTGCAAAGTACAGAATTACACGTGTATGCCAAGATAAAAGCTAATGCCATAGCATTTGAATAGCTTATGCTATCCCAAATAATAGTTATGTGTACCAGATACAAAATACCTGTATCATGCAACTAGTACAAAAATGAAGAAATATATTATTGTCTTAAAATCACAGGACATTTGCCATGTCTTAGATGTCATCGCAGGATACAACTGTCCAAAGTGGGACCTCCCCTCGCAAAGAGGAACAAGTGGTAACCCTACTCCCCACTGTATTATCGACAGTATATATTCAACTCAATCACATACCGACACCACCTCTCAAGCTATTACAGCAACAAAACCTGGACAAAGCCTAAAAGGATGGGTGGACAAATAGGGACAGATGTAATTACTGATCTCACAAGCTTCGAAAGTTCAAGGATTAATAGTATGTACATAAGCAGGAAATGCTGTGAAGGATGTGGGGTAGTCCCCAGTATTACAGAGGTCCGTACATATATACTGTAACAAGCCGTCACATATGTTGACTGTACTACTGCATACCCGTAGTTAATTCATAGTGAAGTCATGTGCAAAATAATAACCCTCATAAGAATGAATACAGGAAATAGTCAAACGTGAATGGGAACACCACTCACCGTGGATTATGTATCGTAACCGCCCCCACCCATATTATGTATTGCCAACATCATAAGCTGCTGACAGGTGCCCAAACACCTGTGTCTGTAAACACAGATTAAATGTTTAAAATGGATGAACCCTGTCCATGTGCTTTGTCTGACATTTGAACACGGTCAGGGCAGTTCCATTCACCAGGCGGACAAGCCTAAACCCAGATCACCACATGAACACCCTGACAATTAAAGACCTGTATGTGTCAGGACTATAAGCCTTTGGGTTCTGAATATCCCTGCAGTGATGAAATATGCAGCATGGGTCCAGAGCAGTAGGGAATAGGGAATGTGTAACATGTAGTACCGCATTTCTCCCAGCAGGAGAATGGATGCCTGTGACGTAAGTGAAGCGGTGAGGCATATGTTAATGTAGCTATGTACTATGGGTATGCATATAAATGAGTCAGAACACCAAACATATAGTGGTTACAGCATCCGGCCAACGTGAATGCAGTCCCGGTTGAACAACGACTATAGCACATATAATGTGAAAGTGTAATGAATGCGTCTGTGCTGTACAGACAGTTAAATATGTAAAGGTGAACGTGTGTTTCTCAAACGTCCGTTAACCGTATTACAGATAATTACTGGTACTGTCACAAGTAATAAAGCCCACGTAAGCACAAAGACTTAGTAAACATATGTAACCCACAATAAGGATATGCATGCGCGCGTAACCCACAATAGGGAAATGCAAGTGCGCCTGTGCGTGTGTGATCCACTCACAGCATAGTAAATTAATGCTGTTTCCCCCATGTTAGTTATACATGGCTCAAACCTGTTAACCTCGTAAAGTATGAAACCGGACAAAGCCATGCAAACTACCGGTACAAATAGGGACAAACACCAGATATGTGCCAGAACAAACATAGAAAGTGGATAGAATAATGGGTGTGTCAGTAGCATGGATTCTCTGAAGGGTATGCAGTCGTAACCTGAACTGCTTGCCAGAAATCCCCACTGTAAGTCTCAAATGAAATGCCACAACATTGCCCAGATAGACACAGGTTTATTTAAAACACAGCGAAGATAAAGGGGCAAGCAGATGTACACTCTGCGACAATCTGTATAGTGGAAAGGTATGGTATGGATATAGATATATGTGTATACACATAATCCACAGACGTAAACCAAAGCAAGTTATGAAATGAGGATTGTACATGTATATATGTATACACAACAGACTTATGTCCCGTAGATATGACATATGTACATAAATAGGTGACGATATATCTAATATGGGTAGACAAACAGACATGCAGGAAAGGTGAATAAACCACAGCATTCCAAACCATTGGCCAGAAAGTGACAGTCCAGCAGGTTCTACACTTTAAACATGCAGATAGGTGTCCATTGCAGGACTCCAAAAATTGAATCTTACGTAGTGTCAACCGACATTGACGCAAAACAAGTGACCGCAGCAAATACGAAATAGCTGTACATGCAACAGTATCAGGTGCAAGGGTGACACATGTGTCGATAGAATGTATGACGTACGAACTGATATCCGGAGAGTGGGGAGTGCATATAAGTGTCTCCACACTTCAGTACCGCACACATTAAACATGTGTAATGGGTACTGTAGAGGGTTGTCAGGTATGGGAATCATGGGTATGCAGAAATGGGCCTAGGTGTTGTTTGGCAGGGATTTCGTAGGCCTGCCCCATGGGAGTGATGTGGGTATAGCACATGCCTATATTCTCAATAATGGGGCAAACCATCCACTGGATATTGCAGAAACCATTTTGGCAATATATAGGGCCCTTTATCAGTGTCATGTAGGCGATTATCATGGATGAACATGCGTACGACCAAGATGGTCCCCATAACAGGCAAACTGTCAGAATAACACAGCTGCACTAAGGCGTAGTACATGAAATACAAATAGGGACTATATTAGATATACCCCAGACAAAGTCAGAACGTCGTGAGAATACTGGCGTACCCATGAATATGGATGTTATGAGTGTTACTAATCATGTAATGGAAATGTCAGTCACTATTATCTACCGCACAGTCTGTAATGCCTTGCCAGCAATTTACCAGAAAGGCACATCACTATGACAAATGTAACAAGGTCAAACGTCAGGGCATTTACCCATAATGTGTACAGGTTAGGGGTATGAAGGTAACCTGTCCAAAATACATGTACAGAACTAATGATACTAGGTGGACAGGTGAGAAGAAAGACATCAGGACAAATGAGAAAACATGTACAAGACACACGCATGTACTCCGACAAATGTGAATGACAACGTATGCCCTGCGAATGTCAATGTGGAAGGTTAATAGACACAAAAGTAATGTGTCCCTCAGGGTGTCATGCAGTGTCACCGTAACAATGTCCAGTCCCCCAGACATGTACATGAGCTCTGCCACTGACGGAAAGCGCAAATACCGGCGCACACATACGGTACATGATAGACAAATTAGTGTGGATAAGCAGCTGTTGGCCTGTGTGAGGAATACAACTGTCTGGGTGGGTGTGTCCTGCAATATAAATGTAATGGCATGTGGCCTGTGATGCCACCATACAGTGTGTGTATTGGTGTCAGAAAGTTGATATTTTGTTACAGACACATACTCCGCAACTGTACAGATTTACGCAGAATGTGCAGAGTTCTGCCTCATATGTTTGGTGTGTTCCACGTAAGAACAGTAACATTATGGCACTTTCATGATAACTGAAGACATGAAATAATGACAAACATGTGAGTAAGACACCAAATCCGACAGAAAAGCCATACTAATGCAAAACCTATTATTGTGTCAACTATCTACGCTTGTAAGAGCAACATGTCAATACTGCCCCTATGTGTCCCACTATCAGATAAGGCCTTGTCCAGCAACTTGCTCTAGGAGGTGGAGTGGTATGAACAGAAACAGATCCATGTGTGAGGAAACAGCAATATCGACTGCAAGATAATGCAGACGGTATGAAATGCGCTGCAGTAGGACGTGCAGTACTGTCCGCAGGTATGTGCTGACATGTCAAATGACACAGCAGTCTACATGAAGAACCTATAGGGCTGTCACCTTTACAAATGATGATAGTGGGACATACCCAGAGCCATGCACACAGCACAAATAGACATACACACATCAAAACTAGGCCATGATACATGAAGCCTCCGCGTAGAGTACAGTGAGAGTACAGCAAGGATAGATGTCTGCCAAGATATACAGCAAACATCTGTAAGGGCGTGTAAAACCACCTGTAACATGGACGTTGCATGGACAATGTTGGGAGTTGCAACATACCTCATTGATATGTGAAAGCTATGCAAATATGCGATACATGAAACAGTCAGCTGTCCATGCAAGAGCAGAGGTATCGGCAGAAAATAGATTTTATATATATATATATATATATATATATATATATATAGAGAGAGAGAGAGAGATACAGACATACACACACACACACACACACACACACACACACACACACGCACACATGTGGCAGGGCTGGTAATCGAACCTACACATGACTACCCTATCACACTACAGCATGACACATTTACAGAACACGCTACCGAGATTACTAAACACAGCAGACACACAGGCATTCTACTAGGTGCGTGTCAACATCCGCAAAGACAAAGATGTCAGCAGGATACATCTGTGTTGCAAAGCATCTAAAAGCATAACTTGAGTCCCCAGGCGGACAGGAGCATGCACACACACACACACACACATCTGTCAGGCCTGGGAATCGAACTTACACCTAACTACCCTATCACACTACAGCATGACGCATTTACAGATTGCGCTACTGAGACTACTGAACACAGCACTCCCAGAGGCATACTTCTAGGTGGGTGACATCATCTGCAAAGGCAAAGATGCCGATAGAGAATGTATGTGTTGTGAGGCATCTATAAGCTTTACTGTGTCCCAAGGCAGCTGGAAACACATACACACACACTTGGAAGGGCTGGGAGTTGAACATACACCTACCTACTCTAACACACTACAGCATTACGCATTTACAGAATGCGCTACCGAGATTACTGAACACAGCGCACGGAGAGGCATACTTCTAGGTGGGTGACATCATCCGCAAAGGCAAAGACGCCGATAGGGAATGTATGTATTGTGAGGCATCTAAAAGCATTACTGTGTCCCCAGGAAGCTGGAAACACACACACACACACACACACACACACTTGGAAGGGCCAGGAATTGAACACACACCTACCTACTCTAACACAATACAGCATTACGCATTTACAGAACGCGCTACCAAGATTACTTAACACAGTACTCCCAGAGGCATACTTCTAGGTGGGTGGCATCATTCGCAAAGGCAAAGACGCCGATAGGGAATGTATGTGTTGTGAGGCATCTAAAAACATTACTGTGTCCCCAGGCAGCTGGAAACACACACACACACACACTTGGAAGGGCCGGGAGTTGAACACACACCTACCTACTCTAACACACTACAGCATTACGCATTTACAAAACACGCTACCGAGATTACTGAACACAGCACCCAGAGAGGCATACTTCTAGGTGGGTGACATCATCCGCAAAGGCAAAGATGCCGATAGGGAATGTATGTGTTGTGAGGCATCTAAAAGCATTACTGTGTCCCCGGACAGCTGGAAACACACACACACACTTGGAAGGGCCGGGAGTTGAACACACACCTATCTACTCTAACACACTACAGCATTACGCATTTACAGAACGCGCTACTGAGATTACTGAACACAGCACTCCCAGAGGCATACTTCTAAGTGGGTGACATCATCCGCAAAGGCAAAGATGCCCATAGGGAATGTATGTGTTGTGAGGCATCTAAAAGCATTACTGTGTCCCCAGGCAGCTGGAAACACACACACACACTTGAAAGGGCCGGGAGTTGAACACACACCTACCTACTCTAACACACTACAGCATTACGCATTTACAGAATGCGCTACCGAGATTACTGAACACAGCACTCCCAGAGGCAAACGTCTAGGTGGGTGACATCATCCACAAAGGCAAAGACGCCAATAGGGAATGTATGTGTTGTGAGGCATCTAAAAGTTTTACTGTGTCCCCAGGCAGCTGGAAACACACACACACACACACTTGGAAGTGCCGGGAGTTGAACACACACCTATCTACTCTAACACACTACAGCATTACGCATTTACAGAATGCGCTACCGAGATTACTGAACACAGCACTCCAAGAGGCATACTTCTAGGTGGGTGACATCATCCGCAAAGGCAAAGATGCTGATAGGGAATGTTTAGAGAGTGAGCGGTCTGAAAGCATATTACCGTCCCAAGGTAGACATACACAAACACGCCAGTGCTGTCAATGGGCCAACTAAATATCTATGGAGCACAACAACACTGAATAGATACGAGATGCACCACAGACAGTGCACCCTTCAAGAGAGCAACAAGTGTGTTCAATGTAGGCATCCATCGTGACATTGAAATTGGACAGCTGGTGCCTGGATGACCACCATGGCTATACAGGATGTTAATGGCCATGACCACACGCATAGTATCACACGTCTGTTTGGAATGTACTGTGTGTCCATCTACACAATGGTGTACTGGGCATGCTCACACACTTAGCTGTTGCAAAGGGCCAACTTGCATGCACACGGAGTCTAATCACGGAAGGGTGCAGTGTGGAATGTACTGTGTGTCCATCTACACAATGGCGTACTGGGCATGCTCACACACTTACCTGTTGCAAAGGGCCAACTTGCATGCACACGGAGTCTAATCACGGAAGGGCGCAGTGTGGAATGTACTGTGTGTCCATCTACACAACGGCGTACTGGGCATGCTCACACACTTAGCAGTTGCAAAGGGCAATCTTGCATGCACACGGAGTCTAATCACGGAAGGGTGCAGTGTGGAATGTACTGTGTGTCCATCTACACAACGGCATACTGGGCATGCTCACACACTTAGCAGTTGCAAAGGGACATCTTGCATGCACACGGAGTCTAATCACGGAAGGGCGCAGTGTGGAATGTAATGTGTGTCCATCTACACAACGGCGTACTGGGCATGCTCACACACTTAGCTGTTGCAAAGGGCAATCTCGCATGCAGATGGAGTGTACACACAGAAGGGCACAGTAAGGTATAACTGCCCTCACGCACAGGGCGATCACACATGCAGTGACCTGTACACACACAGCTGCCATCACAGCTGTCACAGGTGCAGGTCACATACGTACACACTGCAGTGAACACTGTAGCTGTCAAGTCAGCACCATGTCGTTGGTGCAGCACTACACAGCCATACGGTCCAACAACACCATGTGACACATGACCACTGGGCTGTACAGCGGTGTACGCCAGCTGTGCAGAGTACACACGTACCAACAGGGATCCGACAGGTGTTATGCATTGCAATGATACCAGTATACATGAACAGGTCGGCTCAAGGCATACCATGACCCTTACACATCTGTGACACCTGACTGTTGCTGTACACCAATGAACACACGTCTGGGTATGTCATACATGTGATTGTGTGGATGTGTGCATGGACTGCACACACAACACATACATACATGGCCTTTGATGTACCTTGTGCATAACACTGGCCTAATCAATGCTACACACGCAAATTGAATGTGGGCCCATGTCTGTTGAATGCTCACACTACAGGGGGTAGCAGTGTTGACCGGGACACATACCCTTGTACTGGTCGCCTGTGACACCCGGGATATCATACCGCAGTCCATGTGTTATGTATGTCAACACACATGTCCAACAATAGCAATGCATACAAACATGGCAACAGGAGATACATGTGACATCTGTACTGTGCATGCAGCAAACATGCATGTGCAGTGGCCGATGTCCGTAACATAGTTGCACCTACCTACGACATGCAGACGCAATGCAGACCCATCATTGACATCTGTATACGGTAACATACAAACAGCACGTATGGGGGGATGTGTGTACATAACGTGGTGAACCACCTGTCTAGATGTATGTGTGCAGGGGGTGGCTCACAGTTGTGTCACACACCATCCTATCATGCCATGTGCTAACTGTACACTATGTCGCTGTTACGTGATGGTGCTGACATAATGCATACACAGCGGTCAGGTTTTAACAACTATATGTCATATGGCACCTGTAACACCTACAAGCTCTCGTGTGTATATAGCAGCACATTTGCCAGATATAGCTTTGGTACACATAATGCAATCAATACCGCTGCATGTCCATCAAACATGTCATCATATGGCTGGTGTATCATTCCCAGCACTGCCATGTGTGTCCGAATGTGTGACCAGGGATGCCACATATCGCGGGGAATATGTCCCAGTTGCTACACATCCCTGTATACCATTGTAGAGAAGTATACATACGTCAGTGTGGGAAGCATGACGTTCGCCGGTGACGTGCATCACACACATCGGCTTTCCGTATATGCATGTGTGGTCACCACAGTCTGTGTGTGTCTGTATGTATGTCTGGTGCTTGGTGTGAGTGTGTATGCTAATATACGGTGGGGAATTATCACTGGCCCCACGTGCTGACTAACCCGTAATGGTGATGCATTGCACAACCCTGTTGATGCCATAGGTCCCAGCCATACTGGCTACCTGTGCATGTCCCTTCTCTGTGACACATCATGTGGGTGCATAGTACTATGAGGGTGATGACCACAAAGGCAAGGGTCCCCAGCTGCACACTATGGGGTGTGCGTTATAGTGGTGTACACCCTGTGACTGCGGCCATGTTCACGTACTGTTACAGGGTCCTACTGCTGCACAGTGTGGCCTCCAGCTACCAAGTGACACCTCAGATCATCATTGGCCAGGCCTCTGTGTACAACCCCTGCACCATGTCACCATACCTGTAATGTGTCCTGCTATGTATGTCACGTCTCTGTCCAGTGTAGCCTGTGGCACCGACCACATGCATCAGGTGCAGTGTATGTGTGGGCATCTGTGTCATGTTTGTGTGTCCAACAGTCAGGATGAAGGTACATGTAGCATGCTGATATTGCCAGACGTGCCTGTGTGTACTCCACAGTTACACGTGGGGGACTGCAAACACTGCTACCTGTAGGCACATGCAAGTACACCATAGGAGGGAACCAGGGTATCACAACCAACATGGTGCTACAGATGTAACCGAGACACATACCGTGAACACATCACAATGCATGCTGCACCTACACTACATGGTGTGACTGGTGCATGTCGACAGTACACAACCTATGCCACATACACAACTCAATATTTACACACAACCACTGCAACATACACATCCATCACTATGCATACACAGGTATTACATACACCTCTCACTATGCTGTTCACCCTGTGCATCAGAATATTTGTGCATAACCCTGCACCGATGGTGTGGATGACAGGGATGCGGCACAGGCTTCATCATATGCACAGGGTGATATGTTTGCCAGGGGCATAGGCTGCACATAACCACTGCAACATACACATCCCTCACTATGCATACACAGGTATTACATACACCTCCCACTATGCTGTTCACCCTGTGCATCAGAATATATGTGCATAACCCTGCACCGATGGTGTGGATGACAGGGATGCAGCACAGGCTTCATCATATGCACAGGGTGATATGTTTGCCAGGGGCATAGGCTGCACCAATGGATAACATCATGTGTGTGTGTAAGGGCCAGTGAGTTGACTGGACATGTCTGTGCAGAATGCATGTGGATGTTGTGGAGCCCTACAGTTGTGTTTGCTGTGTGCGTGTATGTGTGTACACAGTTCTGCCATTTGTGATGCTTACACGGGATATAATTGACAGCCCCAGATTGTACAGTGCAGGTTGTACAGCTCACTGTGTCCGTCCACGGCCACGTGACCTGTGCCTGCCTGGGGTTGCACGGGCACTACCAGGTGGAGGTACAGAGTGGCTACTGTCCGACACATGTTTGCTGGAAACGTGTCCCCACTGAGACCGTCCAGGGCCATGTCCACGTGGCCTGCTGTGTCCTGGTGTTGACAGCGCAGCAGCAGCTGCACTGCTACTGCTACCAGCACTATGGGAGCGGGCATGTGAGGTGGCACGCTCACGTCGACCTACACTAGATGGTGTTGCTGGCCTACGTCCACGTGGCCTACGCCTCAGTCCTACCAGGTGTTCCAGCACAGACAGCTCCCACTTGTGGATTGCCATGCCTCGGTCAAGCATTCCGGCCATTTCACCTAGTCGCCTATCCAGAACATTAGCAATCTGCTGTTGAGCATTTGCCAATGCCTGGATGTTGTCATTTAGGGTATGGATAGCAGCCCTCTGCAGCCTCTGCCCTTCTCTGTTCTGCCATTCAGCACATGCCTTTGCCACCATTACAGTCTGGAACATGCGTCTGGTGATACCAGCTGCTGCGTTCTGTCCTACAGGTGCATGTCTGCCAGAGGTCCTCCTACGAGCAGCACCGGCCACATGCCTGTGTGGCACATCTGCAGTCATTACACTGACACTGTGGTGTGTAGACACACCTTCTGTAGCCACCACACGTTCCTGTTCCACGCCAACAGACGCTGACTGTCCTTCCACTATGGCCACCGGTGATGCGGTATGTGTTGGCAGCAGAACTGTGTGCAGGGAAGAGGGGGACATAGATGGGATGGTAACCATTGGCACAGATTCAGCCCCTGACAACCCTGCCTGTACCTCATGCATATGTTAATCACCGCTAGTATCTGTGGGGACACTAACATCAGATGGACCGCAGGAGGGTAACGCACCTACATCACCTGTGAATGCAAAGAAATACTGTAAAGTACAATAGACACAGACACACACACAGATACACACACAGATACACACACAGACACACACACAGACACACACACAGACACACACAGACACACACAGACACACCATGCATGTGATTTGTCAGATGGCATGCAGCATGCCTGCGATAGAGCAGAGGGCATGCAGCTCAGACATTAATAGTGTTAGTAAGCATACCTCCCTGGGGTGCACACTACAGCAAGCAGGTGTCATATCAGTAGGCATGCAGTTCACACAATCATGGTAGTATGCATGCATCCCCATGATACACCATGTGGCCCAGAACAGGATAACAGTACACATGGCTGACGTGACCTTGACATGTAATTTGCTGACACGTGCATTAACATGCATACATGTTTGACACAATGGTGTCCTGACACATGTACAGCATCATAATGGGCTTCACATTGCAGTGTTGTGTGTATGCCCTACAAATAGAAAGCATGTTTAGCAAATGTGCATGAGCATGGGAGGATAGTGTGAGCCATCTACATTGCTATACAGTGTGAAGTACAGACACTGTGCCATTGCATGGCAACATGAGGCATGTATGTTGCTGTAGAATGCATAATATGTACACACTGCATATCCATAACTGCAACACAGTTGTGATGTTCGACAGATCGTATATGGTAGACTTCAGTGACACCTCCAGTAGCTGTGCACAGGCTTTTAGGTTGTCCACTGTACCACATCAACTGTATAATCGGTCAACTAAGGCTATAATTGGACCATGTGTGGACAATGTGCAACAGGGTGTATACACATCCCATGTACTGTGTGGCTACATGTCTCTGGCCATCCCCCATGGCCATGTGTGCACATGTGGTGGCCAATTGTGTGTGATGGGCATCTTCTCCACATGTCTGTGTGGTCCCATATGACATACACCCATACATGTCAGATATGTCACATTCCACAGGTCTATGCAGACAACGGGTTGTATGTTTGGTATGTGGGGTATAGGTCATGTGATAGTGTGACAATATTGCAGACAGAACACTACATGTCTGGGACATGTCAGGTGGCACATCACAATGTGTGCACCCGATGCAGGGGCATATGACACAATGGTGACACTTGTGGGCTGCCCATATCACAGCTCACTGTGTGGTACTGTGTGCATACACATGTTGTTCCGATGCATACTACATATGCCTCCATTGTAGAACACCTCCACCATTGTATGCACAGCTGACCACACATGTCGCAATGACAAGTACTGTGGTTTCAAGTCTGTGTATCATTACGTGTGAATATATTGCACATGGGTGGCGTGTGTGAATGCACGGTGGTGCGACCTGCATATCGTGACTGGATCAAACATCAGGTGTGCAAGTGTTAATTGGCCACATGGCAAATAGATCTACACTGTAACATGCCTGATACTGATGACAGTCTCACCTGCAATGGACCCATGTCTGTGCGGCATGCCAGAGGTACCTGTATAGGGGTGACACACCAGTATGAACATTATCCATGACTGTATGATAGCCACAGGTTGCACTGTGCATGTGCACACATTCACCTGTGTAATAGCATATAGTATGCACATGTGTGCATACACAACGTAGCATACTGTACTATGCAGCATATGTGTCCACATACCTGGCATATGTTGTTACTTTACATTATGTACAGTGACACATGCAACTACATGGGATATAATAGCCATATGTGCATTACTGACTTACCAGGCAACTCCAGGCTCATTGGTTGGGAGACACCCACCTCCACGATGGCAGCTAGTGTTTCTGGATGCTGTTCCCTGGGTGTCCCCAGACTGGCCAGTAGCTCCTCGGTGTGTGTGAGTGGGGGCTGGGTTGGTGGCCCACCACCTGTTCCACCTTGTTCCCTGGCAATTGCAGTGGCACGCTGTTTTGCATGTCATATCAGGTCCGTGCAGTGTCTGCGCATCTGCTGGTAGGTGTGGTTATGGCCACCCACATCGTTCACCCTCCTGCGTAGATCCTGCCACAGGTCATCCCGCTGCTGGGCATGCTGTGGCACATGGCTGAACAACAAGTCATAGTTGTCATGGAGCTGTGGGATGAGGACATCATCCTCCTGGCGGGTGTATGCTGGGAGGCGGTACGGGCATTATCTGTAAAACATAATGATGGTGACAGGTCACAGTTTCAGAGATGTACAGAGATACTGCTGCACATACATTTCTATGACATCTACTGCATCTGCACAGTTATCTTTGCAAAGCACCATGACACTGACATGACTGACGTGTTTGTGTCACATATGTCACACCCATTATGCATTGGATGTCATCACCATATATGTGTGTCACCTCATTACAGTGTTCATACTCCATGTAAATGATGTCTTGCTGTGGGCATGTCTATTTGCCTGCACTTGTGTTCTTACCTATCTGCACATGCCTCGATGTGTCCACGGTACTACTGTTGACCTGGATGCTGTGTATATGTCACATATCAACACAGACACAGCCGGAATGGACTTGAGCAGTGACAATGCACACATACGCATGGACACCTGTACATGCATGTGTTTTGCCATATATATCTACACAGCACTGTACAACTGTTCAACATCCTGACACGGATTGCCTGTATTACACATGTGATAGACATGGGACAATGGATAGTCAGACGACATTCGCAGGGATGGTCATCAACCATAGCATGTGTGGGCATGGTTTCCACGCTGTTACAGACGGCCATTGTGCCACCGCAAGCTGCATCAGTGCCACATTACTGATCCAGTCAGTTGATAGTACATCTACCATGCGGCCATCACACCATGTATGACTGGGATGACATCTGCAGCTTTGATGGACAGGGTTGCATGGTATGGCGGGAGTATGTCACATATATGGCACAGGGATCTGTCCAGCCTGTGGCAATCCTAGTATTAGGACAGTGGCTGTCCATGACATATGTCATATAGATCAGGATATGGACATGTAGCATGTCCATCATCATGGTGTAGCAAATGTCTTTCTGCAAGGTAGACGGCATGCTGCATAGTAGAGGTGTGGATTGTGACGGCTGTTATCTCACATCCATGCATAAGCATTACCCCTTACAGGTGGTATGTGATCCAATATTGGTCACCACAGTGCTGTATATGCCTGGCCACTGATCTCCGTGCTCATGGATGGCACCCTGACATGACATGGGTACCTCAGATGACTACCTAAGGGGCCTGGAGACGTCACCATGTCAGGGTGCACTGCACAGCACCATCCCTTGCACAGTGTCCATAATGTTGACCACAGCCTAGGTAGCAGTTTATGGGTACAGGGATGTTTACCTAGCGGTGACACTGCTGGTATCATCCATCAGACTGTGCACATATGTCACACACCTCACACACACAGCCCATTCTGTATGTTGTTCACAACACTAACACAGCTAAACTGATAGGTCATGGCCATTCACAGCCTTACATACACAGATGCCTAACATTTGTGTGTGTGGAATGGGCTACAATGAGGGTGGGGTACAACACATTAACCCTGTTCTACTGTATCTGGCACAGATGTGCTGTGCACATGTCACTCTTGCACCTTTTGTAGTTGTGGGTCTGTCAACAGGCCACTGGTGGAACACACCTGTGACATGCAAAGGTATTTGTAATCAAATATCTGTGCTATCTTGTACATCTGTACTGCTAACATCTACAGTGCTAATGGTTCATGGACATGCACACCATACTCAGCAGGGTTATAGTGCGGTGCCACCCTAAATGACTGTCATCACCACTTGTGGGTTGATATTATCCAACACCCTATCTGTATTGTATGGTCATGCTAGGCACTTGTTCAGAACATGTGAGCATGTCATGACCTAATGATTACTATACCGCCCATTCCACACCATTTCCCACAGGTACACTGGCTGTCCTACACTTCCCAGCTTGCTTAAGGTATGACAGCTGTTGTACACACGTAACGCACATATCCTGTAGGACATGGTTGTATATGCAGGCATGTCCAACTGTCACATACCAGTGCTACTGCCTGTCTATATGAGGGATATGTCGTACATGTGGCAATAGAGCAATTGTCTCGTGTACACATTCAATGCTCACTTCCCAACATACGGCACTACAGCCTGTGGGAGATGCACGTCTGCAGCCGTGCTGGGCCCATAGCTCTCAGGTGTACCTCATTACGGGGAACGTACCTCATTTGGGGTTCTAAAAGGTGCATGTTCCTCAAGGTTCCACATTGGAAGGGTCTGTCACACATTCATTGTTGTACATAGTTTACCTGCTAGCCATGGCTAGATAGATGAGAATCATAGTAATTCATTGGAATATCTGTTTTATACGTAAGACCATCCTATTTTAGCCATCATATCCCCTTCCTAGTTGACGCTGTTAGTAAGCCAGTTGTAAGTGTTCCACGTTTCGCCCATTTGTCACACTGTATGAGGGCTAATGTTCCTCATTTTGGGGACAGGAGGCTGACAGCTATGGCTGGGGGTAATGCTGTCACCAACCCTGACTGCACCTGACAGTCATTTGGGGATGTGTAACATTCGCAACAAACCCGACCCATCACATAGTCTCACATAATCTACACCACTGGCCACACCTACGAGGACAACCTGTGCAGTATGTCTCCATACTCACTGTAGGCAACAGAGGTAGCCCCCATCATGGAAGACAACATCACCAGCTTATAGCCCACAGACTCATGTGTGCCCACCACATACAGCCAATAGTGTGTTATAACATTCACAACACACCAGTTATAGCTGATTCTGTAGGGTGTCACACTGCAGTTCCACACAGCAGGCTACACAAGGCGTTAGTCGCTTACATCTTGCTGTTGGGTAACTGCTTCTGCAACCTAACCTATGCACCAATGCCACCAGGTACGATATGTCTGTCATTCGCCATGTTAGTGTGACTGCCCTGTGATGCCACTTCACAGACTACGTGTGCAGGGACATGCAATAGCTCACCAGTCTTATAGCCCTGAGGGTGTGGGCCTAGCCCTGGGGAGCATTTTGCATTCATCCAGACACGATACCACTGTACAATGACCGACTGTGTCACTTCAACAGTTGCCTATGCTCCTATTGTCATTCCACAGGCATGTGGTATCTGTCCGCTATGACTGTCCTTGTCAAACACAATGCTGTGGCACAGATGACTTGCACCTGTCAGCCCTGGGAGTACAGCTCACATGCTAGGCTCTTGCTGCTGCTATACTGCCTGTCCTGCACAGTTTCCAATAACTGTCACCGGCAGGGCGGTAACTGGCATGCGCGACATGGGGTCATGTGACACATTGCTTGCATCTTCCCCTGTGACGCACGCAGGCATGGCACACTTTATAATGCACCAGTCCAACATCTCTGCAGTGACTGAGACCTGCCTGTAGGCTCTGCATAGCACACCTGCAATGATAGGTTATAGACGGACCATACCTTCCAGGCACATACCTGGACTGGCACACCCACAGCTGAGGGGTTTCCATATCCCACTATGTTTTGCACACACCCTGGCAAGTTGCTTAGCACAATGCATCAGAGGTGCTTCACGTGCAACTAACTGTGTCTGGGACCGCTATACACATTGTAACAAGCGACAGAGTCAACATCATACCCCACGGGTAACATACCTTCTATGGTGGTATAGTGGACAGTGGGCCTCAGCTACTACTGATGTGTGACTGACACTACCTCACACTTCACTGGGATAGCCACTCATGTACCAACACATCCATGAGTCATACCCTCCACTCTGCTGGATCAACACATACACACCACCTCCAAGACCTACATTACCCTTGGCATGAACAGTACCACCATGTGACTGGTGTTACACACCTGGGGTTATCCCCTCATTGGTGGATTCCAAACATATGCTAATCTACATTGTTAGCCACATCCCGGCAACAAACCCATCACAGCATACACAGTACATGTGTACTACTACACCTACTACAGACGTCTGCTGACAGCGGTTGTTAACATCATGACACCTGTGCAGATGGACAATGCACATACAAATGCTGACACATACCCCAGTGCACTTAATTAGCATGTACACAACTGCATGGATCATGCTATTCCACACAGAGCCATGATGGTACACACCAGATAACAGACGCCACTCTGGTGGTCATGTTCCACGGGCATATGATGTACAACAACAGGTGTAGGTTGTTGCACAGTGGTGTACATTCCCATGTGTGGGGTGGCTCACTGGTCAGCCGTGGTGGGGCCGCAGGGTCCTTCATCACATACTCCAAGAATAGCTACATAAACATGACTGCCACACATTCCGGGGTGTACCACCAGTCATTATGGTGGTATGTCAGTATTCGATGGCAACACCCACATCTGCTGTAACATACAACAGTCACTCAGGAACATTGCAGACCCAGGTATTGTTAGCAACATGCTGGAGGATGGATTCAATGCTGACAGTACACCCTCTCACTCACTACAGGGCCGCAATCCATACATGAACATTGTGGTGTCCCTGTGGTCACACCTACACAGTACTGACCTACACTCTATGTGTCCTGGGACACTGGCCCCATGTCACCTTCTAACGTCCCAGGCTGTGATGTCCACCAACCTCTGAATTACTTGTCTCCCCACTAGGACACCATATTCAGTAATAGCCTTGTTTCAGACATTGTAGACCCTGAATGGCACACAGCAGCATTTATCACACTACACACAGGTGGCACCGCATTGCACGAGTGGGACTATAGTCCTACACACCTGACTGGACTGTTCTGCGTGGCTATGGGGCACATCGTCAAGGACGTCATTCTCAGAGACATTGTTGGTCTCCCGTCCTCCGCTGCCACCCGGGTTGGGCTTGTTAAGGCCAGAGCATGGCCCCTACACATGTTGGACTCCTTTCATACAGTTACCAGGGCAGTTGCTGATGGTACGGGAGTCCACACATCCTACATTGTCCTCTCATTGCCTTTCAGCACCATTCCCCATTCTGGTATTGTCAACATACACATCCACCTGCACATCATACCGTGTGTCTCAGGATGTTATGCTATGTGGCTCATGGACAGGACACACAGTGAGGCCAGCATACCATAGTACCTACTACATGTCAGGTACTTTGGCATACCACAGTCCTCAGTCATAGGGCCCCTCATGTTAAGTATATGTTTCCCTGCGGAACAGGCTGGCACAGGGGACTTTCCCTGCCTAGCTTTAGAACCCCTACATACCAAGTGCCATGATTGCTCCACCAGCTGATACTGACTCCAACCATACGGGTGTCGCTGTGACAGATACATAATATGAATATCATGGCATCAAGCTGCATGACACAAGGTGTATGCACATCACCTTTGCATTACACCATTCACCCACTGACTATCACATGAATGGTAGTTCCCTACATACATATCACATTGTACATGTTTGCAGTACACACATATGTCACACCCACTCCTGTGGTTACCGTATTGCCACTGTCGCGTGGATATCCTCCTATGTGGCCACACCTATCTGTACTGGGTGTGTAACTGGTACATAGGCACCCATTGTACCTCTGCACTCAAGACATCTACACACATTCAAGGGTACACCATCCCATTTAGGGTGTACCTTACACAACAGCTACAGCTTTACATGCCACAACATTAACACGCCATGATGTTTACTGAGCTCTGACAGTTTAAATATGCGGCTGCACTACGGACACCACATCTGTACACATTTGCATACTACATACTCAGGGGTGACCTCTGCTGATAAGACAGGGCCCATGTCCACAACATTATTGATGGATATACTCCTCATACGCAAGATAAGCAGAGGCCACTGTGAGCAACATGCTCATGGATATGTGCACACACGCCACAATGAGTGGGATGTGCTTCTGGGTTACATTCCCAAACAGGACACTCACCATGCTGTGGAACATAAGTCCTCTGTACATCACGCAGGGACTCTCAGTAGCACTGTTCATGTGATACCTCCCTTGGTGGTTGGGAGACACATGTAGGCCTGGGATCACTGCAATGACTGTACTGTGCAGTGGTGCAGGTGACACCTGGCTCTGCTCTTCACAGGACACTACCCTGGAGAGGTGCCACTAGTGTGAACACTGTAGTTGTGCTTACACATGGACTTGACAGACTGCATAGTACCCCACTATGCACCTGTGCAGCTATTACATGTCCTTTGTGCATGGTTACTTGGTAGCCCTTCCATTTAGATTAGCTATCATGCTATTACTATGTCCCATACCTACAGGCCATATGTATCCTGTTATTGTACATACCAATAGACGGTACCTGTGGTATGCATGATATGCCTGTTATGCTGTGTAGAATATCTGTCATATCTACCTATAATACTATACATTACACATATTTCACATAGTATCCCATAATGCAAAGCATACTTGCTCAGCGAGACCACCTTACATATGTCATTAACGTTATTTACCCATACACATGCATGCTGTGACAGTATATCAACATATACTATCCCCTGCTATGGCACGTCCTTGTTGGACATACCCTACCACTGACGGTGGGTTGTATGGCATTGTTCTGTTTAATGGCCTCATGTAGCATCCCTTCTGGTGTCTGTGCTGTGTGCCTTGTGTCCCACTGCTGGACGCACAGATTCTACAAGCGTTAGTATGCTCAGCAAGACATCACTACATCAATACCTTTCCCCACTTTATGCATTGCGGACACGTTTAATTAATGCAAACCAGGCTATACATACAGTAAAACTAATTAATACAGATCATGCTATACATAACCTTACATATCGGGTGTTCTACATACCTTGTTGTCATTATGGCGTTTCGTTTCTATCTCTCTCACAGTGTTTCAACTGTTTTTCAGTATGAGCATACGGTTAGAATGTCTGGCAAGTCATCCTTATATACGTCGATACCTGAAACATGTGGATTCTTCCCGCCAATTGGTGTTCCTGAGTGACTAATTACTTGCATATCAGCTGTGCAGCTACTCCATTCGCCAATTACACGGCGACAGTGGGGTATAATTTGATTCTCCACTTGGGCGTTGCCTATTTGCCCTACCTTCGGGGAGACGGTCTGTATTGTGTTTTGTTATGAGTAACTGCAACTGCTATGCATGGAGACAAGTATAGTTTGGATTCATGTCCCCCGTGGATTGTGTGTGACAGGTAGAGTATTTGGTTCAACATGTGGGTGTACCTGTCATCCCGACGTCTGTTAACGGAGTATTGCAATCAATACCTGTAACATGGCTGTTTGTTCCATTATACAACGCCTGCAATATTGCATGTTGCCTTTAATTGTGTCTCTCACACGGTATGTTGAGGGTTCTGCAGATGTAATTGACTAACTGGATATTTGTGCTGCTATTACAGTTTGTATTGCTTCAGTTTCTAGTGTGGGGGATGTTGGTGGTTGTACGTAACATATACGGTTTGTGGGCCTTGCATTTCTACATAATCCGTATATATGTGTGTGGGCTCCGTCCCTGATTAGAGAGCTAACAGTTAGTAGACTTATGTTATGGGATTGTACGTTGGGCCGTTGTTAATTGGTTTCTATATCGTCTGCAGGTGAGCTTGCTACTTGTATACCTCCGTAATTGCAGCGATATATCAGGGGATATGTGTAGGTGACAGCTATCCCTTGTATTTATGTCCCAGATATTTGCAGTCATTGTGGTTGTGTTGTTAAAAGAGCCTGTTTGCCATGGATTGCCACCTTATCATATGGTCATTGTTGGACACTTGCGGGACACAAAGCAGTGTTTACAGGCCAACAGGTAGCCATGGTCAGTACACAGGTAGCACATACTTTTATCCTCACTACATACCTATTGTTGTGACTTTGGATACTTATCATATTGCATGTAACATTTAAGTTTCTTACATACAGGCATAACTATTAAATACGACTGTTACATTATATATGGGACATATATATGTCCTACCATCTCGGATATTTGCCCTTTGTACTGTTTTATGTCAGGACACGCCTGCCCAGGGTGGGGATGTCCCTCCTACTGTGGTACAGGTAGTAACCGTATGCCTACGGCTAGCTATACCCACACCTACCATACTGGTCTGACTCAGACTTGGCACCAACATACACATGTTGTGGACACACACACATTACAGTCAAACAGAAACGCACACGACACCCTCAATGCACACTTACACAGACTACGGCACTCACAGACACAGTTGAACACAGTACCTACGTTGACCACGACACCGTCAGCGGTGACTAACCGTCCCTTCATATCATCATACTATTACTCATGGATGTACTGTTCCGGTACTGTGTTCTATCGGTCTTTCAGCCTCGTGGTTACGCATGTCGGTATGTTACACATTCCATGGTTGGTGGTATCCTATTTATTTGTACCTCCAAGATGTTATGAATGTCGTTGAACTATCTATCATATTTGCAGATATCGCTGAATTCATCTATATCACCATATATCCCTCTATTGCCCTTTCTATCTGTATTATATATATGCATATGTGTACATATATATATATATATATATATATATATATATATATATATATATATATATATATATATATATATATATATCTCTATATCTGGCGGGGAACGTGACAGGCACACAGCACCACCATATGCTGTAAGACTCATGTACTGTTCAGGTGTTGGCATTCTGTGTTGGACTGGCTGTTGTGTTTACAATGTTTGAGGGCTGCCTATGTAGGAGTCACACATTGGGCCACCTATACATTACAATTTACAGGTGGTCATGTTTGTGTGCCATCCATTTTACTGTGTGTGCAGGTGGAGAGGTGTCAGTCCGTAGGGGCCTACACGGTCAGTGTATGTGCTATACGTTCCCTCTTTGCCAAGGCGTAGGCATATTGGGCACGCCTCCGTCTGCCTACTGGGGCTGGCACAGTGTGTTCATGGTCTGAATCCCTCTGTGCCTGTACTGGCCTTGGCAATTGCGGTGGGCTATGAGGGCCTTCACCATTTTGTCCCTGCTGCAGCTTCCGCAGGATCATATTATGTAGCATGGCACATACTATGATGCTGTGGGCACACGTGCCTGGAGAGTACTGCAAGGCTCCACCAGATGTATCCAAGCACCGGAACCGTGATTTCAGCATCCCGAACACACGCCTATGATGATTCTGGTTTGTGCGTGTGCCTCATTATGGCGTTCTTGCATGGGTGTGTGTGCATTTCTGATGGGAGTCATCATCCATGGCTCCAGTGCATAGCCAGCATCCCCACGAGATGGCCATGTGGGATGTCCCCTGACAAATACCTGATACAGCTGTGAGGCATGCCAGATATGGGAGTCATGGTAGCTTCCAGGGCTGCCAGCACACACATCCATGATAATGCCCTGGGCATTGCACACGACCTGGCAGTTGATGGAGTGGAATCCCTTGGGTTTATGTAGTGCATACCCTGCTCACCGGGTGGTGACTTGATTTGTATGTGCGTGCAGTCTATCGCACCCAGTACCTCCGGGTATTGTGCCACACGGTGGAAGTGACGCATATTGCTGGCCAACTCCTCCTGAGTTCTGGGGAAGTATATCTGCTCATTGGCATGTGGTAACATGGCATCCAGGAACTGGTGTAGTACCCTGGATGCTGATGCCTGTGAGATACCCATTATATCTCCAGTTAGCCTTTGAAAGGTACCTGTGGCCAGTATTCGCAGGCTTACACATACCTTTGTGTCCACTGGTATGGGTTCCCCTCTGTTGTTTCTGGTTCTCAGGCGTGGCCGGCACAGATCCACTGTTTGCTGTAAGATGTCCCTGTCCACCCTGTAATGCTCTACTATCTACAGGCCATGTAGCCCCTGGTAGGTTACCCTTGGTCTGAACACTCTCCTTCTCCTCCGAGGCCTGCGGTGGTTGTCGGCATCATCCTCCACAACACCGTCAGCCTCTACCACATGCTGATGAATCACAGCTATAGCAGCTCCCAACATGTACATTTTAAAAGTTCCCCATGTGTTTACACCTATGGTGCGGTGTTTGGGAATACACAGGTGTGTGTTGGGTGCTTACACACTTTATACTATTGTGCTGTGAACACCGATGATGCCATGGGGTGTGTATGTACATTCGTAGCTACAGGTTATGTTATGTGTTTTACTGCCGAAACTACTATTGTGGTGCCTTTGGTGTTGAATTACATTTGCCTGCCGTGGATTACCTCTTGACCTTCCCTTTACATTTCTGCGCGTTGCACCTACCATTTTCTGGCGTGCATCCTGCAGCCTACTTTCATTTGTGCTTTCCTGGACCTGGCGTATCTTGCGTTATGTGTGCTACTGCCAGTCTGCTGTCGGCTTGCTTTGCTCTGCTGTGTCAGGTCTCCTATCTTTGCAATCCAATATCTCCCCTCCTTTCTTTGCATTCACATGCCTCCCCTATCCTGTTTTGCAGGTTTCTGCAAGCAGACTTGTCAGCTGCCGTCGATTGGCCTTCGTGGGTTGATTGGTGTTGATTGCTCATTAGTACTCCAATTATCCTACTTCCACATTTCCTTTCCTTCCCCTGACCTTCCTGTTTCTGCTATTGTTTGCGGCGCGTGGGTCCGATTACTGGGTTTCAGGCACGCCATCCTCGCATTACGCGCTTTTGGCCACCATGTGTGCTCTCAGCTAAACGATTCCTCCCACCCCTATCCTGCAGCTTTGCTTAGCAACGGACAGGCCAGATTTGCAATGCTCCAATGTGCTTAGTGCTACAGTGGCACACCCCTCTGCTGATGTCATGTATCTCCTCTAAGCCACTCCTCGGTGTTATACCGCTGTGCCGTATGGTACAACCTCCCTCCGGCGGGACATTTGCGATTCAGTATTATCTGCCTCATTTGCATGGCATTGACTACTAATTCATAGTTACCGCGCCGAACACTATCGCAAGCCCTTAGCAACCCTTGCACCTTGGTTGTGGTGTTCCATGCCTACCATTGTGTGTTATGCTGTAAACCTGATTTCTATTACGTTGTGATTTTATGATATTTTTATATTATTTCTTTATGTTACAGCTTCCGCACACATGCCCTGCGGTTCTGCTGTGCGTTACTGTGGACATGGCATTAAATGTTGTTATTTACGTGTTGTGCATCTTTTCTTATGCAATTGGCTGTGTATTTCGCCATTGGCATATGTTCACGTTGTGATACCTGGGTCTGGCCCTCTTCCATAGCTCTGATGTTATGTTTGGGAAAATGTAAACCGTGTTTTTTGGTTTACATTTCCGTGGGCTTACGCTACGCCTGCACCACTTCATGAATTGCTATATGCCTTCATTTGCATGGTGCAACACTGCACATGGGGTGATTTGCATACCTACGCCGGGGGCTGTGCAGATCTGGCGTACGCCGGTAGTGCACGTGGCATTAGATCATACCTGAATCGCTCAGCGGCCATATTTGGCATTATAACGCCTACGCTATGCGTGCGCCTGGCGCAAGCTTCATGAATCCCGGGGCTGGTGTTCTATTGGCTTCTAATACAATTTGCCAGAATAATTCTCTATATTCTACTAATGTTTCCCAATTCCCTCCTCTAGGGTCCACTGACACACATTCTAACACAAAAAATCTAAATGTTGCTGATTTACATACACTAGTGTGTTTATACAATGCATTATTTTCTTTTTTAGCCCTAATGTCATAAAGATGCTCATAGATTATTTGCTTTAGCATTCTTTCACTTTTCCCTATGTAAAATGAATCACATTTTGTACAGGTAGCTAAATATATAATACTCTTAGTGTTACAATTAACACATGTTCCTAAAGTTAATTTCCTTTGTCTACTTGGTAAATATAGTGATGGTCCAACAGTGAGGTGTGTACAATAACTATACCTTCCACATTTAAATAACCCTACTTTCGTCCTAGTAACATTTTTAAACGTTCTTTCATTTGTCCCTCTCTCTAAAATGTTCTTAATATTAATACCCCTCCTATAAATAAATTTTAGTTCTTTATCAAAAATGCAGTGTAAGTCAGATAGTCTAGAAAAATTATTCCATTCTCTATTAATAATTCTTTTAACTAATCCTGACTGCCCATCATAGGTTGTAGTAATGCCAGATTCATATTCTACCCCACTATTTTCATTATTGGACTCTTGTCTAACACAGGTTCCACTCTTATCTAAAATAGGTGCAAACTTGCCTCTTCTTTCACTAGTAACCTCACTGCATATTTGGTCAAAAAGTTCACTCGGGTAGCCCCTATTTAAAAATAACTTTCCCTTCACTAAACCTTCACCTTGTCTAGCCTCACTTTACCGGACAATAAAGCTACCTAACACAACTGTAGCAGGTGTGTTGTCTAGCCGTACAGGCTGTGACTGTTTGGCACACAGGATTTGTGTGCTATGTGTTATGCGTGCTGTGTTCTGGCATAACGTATGCCTGTGTGCCAGCTGCAGAGATGTCTGCCGCTCAGGCAGGATGCTATTCTTAGGCTCCACGAATGGCCCAGTGTGTTCACGTGTTTGTATTGCTGTCAGTGTAGGTCTACATCAGACTGGTATTGTAGTCACTGTAGTATTTCATGCCACCTGACAGGTTATGCCAGTACTGGGTTCAGAGTGCTTAGTCCCCAGTTTGGCTATGTGGTTGCATCTCATACATGTGTTGTACGTCCATGTATAGGGGAGAGGGTTGACTGTGTACATGTGGCAGCTGTGACATTGCCACATGACCCACATATTCCACAACTGTACCATAGAGGTGACTGACAAGTGACCTTTGCACATGCTACCATAGTATTGTGATTGCCATGGTGATTAACAGCACATAGGGCCAATGGGGAACAAGGTACACAGGTTCATAGGTTCATAGGTTCATACTAGGCTATCTGCCCTAGGGCATTTATAAACCTAGCCAGAATGTGTTTGGCTTTCGCCACCCATTGTAAATTTATCTTGCTATGCCCTTTTTTGAGGTTAGTATACTATGCCTCTGTCTAACCGTGACACAGAAGTGATACCCGGGGTAAACCTACGATGTCCCATCCACTCATCAAGATTCCTCTTGAAGAGAGTCAATGAGGGACTCTGCCTAACCTGGACTGTGATTTTATTCCAGAGTGAAGGGAGCCTCTGGGTTATGAATCTGTCCCTCCAGCATGTCCTATTTATTTCAGTGCTGATGTTCAAGTCTCTCGAGCGTGTAGCTCGATGGGATTTGGATATTCTGAGGTGCAGCATGCTCATTAATTCCGGGTTGGACATGGCTTTATACGTCAGGCACAGATCGCCTCTGAACAGGCGGTATGCCACTGAGTAGAGCTGGAGTTTCTTTAACCGGGCAGCATATGGCATCTGTTTGAGCCCTTTGATCCTCTTGGTGAGGTACTTATGGGGTCTTTCCAGTTGCTGCAGGTGTCTGGTAAGGTACATCCCAACAGGGGCATTGTACTCCATTATGGGCCTGATGAGGGATGAGTAAAGAGGCACGATGTCCTCCCCTGATCTAGATGTGAATCCCTTCATGATGAGGTGGGCTATATAAAATGTTTTTCTAACCACTTTGGCCACGTGGTTGTCAAATGAGAGATTGCTATCAACTTGGGTCCCCAGGTCCCTAATTACTTCTTCTGTACTTAATGGATTACCACCTATGTGGTACTTTGTGGGCACTTTGTTTTTGCCAAATGGGATGACTATACACATTTTGGCATTCAGCTTGAGGCCATGGCTCTGGCACAAGTTGTCTGTTTCTATGAGGCCCTTTTGGAGGATGCTTGTGTCGGCTGGACAGTCGATTATGGCGGCCAGTTTTCAGTCATCTGCGAATTTGGTCAGCCACAGTCCTTCCATGTTGGCCTGTACCTCAGAGAAATATATACTGAACAAGAGAGGTCCCAGGACTGAGCCTTGTGGGACACCACTTGTAACTGGTTTGGAGTCTGACATGGCTCCAGCATCTCTAACCATGTGGGTTCTGTCCTTGAGCCAGTGTGAAATCCATCTAGTGACATAGGGGTTTATATTTAAGCTGGTGAGCTTCTCTAGAATGCCCGAGTGCGGTATTGTATCGAAGGCTTTTGCGAGGTCAAGTTAGGCTGTGTGGACCACCTTCCCCTCGTCAATGGCCTTGGTGACTGTTTCAAAGAAATCAACCAGGTTTAAGAGGCAGGATCTACCCTTAACAAAGCCAAACTGGGTATGATCCAGTGTCTGTAGGTCCCCAATATCTTTATTTATGGGGTCCATGATGATCCTTTCCATAGCTTTGCAGACCAAGCTAGTCAGGCTTATGGGGCGATAGTGTCCAGGATCTGTTGAGGCACCACCTTTATGGAGAGGGACCACTGTTGCTGTACGCCACTCTTTGGCCACATATCCTGTAGTAAGGCTGGGATTGAACAGTAGTTTTATGTTTGGGTGTAGCTCTTCTTGGAGTTCATGTAGGACACAGCCCGGGACACTGTCTGGTCCCATTGATGCTGTGTTTTCTGCTTTGGAGAGGGCGGCTCTTACCTGAGCATCTGAGATGTCAGGGGGGCAGCACTGTGCTGGGATAAATATTTGCCCTTTCGGTGTGAAGGGGGGGAGAAGTTTGTGCAGAACCTGTCTGCTAGGATGTTGGCAATGTCTGTGGGTTCGGTGTTTCTTTTGACATTTTGGACTACCTGTGAGCATATCTGGGAATTACCACTCAGGTTCCTAACATAACTAAAGAAAGCCTTGTGATTATTCTTAGTGTCCTGTGCAATTTTCTCTCAAAGCTGGCCTTAGACAATTTTATGAGTGCCCGTAGTTTTTGCTGATACTGATCAGTGATGCCTTCCCTTTTTGGGATTTTGCTGTATCATTTAGTAGCTTCCTCCTTCTATTGTATAGTTTGTTTATGGCTGGGGTCCACCAGACAGGACGTCTGCCTTTGGAGGATTGGGTCTTGGTGTTATTTGGGATCGCATGATCCATGCATTCCTGAAGGTGTCCATAGAATGTGTTTATAGAGGAATCTGCGGTCTGGGCCGTATTTTCCACAGGCCCGGGGGCTTTGAAGGTTTCCACCTCGGTTTTGAGGAGTGTGAATTTGCTTTAGAGAAGTTGTTCACTGTGGTTTTCTGGGCAGGGGGTGGGGTCGGGATTTGAATATCCAGTGAGATTAGTTTATGATCTGATCTTACCAGTGAGGGATACACTTTTGGTCTGGAGCATAGAGTCTCCATGTTGGTGATGATCAGGTCCAGTATGTTTTCCCCTCTTGTGGGAGTGGTAACAAGTTGTTCCATAGCATGTGAGTTCATAAATTCTAGGAATCTTTGGGCTAGGGTGTTGGAGCTAGAGTCATGCTCCCAGTCTATGCGTATTTGAAGTCGCCCAATATAATGGTGTTTGGAGAGACCTTCATATTTTCCACTGTTCTCAGGAAGGCCGAGTGCGGTTCTTGGGTTTGGGAGGGTGGTCTGTAGCAGGCTATAACCTGGAAGGCAGTTTTACCCACTGTTAGTTGCACATGGATAGTCTGTGATGCTTGGTGCTTTGCCACCAACCTGGAGGTTTTGGTATCTTTGATGAATATCGATACTCCCCCTCCTTTTGTGGTTCGGTCCAAGTTTTGGGGCTGAAAAGCATGGTATGAGGTATAACCTGGTAGTGCTGGGGTGCTCTCGGTAGCCCTGAACCAGGTATCTGTTACTGCACAGATATCGATGTTCTCCATGCTAAGGAGAGTTTCGAGTGCGTGCATCTTGAGGTTTAGACTTCTGGCGTTGAGTAGCATTACTCTTAGTTTCTTATCCCTTGTGATACCTATGGAGGTGGGTTTGTCTTTTGAGCCTTGCCTAACAAAGGCACTATGGGGGTAGCAACAGCCTTTGCCAATATCTGAAAGCCCAGGGGTGACAGGTGCAAGCCGTCCCTAGCGAAGCAGGTGGTTCAACAGAGGGTGAGTATGTGAGAGTGTAGTGCCTGTGATTAATTAGCAGTGGCATATATGACTGCTCACATGGACAAATGCCAGGTAAGTCATATGCAATGTGTCACAGGCAACGTACATGTGAACAGGACAAACAGTGACATTCTGTCAAGTGAGGCATGGACATACATATAGTAAGCTATGCAGATGTCACTAGGAGTCCACAGAAGCTCTGTAACTCTGCATTGCAGGTGGGATCAGTATTCCAGGGTAACTGCAAGCAAACATGCATGCAAACAAAGCTACAGTAAGCAGGGCTGCATGTAGTCCATTGTACAACAAACAAGCTGTACCACTTCCAGTAGGTAACACTGCAAATATGCAGGCACTATGCACATGTACATGGAAATACACAGGTCAGATGGCTAGGGTCCAGTCTCAGCGCACACAATTGTACAGACCATGTACCGTCAGGATGTACAATAACTGGATGGAAACCCATGTGCTCATACCTGCAGTAATACACATATCAAATAACAGACACTGAGCCTTCACTCAGTGGTTCCATACTTAGTAGGATGTATGCTACCTGGCCTGCCACCACAGTATCCCTGACATGTATGGGGACTCTCCCTCCTGTTGCTTTCAATAGTGCAACATATAGGCAGACCTCAGGAGTCGCTATGGGATCGCCATGTGGGGGAGCATTTGCCAACTGTGTCATGGCCCAATGGGAAAACACACTGTTATTTAACAATGCCCTTTTTAAAAAACATGTCGCCTGGTATACTAGGTACCAGGACGACATGTTTTTGTTATGGAAAGGGCCCTTGGATATGGTAACACCCTTCATAGAAGACATAAAAACGCATACTGATTTTTTAGACTTCACATATGAGGTAAATAATAGTGAAATCAGTTTTCTAGACATAAAGCTAAGTAAAGATATTAGGGAGTCTAGATTCATTAGCAAAATTCATCGTAAACCCACTTACTCTAATGGTTTTCATCACTTTAGTAGCTGTCACCCTTACCATCAAAAAAGAGCAGTAGTTAAAGGACAGATGGTAAGGGCAGCTCGTATGATCACTAAAGATGATGATTTTTTGGATGAATGCAGTAACTTGAGTAATATGTTTACAAACACAGGTTACCCTGGGCCCTTGATATTGGAAGTTAAAGCTGAAATGATGTTCAAAAGAAAATCAGGACATTTTAAACCTATTTTATGTAAACAAGTATTGCCTTCAGTTGTAACCCAAGATGGGGTTATGGCTGAGGATAAAAATACTAACACAGCTAACATTGGATTTAGATTTCTATGTACGTTTTCAGTTGATCATCACTTCATAAGAAACATTCTACAAAAGAATTGGGCAATTATTGTAGAGGACAAACATCTACAGCAGTTGTTTGGAGCCTCACCAAGGATAACTTATAGAAAAGGGTTTAGCTTGAAATCCTTGCTAGAAAAGAACAACAAAACCGCTTTCCAAAGGATAAAAGGGATGACCAAGTGTGGATCTTGTCACCAATGTAAATCTATACAGGAAGGGAACAATGTGTTTGTAAATAGACAGAAATATAAGATTTTGGGAAACTTCAACTGTGCTTCTAAAGCGGTGGTTTACGTAGCTAGTTGCAAGAAATGCCCGGCTTTCTACATAGGAAAGACCGAGCGGGCCTTGCGCAAGCGAATATACGAACACTTGTATGCAATAACTAGGAAAGACGTTAACAATGCACTAGCTTGCCATATTATGGATCATCATGATCATGTTTTTAATTTTGCTGTTTTAAAACAAATTAAGGATGATTCTAGGTCAGGCCCATGGCAAATCCTGTTAGAGAAAGAGGAATTGCTTTGGCAAATAAGGACGGCAGCACATATAAACCCAGGTTTAAATGAATCTATTTCTTTAACCTGTATATTAAAACTTTTAGCTTTAAGGAGATAGTAACTATAATAAGTATAGGGTGTATTCATCACAATATTAACATACACATAAATAGCATAGTTACATATATGTGTATACATTTTTTTCTTTGGTTTATTTTTTTCTTTGATTTTTTTTTTTCTTTGGTTTATTCTTAAAAGGCCATTTTCCATGTTGATATTTTAAAAAAAGGAATTCAACAATTTGTAAAATTAACTTAATAACAGAAAAAATTGTTCTGAATATTTTTATTAGGATTATATACCTCTTATAACTATCATGAATTTAATCAGATAAACTGTGGTTTTCAATTTTTAGAAAACAGAATTAGACATTATAATTCTAATCCTGTCTATACTATACTATACTATATTATATCAGCATATATTAATTTATTTTTGTAATTATTTTTGTAGGAATTCATTTTAGTATGGATTTATTTTTGATTAATCATTTGTAAATATTATAGATTTTAAATAAATAAACACACATAAAACAGGTTAAAAAGGTATAAACAACATTTTATCCTTGTATTATTGTTACACTTTTTATTATACTTAATATACATCTAGGCACGAAGGTTTCATTTTCATTTAGACGTCAGGATTATTTACGTCTACTATTCGGCCTTTGGAACAGTGGCTGAAGAAAACTTGATAACAAGTTGTCTTCGAATAATGAAACGAAGACTATTGTGTTTGTTTATCGTGCCCAATATACTTTTATTAGATATGAGTACACAGATTAAGTGCATTCACACTACATTAAAACCTGTAGTTTAATATGTTTAAGAGGGTTGTAGGCTAATATTTAGGGTAGTGTATAACTAGTTGTTCGGATAGCATAAGCTATGGAGAAATTTTTAAATGAGCTTTTTAAACAACACTAAAGCATTTAGTGAAATTATAGTAGATTAATTTTAATTGTGATGTCATTAATTAATTAATTATTACCCTATTTAATGGGGAGTTGGTTTGTAACTCAGTGTTTTGTTTCGTCTGAAGAAGGAAGGATACAAAGCCTTCCGAAAGTGCTTGTTTAAAAATTAAAGTTCTAACGCTGAAGACCAAAGTTCCTGCCTTTTTCATTCTATTTTTTCATCTGGACACATTGTAGTCGTGGGATTATTGGATTCTGGTTGGGTGCTCTCTTTGCACTTTTTGTCTTTCGACTCTCCCTCCTGTGACAGTTAGTTTTGTGTGTTGGGGCTGTCTAGCATGGTATGAGATGTGAGCTTGCAGTGCTAGGGTGCTCCTATGTGTCCTGTACCAGTTGTGTAGTACTGCACACATATCAACATCCTCAAACATCCGCATTGCAGAGTCCAGTGTGGGCAACATGCCACTTGCAGTTTACATGTCCATCATTGCGTATTAATACTTTCATTACCTTATCCCCTGTGCTACCTATGTATGTAGCCTTCTGTTGACATCCTTACCACCAGTATGCCAACATGTGCAGAAGATACACTATGGTACTTACCATGGGTGTAGACAACAGTACATGACAATCATACCCTTACTGCATCAGGCATGCTGTGATATACCCACAATTATATCAGCACACAGTACTGTTAACAACATGATACTATTACTACACGTCTATGTAGTCACCCTGTGCATCAGCAACATGTTAGCCTGTACCTGCACTGATGTTACAGATTGCAGGAGGTGGCACAGTTTCATCATATGCACAGGGTGTGAACTTGGTATGCCTGAGTCAGCCACCGATACCACCAATTGACATGTATGTGTATGTGTGTTGGTGAGGGACAGCAGTACAAGGTGGGGCAATGTTGATGCAGTGTGTGCATGTATGTGGTAGCCCTAGGTGTTGTCAATTCACATGTGTGTATGGATGCACACATTTCCACCTCATGGCTGCCATATACTGGTGTTTGTGGACAGCCACAGACTGTACCTGCCAGGTCATACAGATCAGTGTCTCTGGCCACGGACACGGTACATGTGCCTTGCAGGGGTGCTACGGACCGTATCCGGTACCAACCCAGACTGGGTACTGTCATCAGAAGCAGGTGTTCATTGACTGGACACAGATCCCTGTCGGGCCTGGCACGTGGTCTCCTGGGGTGGTCTGATGACAGCACAGACCCAGCATTGCTGGGGCTACTGCTGGCACTATGGGGGTGGCCGCAGCCCTGTTGTCATCCGCGATGACTGCCAGCTGCTGCTGTTGCTGGCATAAGCCCACATCGACGCCTCAACTGTCCACCATCGCCCTGGCTCATGGACATGTAGTTGTGGAACCGGTCTAATATGTCCCCACAACGTCTGTCTATGACATCGGTTAAATTACAGATGGCAGCTGCAATGTCACGCATACTGTCAGTCATGGCTGTGCGACATGCTGTCAGCTTCCTCAGACCCTGTCTGGTGTACCGTTCCATACGTGACTGTGCCTGCATGACAGCCCGAAACATAGCTGAGGTTGTAAGACCTCTGTGGGCACGTCTGACAGGGGCAGTACGCCCACGGATGCTCCCACGAGAACCCCTGGACATCTGTCTGTGTGGTACCATCTCGGGGCCATGCCCATGGCTGCTGTGTGGGGACGCATGTGCCACAGATACCACATTACCCTTGTCAATGCCCACTGTATGCTGTCCATCACCTAGGGACATTGGTGACAAAGGGTGTATTGGCAGGATAACTGTGCGCATTGATGGGGTTGACAGCTCTGTGCTGTCAATTGACTGACCAATGATGGACCCTGGCATACCTTCCTGTGCCATTACACAGATGTCATCATTATCAGTACCCATGGCACCTGATTCAGGTTCCCTGCTGCATGACACCAGAGCAGCACCAGAACCTGTGGGAGGGAAACAGGAAACACAGTTTACAATGTCTACACAATATTACCAGTGATGCACACATCCACACATGCACAGGTCCACACATGCACACATGCACACATGCACACATGCACACATGCACACATGCACACATGCACAGGTGCACACATGCACACATGCACACGTGCACACGTGCACACATACACACATACACATGCACACAGTTGCACACAGTTGCACACAGTTGTACACTACTCAGTATGCAAGATATCAACACACAGACACAGACACACCTGCATGCATACACAGAGCACTACTCAGTGAGCCTAATATTACTATTACTATCAAGACTATTAAAGGTATTGTTAATACACACTCACCAGCATGGATAGGCTGTATTGCTGTTACACTGGAGGGACCTGCAGAAGTGAGGAAACTAATGTCAGTGGGCACAACTGTGCCATTGTTACTGAGTATGATACAGGTCAGTAGTACAACAGTCGCCTTTCACAGGTCAGCTGCTGATATTGAGGATATCACACTTGCACATTAAATACTATGATTACAGCTACAAACCAAGGACACACCTCACACATGCATTAACTACCAGTGTACACAACAGTCAACTATACATATGGCATATTACCTGCACGCTCATAGTCTTGCTGCTGCGTGGCTCCAGCCTCCATCATAATGCATGTCTGCTGCTGTTGTTGTTGTTGGCGGGCTGGAGCCACTACACTCATGAGTAGTCCCTCCAGTCTGGTGAGTGGGGGATGTGCAGCTACCCCACCACCTGTGGCGACCTGTTGCCTGTGGATATCCAACGCACGCTGATGGACATTGCTGATTAAATCACTGCAGTGATGTCGTACCTGCTCATATGTCCTATTATGCGTGCCTATGTCATTTACCCGACGGACCAGGTCTTGCCACAGTGCAGCCCTCTCCTGCTGATTCTGGCTGGTGCGGGAAAAGAGTATTGCATAATCCCACACCAGGCTCTGGTGTATCTCCTCATACTCAACTGCAGATTAAGCTGGATTTCGCGGGTGAGCCATGTTCCTGAAAAAGGAAATAACATGATATCGGCAATATATGTCAGCAGAATTTGGCACATATACTACACATGCTACTCGACTGTTATGATACGACATATCTCACATATATAGCATCTGTCTGTCTATTGGTGGATACACATGTAAATGGCCAGGTATCAGTGCTCAGCCAGCAACTGTGCAACAGTACCTGGCACACTCCATATGCCATACTACCAAACCCCAGCATTCAGAACACTGATTCAGGTCCAGAGCACCTCCTCACTCTGGGGGTTTGTATCTAGGTACTATATGGGCTACATCATCAACTACCTTGAGCTGACCACAAACTAATTGCCCTGGATATACATATCCCACCTCCACCACCAGCACAAACGACTATAGTGAATAACATTGCAAATGCAAACTTTACACTTTGTAACAGTGACATGGTATCCTTTCAGCCCACTGGGCCAGTGGAAGACACAACCCACAATGCTGACCCCTTCACAAATGATTCCTACGGACATCTCCGAGAATGCATGGATCATGCAATCCCATATAAGACCAAGAAACTCTCCACAAAGGGACAGCATCCTGTCTGGTGGACCCCAGCCATAGACAGATTGTATTACAAAAGATGGAAGCTACTGCAAGACAGAGCATAATTCCATAAAGGGAAGGCATGTCTGAGCAGCACTAGTAAGGATCTCTTTTCTCTCATACAAACATACATGGGCAACTTTGAGAGGGAAATCAACAGGGACACTGCAGATAACCACAAGGCCTTCTTCAGTTATGTTAGCAACCTGGTCAGAAACCCTCCACTATGCTCATAGTTAGTACACAACAACAAATAATTCACTGAACACACAGATATTGGCAACATTGTGGCAGACAGGTTCAGTGCAGGTTTCCCCCCTCCCTCTCCCCCAAAATAAGACATAGTTATCCCAGCTGACTTTAACCTCCATGTCATCACAGATGTCCAGGTGAGAGCCGCCCTCAGGAAAGCAGAATACACAACATGAATGGGACCTGATGGTATCCCCGGTTGCATGCTACATGAACTCCAAGAGGAGCTAAACACACATATAGAAGTGCTATGTAACACTAGCCTGACTACAGGATATGTACCTGTACACTGACTCACAGCAGCAGTGGTTCCACTCCACGAAGGAGGCACCTCTACATACCAGTACAATACAACACAATACAATACATTACAATACAATACTATACAATATGCTATTGCCCCTGGGACTACAGCAGCATACTGTTCTGCTACCCTGACCATTGTGACACATGTGGTGTGATGGTACCTGCTGCTGTCAAACAGTTACACAGGGTGACTCATATGGCATATTACCTATCTGACTAACATTCAGCAGGGGTATGTGTGACATGTACTCATGGGGAGTCTTGCTTCTTAACACTGTGTGGTTTATTGCAGGGTATGTCTTATCTGTGGGTAGGAACCTGTACCTCCACCATGTGCTCTCTATTGCAGTGGCATGGATGACACACAGCAGTCATTTAGGTTGTGGATGGTGTGAGGTGTTACTATGGTTGTTGGACATATGTCATGGGTGTGACTTAAGTATGTAAATCCAGGAGTGGTAACCTCTATGTGGGTAGTATGTGTGTACTCTGTGGTGTTCTCAGTCACTGTGCATCGGTAATGTGTTTGAGTGCATTGTCACAGTGTTGTACATGTCACTGTGTCCTTCTCCATATATGTAGCTGTCATGTGAGGTACATACCATGGCAGCCATTATGTGGTGTGGAGGGGTACACTGACCTACATGTCCATAGCTGACACACCATGTCTGCTGACACATACCATGTGCAGGTATTCCAGGAATAGTGTGCCACTGTGAATATCATTGGGGGGACTATTGTACACATTTATGACCCTGTTCACCCCTGACACATGCAGTGGTGGGCAGCCAATCACATATCTGGTGGTTACTGGTGTAGGTGATTTGAAATGGGGTATGGTACTCCAGTTTTGACACTGGTGTTCACTCCATGCCTTTGTCACCAGGCACCTGTTGCAATACATCTGTACACATGTGCCTCACTCAGAATATATATATACATCTCTCTCTCTCTCTATATATATATATATATATATATATATATATATATATATATATATATATATATGTCTGTATACATATACACATATATATATTGATGTACATATATTGCTATTGATATGGAGAGAGGGGGGGTGTGACAGAGAGGGGGTGAGAGTGACAGAGGGGGTGGGACAGGGGGGGTGTGAGATTGTCATATACAGTCATACCTGTAGATAGTCAGATCTGTCTGTCTATGTATATGTATCTACATATATCTATAGCTGTATGTGTGTATTACATATATATGTTTGTACATATTCTATCTATCTACATCTGTCTATGCATTCCTACATCTCTCTCTATGTATGTATACATATATGCATATTATATATATATATATATATATATATATATATATATATATATATACATACATACATATTTTGACATACATACGTAGCCGTATGATAGATAGGTATATCAACATGTTTATTTACCATACTGTATACACACACTAGCATACTGCTAAACATACATAACTGTGAAACCTACTTTGTACATTGCACTACAACCTACATTCCACCTACATTGATATGTGCACATAGATGCTCTCACATACAAATGTATGTACAGCCTTCACTGATAGTTGCTGTATGTCCCCTGCCCTTTGCACATCTTCATATACATATGGAATCAGACCAATGACACATATGGAGGGTTCACAGTATATAGACTTTTATAGTATTACTTTACATTACCTGTGTTTGTCACAGCTGCTTGTGTTGCCATCTGGTTTTGTGTCCTGCTGCTCCACTTGCCAGTTGTCAGCTTTCAGGTGGCTGTTGATGACCAGTTTTGTTTATGTATGTTTAATTTTGTTTTTCTCTGTCTCTCTCTCTCTCTCTCTCTCTGTCTCTCACTACCTCCTCAGGGTGCAATGAAAGTATTGCATGTGTGGACTGGGAGTACAGCATGCTTTTGTAGGTATCTGCATATGTCCATGTGATGGCCTCTGCACCAATTGTTAGCCAGCATTTGCTAATTGCATGCAGCCAGTTGTGTACTGATTGCAGTTCTCACTGTGATTTCAGAACAGTGCTATAGAAAGGTATGTGAGATAGGCATAGCCCTTTCAGATTTTGAGGGCAGGGACCATTTTGGTATGCTGTGGACACTGTTCTGTGAGTGTAAAGGTTGGTATCTCTCTCATATTTCCGGCTGTGTTGTAGATTAACATTTCTCCATTCATTTCTCCAGTTTCCTGTACTAACTGTGTATGTACACTGACACCTAAGACTACTACTACTGCTAATGTGGGTGTGGGTGCTTTCCTGTGGGACATGTGGTGTAACTGGTGTATAGCAGTGGCTCTTGCACTTTGTTGATATGGCTTCAATATTTGCCCTTTACAGTCACTACTTGTATGCCTGCTAGGTGTCTTGACTGTAGTGTGCTGCTGTGGCGTTCCTATTTTCCACGTACATTCACACCTTGGAATGCTTGCTATATCTGCTCGGGTGTTACAGCATGCAGTGTGGTCTGGCCATGGTGTGGGCCTTGACATCTATTAGGGTATTTGAGTATGCTGCTGAGCAGGCCCCAGAGACTCTCAGGTGCATCTGTTATCTGCCTCATGGAATGGTACATATCAGTGGGGTACACCCATTAAATTGTCTGGTATTCTGCAGTTGTGACTGTGGGATAGCATGAGCATATGTATTACTACACTATTTCTGCCGTGCAAGTGGTGCATACTTTCAGGACTTCATAGTTACCATTGCATGTGTTGTAACACCTTTCTGCCTACTGTTTGTACATTTCACATGGAGTCTGTGGGGCATCCCTGTAACTCAGTCACTGTTGCTATGTCTAGGCTCTTAACTATTCAAATATGGCGGTGTCAGACCTCTCAAGTGTACAAATATTTGCAGGTTGTCCACATTTCTGCCTCATATTTTGGTCAATATCTCATGCACAGCTCTTTCTGGCAAATCACTGTGGGCTCAAGTCAGAATATAGTGACAAACATTTAAGTTTCAGACTTCAAACCCTTCCAAACATCCAACAAAATGCAGAACCTGTTACTCTCTGAACTGTCTAAGTTTGTTGTAACATTATTTGTAACGTGTCCCTGGTTTTGGCCCTTTGCTCCACATATTTTATTACTTGGTCTGGATGTGTTCCTGTAACAGGTTGTGGGGTATGGGCAGTGATTATCCTGCTGGGAGTATGTGTGTGGCTTGCAAGGTGCTACAGTGACATTATTACTTACTAGCTACCAACTAGCATGGCTGTTTCTGTTCACACACTACTATTATAGAAATCCACTAGATTTGACAGTAAATATACATGACATGCTTTGTGTACTACGCATCCTATATTCCCTTTACATTCATTCCTACTATTACATGATATATTTATTGTAGCACAATGTTCATATATAACAGTCATGGCTTAGTGGTAAGTCATGCAGACTACTGTTTCCAAGGTCCTGGGTTCGGGACTGACAGTGGGATTTTATTTTGCTTTTGAGCAGACTACAGGACCTGTCATTCAGACTGACTAAGGCACTTTTAAGCAGTTGTAACCGGGTTAGCGCTGGTTTGCGCGGAGCTCACGCATGCGCACTGGCGTTCAGCTCCGCGCACACCCGCTTACAACCGCTTAAAAGTGCTTACTTGTGCGCACACCTGTGCTATTTTCTTTGAAAGAAATGAAAATGGGGAGACAGGAAAATGGTGAAAAAGGGGTCACAAAGAGGGTAAGACAGTAGGGAAACAAGCTTGGGTTTTGCAGGAGGGATGTAGGTAATCCCCATAGCTGCCCATTTCTTCATCAGCAACAGCTGTGCATATGTTTGTAATTTGGTGTGAGATTTGAAACCTTCCACCCCTGAGGGAGGTGTAAGGACAACAATAATACTTGTTGTACAGCCAATTGTAATTGACAGTTTCCATGTCCAGCAGACATGTGTGCGAAGTGGGCAGCTATGTATGGGGCGTGATTTTTTTGTGGGTACAGAGTGCCCTTTTTTTTTTTTTTTTCAAGTGAGAGTGGTATGTCAGGTAAAGGAAGTCGGTATAGCTGGGGAGGTAGGTTGGGTAGGTCAACAGACAAGACAAACAAGATGCATACAGGGGCGGTGTATGACACGTGTGGGGGGGGTTACACAATTGACGGGGATGTATGTTTGGATATCCAGAGCCCATGAGCCCACAGATGGCAACAGTGGAACTGATATCCCCACCCATGGGCAGTTGCCACAGTGCCTTCACTGCCCAGGACAGGGCTGTGCTGGGGGCTGTGTAGGCCAGGCAGCAGGCATGCCCGTTAGTTGTGCCACCTGTGCCTCAAGCTGGCGTAGGGGCCCAAGAACAGCTTCCTGGATCTCCCTACGCACCACAGTCCGGACGCTATGGAGGGTGAGTGGTGGTTCTCCTCTGGCCACACTTGCAGAGGGGGGGACGAGCCCCATCCCCTGCAGCGCTTCCACCCACAGGTGGCACAGGGCCACCGGAGGAGGGTCCAGACTGGGCACTACTGCCAGGTGCACTCGCCAGCTGAGGTGGGAGAGGTGGGTCCGCTGGAACCCGCCTTCCCTGTCGTCCTATGTTTTGCATTATCTCATGACAGTTTGGGTTAGTAACATACAATACCATTTGCAATTAGTTGTAACAGCATGCATTAGTATTCCCATTAACCAAACACCCAGAGATTCACACCATTGAACAGCGAGCATAACACATGCATAATTTGAACAGCAATACACAGTCCAACAACATGCAGGGTTGATTGATGGCAACAGGCCATCAGGTTTGGATGTATGAACAGGGCAGATGCATCAACGTGCATGCAAATATGTATGACCCAACAGGACAAACGTCCAGGGGTGTTAATTGTGATTGCACATACCAATTTCACATGGAATGGATTATATGTGGTTATAGGGTAGGGTGAAGAAAATATAATTAACATCTTCAAATACCAATACATATGCTATACATTTCTAATAGCTGCAGATATATACACACTACAGTTCTACCTACAGTTTCCTATGTGATAACTACTTCAAGTTGGTGATAGGAATGTTACTGCTACATCAATATACATTTTCATTTTTATTCATACACGTTCATATCTGGCTCTGCTCAGCTACATCATCCTGCTACATTTGCTTTATATAGCTATAGACAACTGTGGATGTTTGGTATTTCAGACAATCATACTATCTGCATATTGCAGACTGAGAGCAACATATCCAGATTTTGGGATACACATTCCAGCTGCAGGAACATTTTGAACACATTTCACAGTTTGGTTCTGCTTGTCACATTCATTTCATTCTGTACTGACTGCAGTATACTTTATTCAGGAGTTATTACTACTTTATTGGTGGATTCATAACTCTTTCTCACACTCTCTCACTTGTTTTATTTTTACAATTCAGGATGGTACTTACTTCTAGGCTTTATTGACATGTTTTACCTGTAGTTATTACAATCCTTTCCAACAGTCTCACTTCTGTCATGTTTCAGTATTTCAAGAGGGATATATTTCACACGTGTTTTGCTCATCTTCTGCAGCTGTACTTTTCAGCCTTCTGCAGGTTGTGTACTATTATATTACAGGTGGGGCATCTTTATTTCAGACATTTTCATTTTTCTGTTTGGATTACAGACTGCAACACACTTTTGTAATCAAGCAATACTTGCAAACACTCTTACACTGTTACTTGCACATTTTATTACTTAGTGACTACACTGCACTCTTTTGCTAACTGTCATACTTTTATATTTATTTACAGTTACAGGGAGAGGATTACTGACCTGCCTGGTGGTGCAACCACACCAGCCTATCACCATAGGCTCTGCGGTTCACAGAACGGACACCTGCAGCTGTAATATAAATAAAGTAATATTGGAATACACATCTCCATAATATCAGCTAGGTTAATTTCTTACATACATAATTAGATGTGACTTAGTAGTGGGGCGTTGGGCATTTGCCAGGCCTCCTGGATCC
Source organism: Protopterus annectens (assembly GCF_019279795.1). NCBI lineage: Eukaryota > Metazoa > Chordata > Ceratodontiformes > Protopteridae > Protopterus > Protopterus annectens. Next base: position 252,950,200 of record NC_056725.1, on the reverse strand, counting down.
AAAGGTTCAGTTGGTCCTACTTCCATCTCTTCAGGTCCGCATGGTGGTGACAGACCTGCTCACCAGTCCTTGGAATCCCTGTGGCACTGGTAAGATCATGAGCCAACCGGTCCCACACCTCAGCCCTATATGCTCCCCACAGGACCTGGCCCTGCATGAGTTGGGCCTCATGATTGTGGACAAGGAGCCAAACCATATATTTGGGCTCCTCAACACCCCACCTCTGTGCTCGGAAGCAACTACCCTCACCTACTCCTGACATTCTGGCTGCAAATTAGTTCTACAATCGGTTATGCTGTGTATTCCTGCCTATGGGGCTTATATATGCCATTTTTCCTGCACTTATCTGTGATTGGCCATTTTGGAATTGCATCAGCTTCACAAAACCTGCTTTGTCATGCTCCTCTTTCTATTCATTCCTATATATTTGCTATTACTGCATTTCTAAGTGCAGCTGTCATGGCTTAGTGGTTCAGTACCTTGACTATGGTGCATGGTATCCTGGGTTCGAACCTGGCCATTGCTTTTTATATTTTATGACTGTCTAGACAGGCTAGGAGGTGTGTCTGTGTAAAGGCAGTTTTGTTACAGCTTGCTCAACGTTGCCCGTCGGTTAGCTTGTTGGCGCGGTGCGCAGCTCCGCGCAAACGGGTTACACTGGTTTACACTTCATTTGGCTGTCAGCACACATCTTACGCTCAGCTCAGCTAGGGGCACACAGTTTCAGCATGTTAAACCACTGCTCACCTACGGGCACTCATTTTGCACCTGTTGAACCACTGCTCACCTACGGGCACTCATTTTGCACCTGTTAAACCACTGCTCACCTTCGGGCACTCATTTTACACCTGTTAAACCACTGCTCACCTACGGGCAGATGCACTCAACTTGTTAAACTGTAGCTCAGCTATAGGCACATCTGGCATCTTTTATTATTTTGTTATCTCACATTTCTTCAAAATAAATGGCCTATTTCATTACATTTTACATAAAATATAATTTTATATGTGTACATATATGTCAAGGACTTGTTTCGTGCTTATTTCACTAAAAATAAAAATTGATGTTGCGGGGGCTCGAACCATGACTGCCTGCTCTTCAGCCAACGTCTCTACCGCTAATCTATTGCTTTTGGGCTTACTTTGCATAGTTAGTTCTTATATGCTTTTCCACTTACTGTTAACTGTGGCTGAGCTACGGGCATGCCCGCGCAAATGAGCGCACTCACGGGCAAACATCTTTACAATTTAAAAAAATATAACATGTTCATTTATATAATTTTATGTTCATAGTCTGTGGGGGCATGTGTTGTGTTGTGTTTATTCACATTTCCATGTACTCTGTCGTGGGGGTTTACTTTAGGCACTTTTACTCTTCTGGGGGTGTGTCTGCTTGCAGGGCTCGGCCTACGGACATGCCCCCTACCGTCTTCCACGGACCGTGTAAGCCTTAGGTGTGATTCAGCATGCCCTCATGCATATGCATGACATGCTGACGTCACACCGTTTAACTGCAGCCTCCGTGTAAGCCTTGTAACTCTTACACAGAGGCTTCGTGAATCCTGCCCAATCTCTGTAGATGTAGAATCATCTGAATTCCACATTAAAGAAATATGTACCTAATGAAGAGGTTACTACCAGCAAAACAACTTCACATATCAATGTTTTATCTACAAATTCAGTGCCTGCTTTCCTTGAAGAATTAATTGCTTATATTGCATTAAAAAATTGGTAAGTTGGTAATATTACAATAGGAAATGACCTATTGCAATAGGAAATGACCAACAAGTTCATAGTCACTAGCCATCTCATACAAAGGACATACTCAGGTGTGTAGAACCCCTATCCCCCTTAAAATGCACCAAATAATCAACAATCATATGGGCACTGCAATATCAGCACTCCATCTACATGGTGTGGGAGTAGAATCCACAGCCTTCTGCACCACAGGCAATTATGCTAACACTGCTTTCAGATTTTACAACACAGTGTGCCATTTGATAAACAAAATACAACTAGTTGCACATAGAAATATTAACACTTGTTAGAGTATGTTTTAAATTTGTAGTTTTGAAAATTTTTCCAGTAAGTAATGAAACAAAATGTATGAACCAATAATGACAAAACTACCCATTTTAGAATATTTTAACCATAAAAGGCCCCTCAAACCTCTGTCATTACAACCCACCATGCATTTTCTGAAGGAAATGAAGGCTGAAACTCAAATGTATGACATTCAGTTATTTAAATATTCAGTGATTTGCCAGAAAACCACAAATTTTATGAGGAATAGGCCAAAACTATGATGCAAAAATCTGGATAGTTGAGAGGTATGCATACTGTTAACTTAAAGTTGCTAGAACAACAGGATTTGTGTTAACTTAGTTAGTTAACTTAACTTCTGAAGGATATAAAGTCGAAAGTCAAATATTTGAGATCCTCGGCAGGTTAAACTTCAGGCAAATTATGCTTTTGAGTTCAGTCTCTGGCCATCCATAAGTTACTCTCTTTAAGAGCTACCTGTCAGCCTCATCAATAAATCAAAGTAACCAGTAAGTTTATATTTTATTTTTATATAGAACATATTATTAACTTCTGCCAACCAACTTTAGTGGCCTCTTCTTTATGATACAAATCAACCTCATCATACTATACTGTACCAGTGACACTTATCCAGGGACCATTGCAGCCTATCCCTTAAGGTCCTTGGCTGCCTACCTTCAATTAAATACTTTATTGCATTCTGCTTGCACAGCCCTCATGGTCATTTGAGTTGGAGACTAATGACATAAATTTTCAAAGTAGAATACATACATGTACCTACCAAACACCCTGATATTGGGCGATTTCAATTACCCTACCATTCACTGAGAAAACTACTTGAGTGCAAATTCCCAGGCCCAGCACTTCCTGGAATTCATCAACTCAAACTCCCTGGATCAGCTGGTAAACTCCCCTACCAGAGGAGAAAACATATTGGAACTGGTCATCACCAACATGGGTGACAGGTGTTACACACTGGAGGTCAACCCGTCACTGGTTAGATCAGACCATAAACTAATCATTCTGGATGTCCACACCCCACCACCACCCCCAACTAAGTAAACTACAGTAAAAAACTTTTCTAAAGCAAACTTCACCTTACTTAAGACAGAGGTGGTAAGTTTCACAGCCCCCATGCTAAAGGATAATGCTGCCCAAGATGCAGAAACATTTACAAATGCACTTTATGAGCACCTACAAGGATGCATGGGTCATGCAATCCCTAGCAAAACCAAGACTCACTCCTCTAAGAGAAGGAAACCAGTTTGTTGGACCTCTGCAATAAACAGGCTATACAATAGGGAGGAAACTAGTTCAGAAAAAAAGCAAATCACAAGAAGGAAAGACCCTGATCAGTATCAGTAAGAAACTAAGGTCCCTCATGAAATCATCCAAAGCTAACTTCGAAAGAAAAATAGCCAAGGATTCAAAAGATAACCACAAAGCATTCTTTAGCTTTGTTAAAAATCTAAGTGGCAACTCACAGATATGCACTGAACTAGTGTAAAAATAGCACAAAATATAGTGAACCTACTGATATTGCCAACATCCTGGCAGATAGATTTAGTGCAAACGTCACCCTCCTCTCACCTCCAAAAGGGCCCACAACAATACCAGAAAAGTATACTGTCCCAAAAATCACAGATGCACAGGTGAAAACAGCCTTTTCAAAAGCCAAAAGCACAGCGTCAATGGGACCAGATGGTGTCCCAGGCTGCATCTTGCATGAACTACAGAACAAACTAACCCCCACCTAAACACGCTGTTCAACCTCAGGCTCTCCACAGGCTACATGCCCATAGAATGGTGCACAACAACAGTTAATCCCCTCCACAAAGGAGGGGCCATAACTGACCCTGGTAACTATCGCCCCATAAGCCTGACTAGCCTGGTCTGCAAGGCTATGGAGAGCATCATCATGGAACTCATTAACAAAGACATTGGGAACCTCCAAACACTTGACCCAACCCAGTTCAGCTTTGTTAAGGGCAGATCATGCCTACTAAACCTGATTGACTTCTTCGAGACAGTCACCAAGGCTATAGCCAAGGGAAAGGTGGTTCACACAGTCTACCTTGACCTCGCCAAGGCTTTTGACACCATTCCCCACTCAGGTAATACAGAAAAACTCAACAGCCTGAACATAAACTCCTATGTCATGAGATGGGTTGCCAACTGGCTTACAGACAGAACTCACACGGTAAGAATAGCGGGCTTCAGGTCCAACTCTAAGCCAGTCACAAGTGATGTCCCGCAAGGCTCGGTCCTGGGACCCCTACTGTTTGGCATATACTTCTCAGATGTACAGGCAAACACAGGAGGACTATGGCTAACCAAGTTCACTGAGGACTGAAAACTGGGGGCCATAATTGACTCTCTGGCTGACACGGACATCCTCCAAAAGAGCCTTACTGAGACGGACACCTGGTGTCAAAGTCATGGCCTCAAGCTAAATGCCAAAAAATGCATAGTCATCCCATTTGGGAAAAAGAAAATACCCATGAATTACCACATAGGTGGCAGCCCCGTTAATGCAGAAGAGGTAATAAGAGATCTGGGGACCCAGGTAGATAGTAATCTCTCCTTTGAAATTCATATTGCCAAAGTAGTTAGGAAATCCTTCTATGTGGCCTATCTAATTACTAAAGGGTTTGCATCTAGAAATAAAGAGGTTATAGTGCCCCTCTACTCATCACTTATTAGACCCATCATAGAGTACAATGCCCCATTTGGGATGTACCTCACAAGACACTTCCAACAGCTGGAAAGACCACAAAAGTACTTCACCAAGAGGATTACTGGCCTCAAACATATGTCCTATGCAACCCGACTGAAAAAACTCTGGCTGTACTCAGTGGCATATCGCTTACTTAGAGGTGATCTCTGCCTGACTTACAAAGCCATGTCCAACTCAGAATTGATGGACATGCTCCACCTAAAGAAATCCAAGTCACTGCGAGCCACGTGCTCTAGTGAGCTAAACCTCGCCACAACAATAAATAGAACATGCTGGAGGGATAGATTCCTGTCACAGAGACTCCACATGCTTTGGAACAAAATTCCAAATTACATCAGGCAGAGCCCCTCACTAACACTCTTCAAGAGAAACCTTGACGAGTGGATGGGTACAGAAAATACACCCCTGGGATCACTTCATTGGCTCTGCTTGACAGAGGATCAGTTAATTAATCAATGGGGTGGCAAAAGTCAACACAGTCTGGCTAGGCTTATAAATGCCCTCAGGCAGATAGCCTAGTACCTACCTATGAACCTATGAATATGGGTCTACTACAAGCTTTTGGGTCCAAAGTGCTCAAAAACACAATCTCAGACCCAAGGACCTGAGTGTCTTTGTATCTGGTGAGCCTGCCACTTGCTCTCAAATTCAAATATGAGGCTGGACAAGCAGCTGACACCCTTAACCCAAGTGGATTATTTGAGCTCAAGCAAGGTAGTTCAGTAGCCATGGGAAGGGAGTGAAAGAGGGATTTTATGGTCAGGGAGGAACTTTATGAATTAGGGAACACAAAGAGAGTTTTAGGGTAAGGAAGCAAGACTCTGGCTGGGAGATTTTGGGGTTAGAGTTACGGTTCTGATAAGGCTATTTGGCTTTATAGGGCTAAGTGTTGGGAGGGCTATGCAGAAACAGGATATTGGGCAAGTGGGAGGTTGAGCAGTTGCATTTTCAAACAAGTGGCAGCAAGGAGGTATGTCGTGGGCTACTAGCAAGTGAGTGCCTGCAGCAGACCAGATATACATAAATAACAAACAAAAATATTCATAAACATGACAACTATGCAAAACAAAAGTAGAAACTAGATTTATAACCAATAACCATGCCAACGCTGGGCTAATCCTGAGGTAATAAATAAATAAACAAACAATTAAATCATCCCACCCATTTAATTTGAGGGCTATATATAAAAACAGCAGCAATAAGGTACATAATCAATAATCACCAACAAAGAACAATAAAATCCCCCACCAGCAACAACACTCATGTTACTTATGCAAAGAGATAAGGAACTACCTCCATCACAAAAGGATAATAAAGGTTCACCATGTTAATGCTAGGAGCATAATTAAAATAAATAAAATCCGGGCTCACAAGATACTACAAAAATCTATGAGACAGATATGACCAGGTTAATATGACTTAGACTTAAAAAACTGAAAAAGAAATACAATGTGCACATGATTATTCCAATAGCATGACTACTACAAATGTGTGTCTGAGGGGTGGTTGGGTTTAAGGGTAAGGTGCCAGTTTTCAATGTACAAAGTAGGATACCACAAGATGAAAGAGGCATGGAATGCTGAGTATATTGCTGAGTTCATGGATTTATTACTAACCACAGACAAACCAATTAAAATGGAATGAGCATAAGCATGCCTAGGTAAAACAATACATTTATAGAATGTGGAATTATGAATTAATGCCCAGGACAAACAGAACTCAAGTAGCAGACTTAATGAAAGTCCAGGATGTGGAAGAAACTTCTCTGTGTTAATATGACTGCAATTTTGTTACAGATGCATGTCACTATACAGTAATAGGAATTCTAAAATATATGCATAATAACATTTGATAAAACAAGTACAACACTTGAGAGTTTTCTGAATGTTAGAACTCTCAGGCTGGCTGATTCTCTGGTCCTTATCACTGCTCTACACATTATGGCACAACACCTATACTGCTATCCATCCCCAAAACACTATTATAATAAGGAAAATAAGCCAGCAACACATACAAACCTCTGCTCATTTGCACAGACAGCTACTAATAGTATCACACTGAACAAGCAGATGCTAGACATCACACACACATGCTTACCTACTCTCTCATACAACACAAAGACATGCACCTTCTCTCTCATACACACACACCTACTCTTTCACATAGTAACACATGCACTTTCTCTCTCATACAAACAGAAAGACTAATTAAAATTCCATACACACACACACACACACACACACACACACACACACACACACACACACACACACACACACACACACACACACACATATGCACACACAGTTTCTTTCACAGACACACACATACACTTACCTTTAGTTCTTTTTAATTCGAATAGCCACACGAGTACACATGGAGTGAACCCTTATCTTAAACTGCTAGCTTAACTTCCGTGTGCAACTTTAGAATGTCTTTACATCCACGTTGGTGTACATGGATGTGATGCATGGACTTTTGCAGCCAATCTGCAGCTGTAAAAGTGGGAGGGGCACTCGCTTCCCCCTCCTCGCCCTACGATTCTGGCACCCTATGGTTTATTTATTTTAATTAATTTACTTTTCTATTAAGAAAAGCAAATTAATTAAAATAAATAAATGAATAAACACAAATTGCACCCTTTATGAGGCCAGCCTGTACGGCGCCCTAGGAGGTTGCCTAGTTCACCTATGCCTAATGTCGGCCGTGCCCCTAACAGTATAAATACAATCTTGAGTTTCCATGAAAAAGGCCATTAGCCTAGTGGGCCTAGACAGACAACAAAGGGTAAATAAAAGAGCAGCACTCACACTGACTACCTATGTGAAAACCTACGATCATTAAAATTAATGCCTGCAAATGTCCACAACCTTTACTTAACCATGTAATGGTTGTGCTCAGTTAGCATTAGACAGAGACTACCCACAAGGACACATCTTGTAGTTGCAGTATTAACAGGGTAAGTGTGGAATCTCAATGGAAAAAAAGATGTATTTAACTGATTACTGCTATATGTAAATACTTATATATCCCTAAGGTAGAACATGCCTTAGGTGTACAGTAATGTCAGCAATAGCTTATAACCGATGTCTGTAATATGTAGTTATAGATTTTGTCCAATACTGTGCATCAAGCATTTCAACTGACCACTGTAAATAAACCAGTGAATAGGTCAATAGTAGCATCATTTGCATAAGTAAACTGATAAGAAATACTTAAATATATACTCTGATTGCATGAAAAAGAATACTAACAGAAATACAATGAGGTTCAACAATTACTTTGCCAAATATTCAAAACAGAGTAGGAACAATAAATGAAACATTTCTTCTCCAATGCATTTAAATCAAAACAAGCTTCTGCGTAAGCAAGCCTTAGCTATTTACTTTGTGCATCAGACTTATATGGAACCCTAAGTCACTAAGAAGTCTGCAAAGGGTAGGGTACAGTCATCATCACTTGCACTGGTGAGGGACAGGAAGGTAATCCTAGCTCCAAAGGGTGTTCAGGTAGTAAAAAATGTATTCATTAAGCATGCAATTGTCAGAGCCAGTAGTAACATGTATATCAGTCAACAGTAGTGTTTAGATAATGTGTGTGTGTGTGTGTGTGTGTGTGTGTGTGTGTGTGTGTGTGTGTGTGTGTGTGTGTGTGTGTGTGTGTGTGTGTGTGTGTGTGTGTGTGTGTGTGTGTGTGTGTGTGTGTGTGTGTGTGTGTGTGTGTGTGTGTGTGTGTGTGTATCTACATGAAATAACAGCACTATTTCCTGGCATGTTGGACAGGTATGAGCTGTGCATGGTAGAGTAATCAGTTCATTGTTGCCCCAGACCACAAGAACCACCTCTGTCGGGAGTTGCACTGCTAGTTTCATGGCCCTGGTTAGAAGCTGTGGTGGTACCTGAACATGAGTGATGTCTGCTCTCATCACAACTATGTTGAGGACCCTGACAACATGTCCTACCATGTATGCGGTAGACACCATGATCACTGCTAGACCAGTGGAAGTAGCGCCACTATGGGAGTGGGATCTTACACAGCCACGTCAAATAACACTGGATGATGTAGTTGCTCTATGGCCAGATGGATGTCAATCCTCCCCCAGCAGACATTCCATTACAGACACTGCCTGAGCCAGCGTGTCATTTGTCCTGTCCAAAGAGTCACCCAGACATTTCAGGCAGTCCTGCACATCAGAATGCACAATGTTTAGTATTCACACTATCTCTTCTGAGGTCTCAGTGGAAAGTGATTGTGCCACTATGAAGGCCCTACACATAGGTTGTGTGGCAGCTACTGACTCACCAACAACAGGAGGAGAGTGGAGAGCAGGGCACCTCTACCACCTTTCTTTGTGGCACTTTGCCTTCATGATGGCTATAGAGGGAATCAACTACTTTTGCAAAGAAAGTAACAACACTTCTACGATCAATTGTGACACCCTCAACCTGTCCTACATCCAAGGTCTCAGTGTCATGGGTATGTATAGGCATATTGACTGTGTCTGAAATATGGGTAGGGGATGTTGAGTACAACCTCAATGTAGACTGACCCTCTGCACCCGTAGAATGTGCCTGTTCATTCCCACCATCATCTTCAAAGGTTACCAATACACTGACATTGGTCGGTAGGACTTCCACAGTGTCAGGGGCAGGATGACCTATGATAACAAGTAATCAATACAACAAAGAGAGAAGTAGAGCAAAAAATGATCAAACTTATATTGTGTAAAATGTATTTTAAACAATATTAGATACTAACGCAATACAAAAATGACTTTAATGTATACATACATCTACTTTATGAACTGTAATAACAATGAGGTGTGCTTAGCATGTGCAGGTGATCATTCAGGCTCACAGCCTGATGTGCTTACATATAAAAAGGGAGGTGAAACAGAGCTGATAAGCATCACAATCCAAAAGACAGAAGAAAAAGAAAACAATCCACTTTACACCTGCAGAATAAAAACTTCTCACACAAAAGTCTATTGTTTGGTTTAATTGCCCCATCCTTCTCTTTCTATCTTAGTGTCTCTTCTACCCATCCTTCTCTTTGTCTCTCCTCCTCTCTCTCTCTATATATATATATATATATATATATATATATATATATATATATATATATATCTATAAGGCATAACATATATAGCTAGATAGTTGGATAGATAAAATAAGAACTATTTACAGACACACTTGGGTTGTCTTTCATGCCAACACCAATAACAATGATTCTGTGTGAACCCTCTGATGAGCTGTTTGGTATCTCTGTCATTGGACAGGAACTCCTCTATTTCAGTCACCCTGTGTTTCATCTCCATTATTAGGTTACTGGCCCTATGTCTGATTTTTCTGTGGGTGCACACATGGCCTTCAATGGCATTAACATCACTGATCACTTGCTTCCAAATGCAGTCAAATGAGCACTTGTCACCTCTGCCTCTGTCTGATAAGAATGAAACATGTCAATGTAGTGCCTGGCTGATAACTTTATCTTCAACATCACTCTGTAGTGGTTTATGGGGTGCAGGTGTCTTGGACACCATAGCTCTGTATGAGCTGAGACATAAAAAAAAAAAAGAAAATTAAACCAGAACTGATAAATCCATCATGCACAAAATAATTAGAAAAGTAAGGCTTCCTATAAGTACACACAAGTTAATACAAAACATCCTCAACATTCAAAAATTGAGGACATGAAAAGTTTATATTGTGTAAAGAGAACAACAACAGTGTAACTATGTAGTACATTGCAGTATTAACACAAAAGAATTTACACTTTTCAAATAACATGGATAACACTTTTGTTATATATCCAGTTTGAAAGAGAGCAGGCAATTTACACATCACAGGATTAACACATTTTGTGGGTTACAAATATAAAACCCCTGAACTTGCTAGTAAGTGATGCAACACTTCTGCAATAACTAGTCAGATTCCCAGAGAAGTTTGCATAATGTCAGGTAGCATTCTCTACAAATGTGTTTTATTTTTTTAATTCTTTAATGTAAAGAAATGACTGATATACATGTCTCCGCCAACAGTAAGGAACAAACAATTCAGACAGTAAACCAATAAGTGTATTGTGAAATGCAGTTCATCAGAAAGCTTAAAATAAAACATTTTGTACAAAACAGCAATATACCTTTGCAGGAATTTAATTGTTAAACTAGAAACAAGTTTTAAAAGCAAATAGCAATATTGAGCTCTCTGGATCCAAGTAGTCTCCCTTAGAGAACTGTGAATATGCAAATGAGGTGCAAACTCATCAGCATTCATGAATTCCACAATCTGCAGTAAGCGAAGGGCAGGAAAACATGATATAAGGACATATACCACTGAGTACGCAAGCCCTAGCACCACAAGGACGAGAGCAGTGCTAAGGCCTTGCAAGTGTGAATGATTAGTCTAAATTTAGGAACAATCTGTGTTTCATAGCCTATTCCCTTTGATATACACTTACCAAGGGTTTGTAAGGGAGATGATATTTACAACAAAGTCTTGAATTATGTTGGTGGACTTGAGAGAGAGCAACATTTCTAATATTTCCATGAATTGCATATTTTTTTGTCTGATTAAAAGTTGGTCTGCAGTTGTATGGAAGTACATGAGTACATGAATCATTGAAACACATATTAAAAATAATGCAAATCAGATTGCATTGTTGATGGAAAAGCATAAGTAAGGGAATGATGCTCAGTAAATGATGAAATAAAACAGCTGCAGTGTTATAAATATTTGTTTTATATTTTATGAGGAAATATTAGCTTAACTGTTGCCAATATCCCATTCATGCATCCATACAATTACTGATAAATTAAAAGGGACAGCCTGGGTTTTCCTCCATATCAGAACTTGATTCTGTTGTACATGTAATGTAAATTGATTGATTATATATACTAAGCTTTTTTGTTTCTGATATATGTTTGTGTCTGTGGCAAATAGCGATAATAATCTCAAGTGTGTGCTATTAATGCTCTGGTTTGATGGTTCAAATCCAGAGAAGGTGTTTCTGTGAATGCAGTTTGGTTCAAGGAACATATCTCATGTTACAAGACAACAAAGTTGAGGAAACATCACAGATGTACATTTTAACTACTTGTTTCATAATGTTTCCTTTCTAAATTTTGTTTCTGTCTTCATCCTTTGCTCACCATTCTGCATCGAGTACTCTTGACCAGCAGCCATCCCTAGAAATAAATGAGAATTCACTTTCTAAGGTAAAAAATGACACATTTAATTTGGAATGCTATCAATAGAGCAGTTGAGACTGGCACCGGTGAGCTTTTATCAGCACTCTGGACAGCACTCTGGACAGTACTTAATGAAGAAATTCCCACCTATCAGCTAACTACCTCAGTGGCAAAAGGTGTAAGTGAAGAGAGCTTAGAGAAAAAGGCCACATTCTTTTTTTTTTTTTTTTTTTTTTTTTTTTATAATAATGCCTTTTTAATTTGTGCTTCAGTTTGCAGCAGACAAAGATAGTTCAATGCCAAAAGGAAAAAAGTGAAACATTTTATTTAGACCACATAATGTACCAAAAATAAACTTGGGGCTGGTGCATGCCCATCAGTACTCTGGGTGGTACTAAGTGAAGAAAATGCAGCTGTCAGCTAAATTTCTCTGTAGCACAAAGTGCAAGTGATGTCACTTTAAAAAAAAAAGGTAATGCAGGGTTTGAATCCCGTTTATCGATAATTTTATGGGGGGGGGTCTGAATACATATTGACACACACACTTTGGTATAAGAAGGTGCTGTTGTTTGAAAGTTAACTATTCTCAGTATTGCTAATAACATGTGAGAGCTGCTGTCTACCCCTTTCTGATTATTTGGCAATAACTAAAGTCCTGATGATGTATGTTAGAAACTGAATTTTTGATATGGCAAGGAGATGTGACACAGATGAATGTGTCACTGTAATGCACTTCTCGCTTTGATCATTGGTAGGTATTTCATTTGATTTTTTTAATTTTCCTTTCAATTGTTTTCATTTTTTTTTTTGTACTTTTTCCTTTTGTCTTTTGCTCAGTAGTGTGCAGACATGGTTCATAGCCAAAGGAAAATGAACACAGAGCTGACCAGAGAAATCCACAAAGACCTTACTAAAAGATAGGGATAAAGCTTGGAAAACCTGTTGACAACACAAAACACCCGAAACTAGGCAAACACTTTCCGAACATAGAAATAAGGCAAAAAAGCAGGTCAAGATGGACAAGCAAAATCACTATATTTCCTTACAAAGGAAACACAGTAACAACCCACAGAAATTCTGGGCTGCAGTGAACAACATCCTCCAGCCTGGAAAAGCCGCTACATTGCCATCAAACATCGAAGGCATAGACCTTGACATAGCCTCTAACTTCAACAACTATTTTACCTCTTCCATACTGAAACTCGTAAATGACATAACTCCCACAACCCACCCACAACCCCCAAAATTCCTAACAAACTACCCCCTTCTCACTCAAACCGGTACCAACATCAACCATTCAAAAACTCTTAGCAAAACTCAAATCAACCACCCTCGCTGCTGACAATCTATCAGTTGAATACCTCCAAACTGCATCTAAGGCCATTGCCTACCCCATCTCCCTACTAATAAATAGATCTATTACTGAACACACTGTTCCATCCTTGTGGAAAACTTCATATATCATCCCCCTCCACAAGGGTGGCTCCTCTACTGATTTTTCCAACTACTGACTCATTGTGATCCTATCACCCCTATCAAAGATTCTAGAAAGATGTATCCATCACCAACTCTTCACCCACCTACTATCCAACAACCTACTCTCCAAAACCCAACATGGATCTATACCATCCCATAGCACCATCACTGCTCTAATTAACTTCTCCAACACCATAAACTCATACAGGAACCAAGGGAAACTTGTCTCCCCCACCTTCCTAGACTTATCCATTCATGTTGGTGCAAATGATGTCACCAACAAAGATTCTCTGACTGTTAGTGGGGAAATGACAGCCCTCCTAGATAGTTTAGCTTGTACTTGTGTTAAGACATATTTTTCACAAATCACCTATAGAAAGGATAGTCAGGTTACTGCAAATGAAAAGATTTTTTGGATTAACACCTACATGGAAAAAATGCCCTCTTTTAAAAAATGGAAATGTGTAGAACATCCAAACCTTCTTTGGGTACACGTGTTCAGACAGGATGGTGTACATTTGTGTAGATCAGGGAAGAGAATTTTTGCAGCAGATATTTTTCAATACACACTAGCCAGGATTTTTGCCAGGTCAAAAATGTAACAGTTCACAGATAGAAATACATGATGCATCTCTGGTGGTTGTTAATGCTAGGAGCATTAATAATGTTTTTTTTATTAGAAAATTTGTTACGTTCCCACAAGATTGATGTTGTTATTGTTTGTGAAACATGGTTAAAGAACAGTGACTGGAAACCAATTCTGACAGGGTATAAATGTTTTTACTGTAACAGACATTCTAACAAAAAAATCAGGTGGAGATGTTATGATAGGGATTAAAGATAGATTTGAGACCTGTGATTATTAAATGTTCAGTTATAACACCAATATTATAGATTGTGTAACAGTGATAATAAAGACAACCCTGGAACAACAATTGTTGGAGTGTACAGATCACCAAAGTCAAGTGCAGATGACCTAGAGGAATTCATACATTTCTTACATGAAACACAGGAGGGACTTAAATTTACCAGAAACAGACTGGAATAATATTGATTCAACAACGTTAGTAAAGAAATTATTCACAGAGTATATTCAGGAACAACAAATGCTTCAGATTGTAAAAAATCTTACCAGGGGACGGAATATACTAGATATTGCTTGCGTTTCCAAAGAAATTACTGTAACTTCAAGTCAAGTTTTACCACCATTGATGTGCAGTGATCATGGGGTTATTAAGGTTAATTTTTGCTAGATAATTCTGCCAAACTGAAATCTAAGCCAATGCACAGGTTATTTACAGATTATAGGGAAGCAAAACAGTTACTGTATAAAACTAACTGGAGTGAGGTGTTCAGTGGAAAAACCTGCAGATGAAATGTAGAAAGTTTTGAAAGAGAAATTGTTTGAGTACAAAAAGGCAAAAAAATGTTTAACATCAGGCTCTAGGCATGCAACACCAGGGGGGTATATTTCCATAAGAACAAAATACCTGATTAAGGTGAGAGACAAAAAATATAAGAAATGGAAGAGAGGTCAAACTACAACTTCAAAAACTGAAATAAACAAGCTGGACAAATAGATTAAGCATAGTATTAGACAAGATCAAGAACAATTTGAAGAACGTTTATATAAGGATATTGAGCATAATAGGAAACCTTTTTATAGATACATAAGATGTGAAAGGAGTACAGATACACAAATTAATAAACTGTGTGCAGATTCCAAAATGTATTCTCAGACACAACATATTATAGATATATTTACAAAATCTTACGCAAGACAGTTTGGCTCCACAAAAGGAGTAGAAAGTTGTCCTAGTGACATCCAGATAACCCCCGATCCTGGAATCAAATTAGATTATATTGAAAAAGAACTATGCAAACTGGATCCAAACAAAGTGCAGGGAGGAGACGGAATAAGTAATAATGACCTGAGAACACTTCAGCAAGAACTTACACTACCATTATATCTATTATTCAGTGGGTCATATAAAAGTGGGGAGATTCCTCAAGATTGGAGACATGCACTTATTAAACCTGTCTTTAAGGTAAATAGAGTAGGACAAACACAGAATCATATAGACCCTTAAGTCTACTTTCATGTAGTGGACAAAATAATGGAGAAGGTAATATTGGATAAGTTACTGTCAGAACTGGATAGGTTGGGACTTGAAACCATATATCAGCATGCATATGTTGAAAATAGATCTATTATCACCTGTAACATGATGTTCTATAACAATATAATAACACCTATGAATGAAAAATTGTGCTTTGATGTGATTTATGTAGATTTAACTTCAGCATTTGACAGGGTCATACACAAAACACTGATCAATAAATTAGTACAACTAGGTATTGATGTACTGTTGATAAGATGGATAGCTGCATGGCTTACAAATAGACCTGGCAAGTATCACACACCAACTGGACAGGTGAAATCCTTGGTTAAAGTCAAGGTGTCCCACAAGGCTCTGTTCTAGGCCCTTACTTGTTTAGATAGTATCTTTCAGACTTTACTTTTTTTATTTGAGGTGTTCCACAATATATATGCTGATGACCTGAAATTGGGTAAACTGATTACAAGTGTTACAGATAAGGCATGTCTGCAAAATCATTTGACTAAATTGACCATTTGGGCACAGGAGAATAATATGCTGATAAATACATAAAAAACTAAGCATATGAGATTTGGGAGACATAAACTGAAAGGTGAATATTTAATAGAGCACACAGTGATTAAAACTGTGGACTCATTTAAGGATCTGGGTATATGGGTAGATTCAGCTATGAGTTTTTCTAATTATATCAGCCAATTGGCTAATGATAGTTATAGAACTATAGATTGTATAAAAAGGTTTATAAAGTCTAGGAATCAAACATAATGAAGTCATTGTTTGTTAGTTACATTAGAGCCAAACTTGAGTATGAAATAATGATATGGAAACCCTACAGGAAAGCAGGCATGAATAAACTGGGAAGATTACAGCGGAAATATATCAAGGGCATCCATGGATGTGAAAATCTAAGTTATTATGAAAGACTAAAATATCTGAACTTGTACAGTGTGTCTTACAGATATTTAAGAGGAGATCTTATTCAGGTATACAGGGCATTTAGGGACAACTACCTCTGGGAATGTTTGGGGTTATCAAAAAGTACTAGAGAATCATAAGATAACCTATGTAGAAGATTCTGTAGGAATGAGAAGTGTACTAATTGGTTCAATGACAGAGTAGCTGATGCTTGGAACAGACTGCCAAATTACATTAAAGCAAGTACTAGTTTAGATATTTTTAATAACAGCCTGAACATTTATTATGGGAACAAGTGTTTTGCTATATTGGCAAGCTAGAAGGGCATTAATGCCTGTGCTTGAAACATTTGTATGTATGTATGTATGTATATATGTATGTATGTATGTATGTATGTATGTATGTATTCAATGCATTTGACACAGTTTCTTATAATAAACTCTTAGCCTGCCTCTCTGAACTCAGCCTCGACATTCCCACCATGCACTGGTTCAGCACTTACCTAAACAACCGCTCACAGTCTGTCAAATGGGCAAACCCCCTATTCCCCCCACTCCCCATCACATGTGGCGTACCCCAAGGCTTGATCCTAGGCCCCATTCCCTTTAATATATTTACAAACCAACTCCACTTAGCAACCACACAAGCTGACATAGTTCAATACGATGATAATATGACTTTAATCTGCTCTGCATCCCACATCCATCTTCTACAAAGCAAAGTCCAAGGATCATTCACTGAGACAGAGAACTGGCTAAACAAATACCAGCTGATACTAAATGTCAAAAAAACACAACTAATACTATTCCACCCAAAAAATATCTGTCACTGCTTCTAACATGTTTTTCTGCTGCAGCACTGTGACTACAGTCTGATTTTGCTTTTATACTCTGACACAAACAGCTGTAACTCTGTGAACTTAAGAGCTATGAACTGTGACTTACTTTCTCTGACTTGCATTTGCATGCCATTATGCACTTATTATATTGCACTCCCTCCTTTGCATGCCATTATGCACTTATTCCATTACACTACCTCATTTGTATGCCACAACACACTCATGTGCATACCTCTTTTTCAACACCTTTTAGCGCCTTGCCCTATATGGCTAAATTATGTAAATTGTTGTTGACCCCCCCCACAACACCCTACTCCTAACCCAAACCTTGCCCCTGCCTTGAACCTTGATGCTATACCTTACCTTAGAAACTCCCTTCCATAACAGCACCACTACACAAGACACTCAGACACAGACCACATACATCAGCACACATGCACAGCACTAAAGCTACCCCCTTCCCTAAAGGATAATGGAAATAAACGAAAATAATGGAAAATAAGATGGAGCCCATGGATTGAGCCTTAGGGATACCTTAAAGATCCTACCTTGTGATACATTAAGACATGAATAAATGCTGCTATCAGTGATTGCTGAAATGAACACTACACATCACTTTTTCCTTAAGGCTGTAGGCAGATATCCCTAACCACAGGCTGTGATCCACAGTTTCATAGACTCTGTTAAGGTCAAGAAACAGGGCTTCAGGAGTAATGCATTTCTTTCAATTGCTATAGGATTGATTTGCAATGGAGTACAGGGTAGGTGCTGTACTAAAACCCATTCAGAGGCCATACTATTATTTCCCCTCCTCACAGATTTTCTAAGAGAAGGAGTAAGCCGTGGACATCCCTTTCTTTTCATCCTTCTGGTCACTATTAGGAATAGCTGTCTTGCAACAATAAAAGGAGGTCAAACAGCAAAAAAAAAAAAAAAAAAAAGAATATATCTATATGGAAAATTGTCTTGTAGATCTGGTTCCAGTCATTAGAATCCAGTTCAGTTAATAATGTTATTTCCATGCTTTCATGTTGTGTGAACATAACATGTTTCAGGGGGTACTTTCTGCTTGAAATGTAACCAATGGTTAGTGAATGAGTTTGGCCTCCAAGCCAATAGCCTAGTATTGTCCCATCGTCCTATAAGACAAACACGCAAAACCTTTTGGAAATACTAGTAAAAGCTACAACTATCATACCGATATTATACTAGGAACTGGTCTGGTGGGGAGAGCAACCAGCTATGACATATTTATTAGTGACAAGACATTGCTTACTAGTCTTAGATAAATCTTACAGTTTATGTTAAGACCACCAAGCAAGATTAACTTTTTATTATTTCAAAGTAAGGAGCTAGTATTTACATTTTCCTAGACCAAACCTGGGATGAACGGTGAGAGATCAAAAAGCAATCAAACAACAGCAGAACAAGAACGTACCTGGGCTGTTCAAATTCAGGTAGACATCTTAACACTCCTGCCTGGCCCTTTACCTGATATCTGGTATATTTTCTAACAATGAACATTACATTCCCACCTTGTCTATCACATGAACCATTATCAAAATAACATAATTACTGAGCCAACAATACAGTCAATTAGCATACCCTATCATTACGGCATGTCTCAGTCATGGTTTTGATTGTTGGCTTGTGTTGTGTCCTGGCTTCAAGCATATTTTGTGATTAATAGTATACAAATTTAAATTGGAAATACCTTGCTGCTTTGGATGATAGCAGGACATGAGCATATTAAAGAAAGTGATAAGTGAATTGTCAATATAAGGACCGAGGTTAACACTACCTGCTGTTATTATTTAAAAAGCCATTTAGGAAAGATGAAAGTAATTTTCTAGTAACATCGATATGCAGGTGATACTCCTTCTAACTTCTCTTCTAAGTGATTCTGAGATGCTAGTATTAATTGCACTCATGACTTAAAAAAGCCTTGATATCTAGTTTTACTTGATGCTTTCTTTCTGATTTCACACTGAAAATACTGCACAATAGATTACCTGACAATTAAATTTAAGCTGCAAACTTATGAGACTTTTTAAAAATGAATTCTACTTGAAATAATATAATTCTTCCCAAGATTAACATGCCTCTCTGATATTACATACCTATCACAACCCTATCTATAAAGAATTGTCTCTTTATTTCAGTTTCTGAGGCTTGCCAATATCATTGCCTATAAATTAAAAAAAAGTTTATTATAGATAAATATGCAGATCTCCTTCTGACCACCTTTGCTTTTAAAATCATACGTTGTTCACTCTGGTCTTCATTGGTCCACAGTTTATGATTCAAAATCTCAATTTATTAAAGTAAGCAGATACCTTCTTCATAAGAATGATTTCTGGTCAATAAAAACTGAACGTGCAAAAAACACATACAATAAATAAATATTTTAGAATAGCATTAGTAGTTTGAAACTACCTGCTAGTCTGGGTCATTTACTTTTGACCTTCTAAACTACTCTGTAGTCACTGCTGACTGAAAATGATTTGGAGATAACAGGTGAGCACCATATTAACTGTTCATTTCTGGTCCTCTCTCTAAGTTACAGAATGCTGATCAGATGATCATTCATGGTGTTCTTTTATACTCTTTCTATGGATAATCTGCTTTGCAATTTGATAATGAATTTAATTTTATACAATATGCATACTCAGTGAGTAGCAGGTATGTATTTCCTTATCTCTGTATTCACTATCTGAAGTGCATTAGTTTCTGCCTGTGGACTGAATCATAGCTGAAGTAGCTCTTCTAGAACAATAGACTTCCTTAATTATTGATAAAAATAAGTAAAATAAACTTTATAAATGGCACAATGAGGTGTGCAGAGGAATATGCAGCATACTTCTAAATGGAATTCTGTGTAAATTATCCATCCATGACAAGCCACACCTGACACCCAACTATAGGGAAGGTGGGATCATAAGTGTATATTTTTTGCCAATAAAACTAACATCACTTTGAATTTTTTTGTCAGATATGGAAAAACTAAACTGTAGCATCCATTATGAGGCATCAAAGTGAAACTTCTTGCAAGGAGACTGGATTACTCTGCAATAAAATAATATATTTGCTATTCCCAGAATAAAGGATGGATATTGATAAAATATATTAATACCATACTTCTCAACCTTTTAGAGCAAGAAAGCTGGACAAAGACTGACATAATGGGGGTAGAGAGGCCCCAACATGGGGACACATTTTAAATATTGCTTTTATAAACTTATAAATTTACTAGAATAAAAAGATTTGTGTTAGCATGAGTTTTCTGAAAGATACGAAGTCTGAAACCTCAAACGTATGTCACTATTTAGTGACTTCATTCCTTAAATCATCCCAGTGATTTGTCAAAAAAAGACAATTTTTATGATGAACATACCAAAAATATGAGGCAAAAATCTGATCATTCTGCGAAAATCTGTATAACTGAGAGGTATGATTACTAAACCAGATATTGTTTTGTCTGTTATTACCTTAAATTCATCCAGTAATAGAGCATTACCATCATAGGTATATGACAATTTTTAACTCTTTCAGATACCAAAACTCATCACTACATTTTTCTTGTAAGAGCTAATTGGCTTTCTGTAACAGGGCAAGCTATCTTCATCATAATCTCCTTACTATTCAAACTAGCAATTCTACATAAATGCCCAGCACTCTGCTCCAAAGTAATCATAAAAACATTGATCTACCTCCTTAGAGACATTAACAAGGAAATAATCTCATTTGAAAGACATCCATTCAAACCTGTATCTGGAAAAAATGTTAATATTGTACCCTCAAGTTAGAGTGACTACTATCTTCTAACCATCTAAAAAATTGAAGGAATACCATTTTGCTAAATGTAAGTGCAAATCTTTCAGAGATTTTGGTTGACTGTATTTCAAATAAAAATATTCACTGCAATATTTCTCTAACCACACTTCACTACATATTCAAGTCACCTTTATTGTCAAACTTTTTCATTTTATAACTCAGTTTCTAAGCACTGTAATTGTATTATGTGAGTAGTGCACATTTCTTAATCTGTTTGAGCTATTTTCCATTGCTGTCAACTAAGTCTGAGCCATGGCTGAAAGGGGCAATTGGTTCAACCCATTTACCCAGTAAACAACCATATAAAAATAAATAAAGAGTCATGCTCTAAAAAAATGTTCACTTTGAAAGTAAACAATTGTTTTAACACATTTTTTTGTTGTTGTAATAAACCCCCTCCACCCCAGCTGTGCCACATAGGGTAGTCAACCCCATTCCATCCTTTGCTTAAAGTATATTAAATCAATATGCATTCTACATCAGGGAAAACACATGATAAGGGTAAAATATACCTCACATGAGACTTTGAACTTAGCCATACTTTACTAAACATGCAGAGAGCTCAAATATCTGCCAAAACAAGTCAACTATCCAGCTGGTTTGCTTTTAAAGCTATACAGCATTATACATTTCTCTCCCATAACAATACAATGGATGCATATTATTACTGGTCTTTCTGCCATTTCATTGAAGTCAGTAAATAGCAGTTTAATGGGGATTGTTCAGAATGCTGGAAAAACAGTGAACAAATATGCCTCATTCACTCAGGCTGCCTCAGGTGTCTGATCCCATTGGTAGTCTGAGAGGCAACACTGGAAGATGGTATAATACAAAGTAAGGCAGGCACAAGTATTGTGATCTTTTGTCACGTTTTATTTACTCACTGGCTTGTTCTGTCCTTTTCAGTCATACCACTTCTAGCCAGTTTGTACGGTGATGTGTGTGTGTGTGTGTGTGTGTGTGTGTGTGTGTGTGTGTGTGTGTGTGTGTGTGTGTGTGTATGTGTATGTGTCTGTGTGTGCGTGTATCCACAATCATATTGCTTTGTCTGTGTGGGGGGAATTCTTATGAGGCTTTCAGTGATTGGTACTGCTGTGTATTTTACAACAACAAGGTGAAACACTTTATTGTGGCCATTATTTATTTAGTTAGATATACATCGTTATCATTGAGAGGCAATGGTAATACAAAGGTTTAGCCAACCCCAGTCAGCCCAATCTTCATCTTGCCTCCCCAGGTGAAGTCCTTGAAAAGATTATATACAATCAACTCTTCTCTTGCATGCAGGAATACCACCTCTTTTCCAAAAATAACATATTGCTGTCAGTCAGGGATGAGCATCATAACAGCTCTCTAAATACTCATCAATGGAATTTTACTTAACATGGACAATGATAATGTTAGAGGAACTGTTTTATTATTCTTACTGTTCCCTCTGGCCTTACTAATCATTTCATGCATCTCAATCACATGGTTAAACTTTTGATTAGTCTCAGGGGCTCAGATTGGCTCCATAACATTCATAATTACAAAAACATAAAGGTCAACAGCAGGTCTTCACTTTCCAAAGAGGCTCTCTTCCATCATGAAAGGTACACCCAAAGTGTCACGTTTTGCCTATTTACCTTTCTCCATCTTCATCAGTAAACTGTGAATTAACCTGCCCTACCTCCCCATCATGCTGTATGGTGAGGATGTGGGAATACATAGGTTTAATACACCCCAGTCAGAAATGCAAAAACATGTTCAAGTCAAGCTACTCACTCTTTCTTCCTGGCTCATTTATAACAAATTACCTCTAAACTCAAATTAAACCATTAAAAAACTATCAAAAGCACTCTCTTCATAAAAAAGAACAAAACTATCTCCTAATTAAACCCATATTATTCAATTACCTGGAGATCTGCTGTGAATAAACATTGAATTTTCAAACTTGAATTTGAAAACATCAGACCGAAAATCAAACACCTTTTGGACTTCTAATATCTCCCACCATCTCTTCCTTCCTGCCTGAGTCTCCATAGGACAGGGAATTTGTTTTTCCCAAAGTATGGACTTTCATTAATTGCATCTGCTTCCAGAAAACAAAATCACTTCCATCCAATTAATTTAATTAATCTATAATAAACTTTGTTGTTTCAACACTAGCTCCAAGAGTTCTTAACACCACTGTCACAAAATAAAACAAACACAAACTTATTTTAAGTTAAACAGAGAGTCATCATTTTACTAGGATCATTCCTTTTCAAACTTATACGCTTAAAACACCTTCACACACACTGCTGACCAACTCATCATAATATAACCATTAAGAAGCATAGCAAGGGTGGAGCAAAGGGGACAGCTTCTCTAGGTAAAAGGCATTAGGGGGTGTGAGTGACAGTTCAAGACCAGCCTACATTTTTGCTGGTACCAAAAGGTGCTAGTTTAAACAAAGTTGTTGTTTTGCTTTTTATTGAAGAGCTGAGGGGGTGTGGGCTGCCTGTAAGAAGTCAGTTGGTACAGGGGTGGGGCACTATATCATAAACAGGCACTGGGCATTAGGTAAGACAGCTATTACTCTAGAATTGCCTCTGATTACAGAGCACAGTGACAAACTATTCTTCAAACCCCTAACACTAAGCTTCAATATACTAACCATAACTTCTCCATGTTAGCACCCACACTTTGGCACTCAATACAATCACTTAAATTACTAACAATTTTAAATTCTGATCCCAAATGAATGTGCATATAAGCAAATAAAAAATGCAAAAGCTTTACTCCTGTGCACATCATGTAGCAATCATAATACTCTGGCTTCAGTATGTTTTTCTTTTTTTATTCAGCTTTTATCTATGTTGCTGATTCTTGTCCTGATTTATCACCTTGTATGTACAGTGTTTATTTAATTATTTAGTTATTTTGTTATTTATTGACATTTGATTACCTAGAAAATCTGACTGGTAAACAACCATTGACAGTGGGAAGAAAAGCACCAAACTCTTGCAAAAACACCTTAGCAGCAAATATTTTACAGGCTTCAAAAATAATACAAAAGCATGTACAGTTTAAATGTACCAATAAGATACAATGTGAAAACAATGGTTAAAAAGAGCTCCAGTTTATTTGACAAGAATTTAATATTATAGAAATGTTTACCAGTTTAAAGACATTAAAGGTAAATTAGTATAATAAGAACAGGAATTGCAATATGAAGTAAGAGACAAAAACAGGGTTATGGCATAATTAGACATAATTAGGGAAGAGAAATTGATTGAAGTTAGGAATTGAGTAAAGAAGGAGGAGCAAGAAGGTAAAGTTATGAATAGATACTTGTTTGTATTTAAAGATATACCCCCGGATTCATGAAGCTCGGCGCAAGGCCGGTGTAAGTCCTGCGCCGGCAGTGCAGTGTATAATTGGCATAGCAGTGCCACATGCATAGTAATGAGTGCGTGCCGCAACCACAACCACGTGCAGAGGGCACGTGTGTGAGCCCAAGTAGGATGCGCCCGTAGGCATGGCCAAGCCAGCAGGTGAGGAGCAACCTAAAGTGCTGACTGTCACAGGCCGCCTGCAATAGTAACTGCACCAGCCAGTGTCCGTGGATAATGAAACGTATGCAGAGTATGCAACATAGTACCCGGTTACACAAAACGGAGAACCAAACATTAACCCACGAAGTCCAAATTGTACCCGTCCAAGGAACAAAGGATACGCATAATACCGTGTCCGTCACGCAATGCACTGTCAGTGGGCATACCCAGTGAAGGTGTACCGCAGCATGTCAGCGCGCCGCACCTACACACATGGGCATGGTCACCAGCAGTAGTGAGAGTACACAGCCGGGCAGCCGTGTCTATATAACAACCAGAAGGAAACCAGATACCCTAAACACAGACAAACATGTGCATAGCAACATGTACTACACGCAGCAACGTGCCCGTCGCATACACATAGGATGGCGTATGCCGAAGCGTAATATCCAGAAGCAGAACCCATGCATGCAAATGTAATACACAACAGCCCCGTCATAGCACGTAACCCGCACCCATGTACGACCGTGCACCCAACCCAGCTAGCAGCCTTGTGCAGCTGCACACCTACACACAGTGGGTATACCTGAAATGTAGTACGAAGTATTGTCCTAGGCAGTGCCACGCGGGCAAATATGTACCCCACATGTCAACATCCCACCTCAGGTACTGATATCCAAATGGCTGCATGTGAATGTGTCGGCAGAATGTGTACAACCCGCATGTGGTATGGACCTGTCGAAACCCCATAGGCGTTCACACACCACGGTGTCCATAACTGTACACATCTGGACAAAGCAGTATGTTCAGCCACCGTACTGATGATTAGCTATGCAGACATGTCAAACACAACACATAGGGCGGTACATCTGCCCACCAAGCAGGACACCCCAACAGGGTGCCACATGCACAGAAGGTGAAGGTGGGACATCACACGTAGAGAATAGTGGTGCCGAATGGCCAAACACCCACGGCCAATGCAAAGGATTGAATAACATGTATATGCCTGGAAGAATGGGTATGTCATATCATGGGAATAGGCTAAGCTATCCAACATAATAGCCATGCATACCAGATACAAACTGCCAGTAACACGCAGTAGTAATGCAGGAAGGCATACACGACTGTGGGAATATCACAGGACATATGGTATGTGCCAAGTGTCCATGCATGACACAAATGTCCAGGATGGGGCTCCCTGCAAAGAGGAACATGTGCCAACCCCACCCCCCACTGATGTATCGGCAGTGGAAACACAACCCAAATACACACCAACACCACCGTCCATCCCACAATAGCAACTGAGGCTGGTCAAAGACCACCATGATGCATGCACAAACAGGGACATGTGTAACTGTTGCCCTGACAACCCCCCACAGGCCAACGAATAATAGTATGGACATATGCATGTAATGCTGTGAAGGATGTGTGGTAGTCCTCAGTATCACAGAGGTAGGTACACAGATACACTGTAATCAACCGTGACATATGTGTACTGTACACAGCATACCTGCTGGTAATACATAGTTCAATCATGTGCCACAGAAATATCCACATACGAATGAGGACAGGGGATAGACAAATGTGAATGGGACAAACTATGAACATAGGTTCATAGATTCATAGTAGGCTATCCGCCCAAGGGCATCTATAAGCCTAGCCCATAGCTATGTTGCCTTTGCCACCCCTTCAGTTTGAAGAAAACTATGCCTATTATATTGCTGTACCTCTGTCAAGCAGTGACACTGAAGTAATCCCTGGGGTATATCTGCAATCTCCCATCCATTGGTTAAGATTCCCCTTGAACAAGACCAGCGAGGTGCTCTGCCTCACATGTACTGGGATGTTGTTCCACAGCATAGTGAGTGTCTGGGTGATGAATCTGTCCCTCCAGCACGTTCTATTAATGACCGTGTCAAGGTTTACGTCACCTGCCCTTGTGGTTCTGAGGGATCTAGATTCTTTAAGTGAAGCATAGTCATCAAATCTGGGTTCGACATGGCCTTGTATGCCAGGCACAGGTCACCTCTGAGCAAGTGGTATGTGACTGAATAGAGCTGGAGTCCTTTCAGTCGGTCAGCATAACACATATTCCTGTAACCCTGCATCCGTTTGTCGATGAACTGTTGGGGCCTTTCCAGCTGCTGCAGGTGTCGAGTCAGATACATTACGAACGGGGCATTGTACTCAATCATAGGTCTAATGAGTGATGAGTACAAGGGGACGATGACCTCCCCTGATCTAGATGTGAATCCCTTCATGATCAGGTGGGCAATGTAGAAGGTCTACCTAACTATGTTAGCAACGTGTGTGTCGAACGAACGGTTACTGACAACCCGGGTCCCCAGATCCCTGGTAATTCCCTCTGTGCTCAGTGGATTGTCACCTATATGGTAGCTAGGGGTAACCTTGTTCTTCCCGAAGGGTATGACTATGCATTTCCCGGCATTTAGCTGTAGGCCATGTCTCTGGCACCAGTTATCCATATCTGTGAGGCCCTTCTGAAGGATATCTGTGTCAGATGTGTGTCCGACTATGGCACCCAGTTTGCAGTCATCTGCAAACATTGTCAGCCATAACCCCCCTGTGTTTGCTTGTACTTTGGAAATGTAGATGCCGAAAAAGAGTGGACCCAGGACTGAGCCCGTGGGACACCACCTGTGACCGGCTGTGAGTCTGACATGGCGCCAGCAACTATGACCGTGTGGGTTCTGTCACTTAGCCAGTTTGCAACCCATCTTGCGATGTATGGGTTTACATTCAAGCTGATGAGTTTATCAATGATACCTGAGGGGGGTATTGTGTCGAAGGCCTTTGCCAGGTCGAGGTAGGCTGTATGGACTGCTTTACCCTCATCAATGGCCTTGGTGACTGTTCCTAAAAGTCAACCAAGTTTAAAAGGCATGATCTGCCTTTGACCAAGCCAAACTGGGTTGGATCCAAAGTATGCAAGTCCCCTATGTCTTTATCTATGAGTTCCATTATGATCCTTCTCCATGGCTTTGCAGATAAGGCTTGTCAAGCTAATGGGACGGTAATTACCAGGGTCAGTGGAGGCACCGCCCTTGTGAAGTGGGACTACAGTCGCCTTGCGCCACTACTTGGGTACGTATCCTGAGGTGAGGCTAAGATTAAACAGCTGTCCTAACTGTGGGTTTAATTCCTCATTGAGTTTGTGGAGTACACAGCTGGGACACCATCTGGTCCCATGGATGCTGTGTTTACTGCCTTGGAGAGAGCATTTCCCACCTGTGCATTACAGATGTTCCGGGGGCTACAATCCTCTGGTATAGATATCTCTCCATGTGGGGGGGGGGAGTTTGCACCGAACCTGTCAGCCAGTATGCTGGCAATGTGTGTAGGTTCAGTAATCTTCACATCATTCTGAACCCAGTCTGAGCATATCTGGGAGTGTCCTCCCAGGTGTCCAACATAGCTAAAGAAGGCCTTATGATTGTCTGTCGAGTCCTTGGTGATTTCTCTGTCGAATTTGCCCTGGATGATTTCATGAGAGCTTGTAGTTCTCCACATATAATGAGTAAGGGTGTCTTACCTTACAAGGATTCCACTCTATCTTGTAGTAGCTACCTCCTTTCATTGTAGAGCTTGTTCATGGCTGGGGTCCACCAGACTGGATGCTTGGCTTTGGTACAAAGAGTCTCAGTTTTGTATGGGATTGCCTGATCCATGCAGTCCTGTAGGTGCTGGTAGAAGGCATATGTAAGTGATTCAGCGGTTTGAGTAATGTTTACCACTGGCTCAGGGGCCTTAAAGGAGACCACACTAGTGTTTAGAAGTGTGAAGTCGGCTTTTGAGAAAGGCATATGTATGGTAACCGGCACCACCCACAGCATTGTATGCCAATAGCAGAAGCTATTGTAGGTTGTCCAAACACACGTGTCCGTACACATGGAACATCATAGCAATAAACCATGCCCGGAGGTGGGTAATGCTAGATATACCCACGGCAGACGTGGTGCGTTCCCGTGTCCGACGCCCGAGGGACCACACACATAGCAGGCCTTAGGCATAGGCCAACTAGGCAGCCGCCTAGGGCACCGCTCTACTAGAGGCACCTTTCCAGCCTTTATTTGGTGTAGGTAGACCAGGATGGGGGTAGCGGGTGATGTGGCGGGGGCACCATGGGGTCCTTTTGCCTAGGGCACCACTTGACCTAAGGCCGCTCTTGGGTAAATACAGCAGTACCCACACCCAGACGCGGGTCATTGCTAGTATGCCATATCATCTATGGAAAGAAACCATATATTCCCAGACATAATGGCACAGCATAATGCCTGTCCGCCACCCAAATGCAGACATACGGCACCCGCGGCGGTGCGGACGTACTGCGCGAGATGTCCGTTACCAATGTCAACACTGTCTCGCTCTGTGAAACAAAGTCAACATAGCGATTCAATACTAAACAGCAACGGAGAGCTCGATGTCCCCGTTGCTGAGCTGTTCAACCTGTTCCGCCATGTTAAATGTGGGTAGCAGAGCGGGACTGCCCCCAAACTAAGCAACGGACATGTCCGTGGCTCAGTGAAAGCCGTCACGCAATGTTAAACCCATGTAATATAGCGAGACAGGTTATAAATACCGAGGGTTAGTAATGGAAATAGGTCAGTTCGACCAGACCGTGTGCAATTACTATAACAAGATCTACAACGGGCACGCCGGCCAATCAGCGCACAAGGTTAGGAATAATGGGGGGGGGATATGGTATCATAGACACGGACAAACTGTGCCCATGTGACTCGTCTGACATTCGTACACGGTCAGGGCAGTTCCGTACACTAGGCGGACAAGACCAAACCCAAAGCACCACAGGAACACCCTGACAATCGAAGGCCTGTATGCATAGGGGATATAAGCCCCTGTGATCTGAATATCCCTGCGGTCACGACATATGCATCCTGGGCCATGAGCGGGAGGGAATAAGGAATGTTTAACATGTAGTACCACACCTTTCCCAGCAGGAGAATGGATGCCTGTGACGTACGTGAGTGCGGGGGGGGGGGCGTTATGTAAATTTAGCTAAGTACCATGGGTATGCATATAAATGAGACCGAACAGCTAACGTGTAGTGGTCACAGTAACCGGCAAACGTGAATGCAATCCCGTTTGAATTACGACTATAGAACATATAAATGTGAACGTGTACGTAATGCATCCATGCCACAAAGACTGTTACATGTGTAAAGGTGAAAGTGCGTTCCGCACACGTCCGTCAACCGGATCAGAGATATGTTATCGGAACAGTCACAACTAACACAGACCACGTAACCACACAGACCCAGTAAACATATGTAAACCGAATACGGATATGCATGTGCGCCTGCGCGTAACCCACAATTAGGAAATGCAAGTGCGTGTGTGCGTGTGTGATCCGCTCACAGCATGGAAAGTTAAGGCTGTGTCCTCCACATCAATCATACATGTCTCAAAACTGTCAGCCTCTGAAAGTATGGAATCGGGCAATGCCATGTAAAGTACCATTAGAAATAGTGAGAAACACACGCTATGTGATAAGACAAACATAGAATGTGGATAGAATAACGTGTGTGTTAGTAGTATGGATTGACGACGGTTATGCATCTGTAACCCGACCCACTTGTCAGAAGGTGCCCCCGTACGAATTGTGTTCAGTTGGCTCACACTTGTTGACTGGGCTAGGCTAGCTGGATATATGTCCAGTGTCAGCAGAGGCCCGTGGAGAAATGCTCCACACACAATAATAGCACAACATACCAAAGTACTCATATATGTAACCAAAAAAGAACAACAATAGAAAGTGTCCTGAAAGGACTGGTTGCACACAGATTCCAGACAACAGAGAAATATATGGCCAGTGGAAGCACGTCACAATTACGGGATCAGGTCCCTAAAGAAGCAAGAAGGTCACACATGACACGCCAGCGAATTGCCAGATAGACACAGGTCAATGTAACACACAGCAAGATTAAGGGCCAACCAGCCGTACACCATGCCAGAACCTGTACAGTGGAAAGGTACGGCATGGTAATTGATGTGTGTACACAGGTAATCCACAGACAGTAACAAAGCAAGGTATGAAACGAGGGGTTCACATGTATATATCTACACACAGCAGTCCGACGGCCCATAGATATGACGCATGGACATAGATTTGTCACTTGAAAACAAGATGTAAACAACTACAGTTTATTCCATATCATATTGATATAGTTATAATACAGTCATATTCATATTTAACATTGTGACTCTTATTTACATTCATATTTATACAAAATATGCTTTAATTGTACTTATTTATTCCATGATTTGGAATCTTAATGCAACAATTATACACATTGATATACAATATCATTATCAACACACTACATTCTAAGGTTTACTCACAACAATTATCAACTATGTTTCAATATACTGATTGTATTGACCAATATTGTATTTATATTAACACATTGTTGTATTATTGTTTCCATTAAGTAATGTATGCAACACTGATTTGTATATGTCACTTTATCATCAAGACTTGGAGGACTGTCCACTTAACTATGAGCAAGTTTATTGATTAATTGACTTTAAACTGACTCTGAAGGAAGTATATAAGGGACGACTATCTAATGTATTTCGTACTCCGACGATGCCCCATGTTAGTGGGTGAAAGAGCTCAGTATCTTTTGACTGTGGAGTGTATCGTTTTTGTCATCATCTGTTTTGGCCTGGTTTATGTTCAATAATGTCTTTTATGAAGATGACCAGGACTCAAGGTTTGCTGTATTTCCGCTTACTGGCACATGGATATAGATAGGCCAAGTAATACATAATATGGGTAGTCAAACAGACATCCGCGATTGGGGAACATACAGCAGCAGTCAAAACCACTGGCCAGATGGTGACAGTTCAACAAGTTCTACACTTTACATATGCACATTGGTGTCCATTGTAGGACTCCAAAAATTGATCCGTTCACAATATCAACCAGCTGCGATCGACCCAGAAGAAATGACAGCCGTGACAACGGCACAGCTAGACATATGCACCACCAGCGTGTTTAAGGTTGATGACAAGTGTCCATGAAATGCAGGACATATGAACAGAAATCCCCAGATTGTCGAGTCCATAGAAGTGCATCCACATCCCAGTCCCGCACACATGAAGGATGTGTAATGTGTACCGTCAAGGGTTGCAGCCATGGGATCCTGGGTATGCAGAAATGGGGCTCGGTGTTGTTTGGCAGATAATCCGTTGTCCCGCCCCGTGGGAGGGATGTGGGTATAGCACATGCCTTACTCCCCACTAATGATGCAAAGCATCCACCGGATAATGCTAAAAGCAGGTGTGAAATGTGTACAGCCCTATATCAGTGTCCAGTAGGCAATTCCCATGGATGGACAAGCGTACGACCAAGATGGCACCCATAACTGGAAACCTGTTGGAATTACACAGCTGCAGTAAGGCATAGCACAGGAAATACAGATAGGGACTTCATCAGACATTCCCCTTACAAAGTATGACTGCCGTGCGAATACCGGTGTACACAGCTCTCAATCTGCCATCACCAAAATGGGGATCACTCGCTTCCATAATGCGGAACAAATGGGCGACCTGTGGAACACATACTAATGGCACACTAACAACTTCAACTAGGAAGGTCATAGGATGGTTAAAGTATGGCGTTGCCACTTATAAAGAAGATCCTTTAATGAATTAATATGATTAATGTCAATTGACCATGGAATACACCTAATCAACATAAAATAACCGCTGGCACCTTATGGCACACAATCCAAACAACACATAGGTAGATGAAACAGTCAACATAGAAATTGTCCAGGACAGTGCCCAAATGGTATAAAAAGGTTCCTTTATAGACAAGTAAGCGCTTTCACCCATAGGCTCCGTCAGACTTACACATAACATAAAAGCATACAGGCTTTAAATATCCCTCCTTACACTTTCATTGGTCAATTTCTCATCAAACAATGAACAATTAACCCCAGCATATAAAGCGCAGATGCAATGTTAACTACACACACATATATTAACATCTTCAAAAACATCCTATTAAAACATGTATTATATGATATTGTACTATTCCTAATACTCATCAATGAAAAATCTAACAATATATATAGAAAATATGTATATTATATCAATGTAATACAGTGGTAAACAACTGAAAGAGTGGACTAATGGGTGTTAAATGTATAGCTGTACCTAAACTACATTCCTGTTATGTGGGTTTAAGCTACCTGCTTCTCAAAAGAGGCTTAATCTGTGCTTCATCATTCAGCCCTGGTGTGTGGTCAACTCTCCACCTAATAATCCATCTCAATCCGCATTCTAAAGTATAGTTGATAAGGTCCCCCCCTCTGGGATTAAAATCTAGCCTTTGTAAAACACTGAATGTAAAAGTATGCCTTGTGATGTGCTCATAGCCAGCCGTAGGCATAGGCCAATCCGGCGGCTGCCTAGGGCGCCACACTAGCAGGGCCACCTTTCTAGTAGGTATGTCATGTAGGTACACAAGGATGCGGGCACCATGTGTTGTGGTGGTGGGTGCCATGGAGCCCTATCGCCTAGGGCAGCGGTTGATCTAAGGCTGCTGCCGTAGGAGGGGTAGTACGGTCTGCAGGTATGTGCTGAAATGCACATGAAACAGCGGTCTACAAGGATTACCCATAGTGGTGACACCTGCACAGACGGCTATAGCGGGACATACACACGACCATGCATACAGCTCAGATAGACATACACACACCATAAACAGGCAATTATACACAAGGTTTATGGCGTATGCGGTACAGTGTCAGTACAGCAAGGATAGCTGTCTGCCACGATATCCAGCAGATGTCTCTAGGGCATGCTGGAATACGGACGTTGCATGGACAATGAGTGGATATGCATCGTACCACAGTTCTATGTGTCAGCCGTGCAAATATGCGATACATGGAACAGACAGCTGTCCATGCAAGAGCAGCGCTATGGGTATAACATAAGTATGTATATATACATCGAGAGAGATACAGATGGACACATGTGGCAAGGCCGGGAGTGTAACGTACACAGCACCACCCCACCACACCACAGCAGGGCGCATGTGGAGAACACGCTACGGAGGTCACCAACCACAGCAGGCACACAGGCAGTCCATGAGCTGCGTCTCACCATCCACAAACACAGAGATGGCGGCAGGATATAAGTGTTCTGCGGAAACTCTAAAGCCATAACCTATGAACCCATGCGGCTGGGAGCATAGACACACACACACAGCTGGCAGGCATGGGTATTGACCTTACCCCCACCTACCCAAATGCACAACAGTATGACACAGGTATGGAACGCGCTACGTGGACCACTGAACACAGCACCGTCAGAGGCACACGTCTAGGTGGGTGACAACATCCGTAAAGGAATAGACGCCGATAGCCAAGGTATGTGTTGCGAAGCGTCTAAAATAACTACTCTCTACAGGGGCAGCTGTAAACACACACACACACACACAGGGAAGGGCTGGGAGTTGAACCTACGCCTACCTACATGAACACACTACAGCATGATGCATTTACAGAACGCGCTACCGAGATTACTGAGCACAGCGCTGTCAGAGGCATACTTCTAGGCGGGTGACATCATCCGTAAAGGAATAGCTGACAATAGCCAAGGTATGTGTTGCGAAGCGTCTAAAAGCATGACCATCTGCAGAGGCAGCTGGAAACACACACACACACCACACACGGGGAAGGGCCGGGAGTTCAACTTACACCTACCTACAAGAACACACTACAGCATGATGCATTTACAGAATGCGCTACCGAGATTACTGAGCACAGCACTGTCAGAGGCATACTTCTAGGCGGGTGACATCATCCGTAAAGGAATAGATGCCAATAGCCAAGGTATGTGTTGCGAAGCGACTAAAGGAACTACTCTCACCAAGGGCAGCTGTAAACACACACACACACACCTCACACACACACGGGGAAGGGCCGGGAGTTGAACCTATGCCTACCTACATGAACACACTACAGCATGATGCATTTACAGAATGCGCTACCGAGATTACTGAGCACAGTGCTGTCAGAGGCATACTTTTAGGTGGGTGACATCATCCGTAAAGGAATAGCTGACAATAGCCAAGGTATGTGTTGCGAAGCGTCTAAAAGCATGACCATCTGCAGAGGTAGCTGGAAACACACACACACACACACACACACACACCTCACACACACACGGGGAAGGGCCTGGAGTTGAACCTACGCCTACCTACATGAACACACTACAGCACGATGCATTTACAGAACGCGCTACCGAGATTACTGAGCACAGCACTGTCAGGAGGCATACCCCTAGGTGGGTGATATCATCTGCAGAGGCAAGGCAGCTGATAGGGAATGAAGACAGAGTGTGCAGTCACACAGCATGTTACCATCCCAAGGTGGGCGTACAGTAACACGGTAGTGCTGCACTCGGGAATACCAACTAACTACGGAGCTCAACATCATGACATGGATACGGGATGCACCACAGACAGTATACCCTATGAGAGGGCATCCGGCTTGCACGATGTAGGGAGCCATTGTGGCATACCAACCACATATGACTCACCTGGACGGTCACCATGGCTATGCAGGATGTCATTGGCCATGGCTACACGCCTAGTAGCAGACATCGGTGCCGACTGTACTGTGTACCCCCGAATGGCATACTGGGCATGCCCTCACACCTAGCGGTTGCGAAGGGGAAACATACATGCACACGGGGTATCATCACAGACGGGCGCGGTGTGCACTGTACTGTGTGTCCATCTACACAGCTGCTTACTGGGCATGCTCACACACTTAGAATCTGCAGAGTGCAGACATGCATACACATGGGGTGGAATCATGGAAGGGCAGATTGTGGACCGTCGTGTGTGTCCACCCACACAACAGCAACCCGGGCATGCTCACAGACGTGGCAGTTGCGAAGGGGAAACAGACAAGCACACTGGGTATCAACGCAGACGGGCGCGGTGTGCACTGTACTGTGTGTCCATCTACACAGCTGCTTACTGGGCATGCTCAGACACTTAGAATCTGCACAGTGCAGACATGCATACACATGGGGTGAAATCATGGAAGGGCAGATTGTGGACCATCGTGTGTGTCCACCCACACAACAGCAACCCGGGCATACCACAGACGTGGCGGTTGCGAAGGGGAAACATACATGCACACGGGGTATCAATGCAGATGGGTGCAGTGTGCACTGTACTGTGTGTCCATCTACACAGCTGCTTACTGGGCATGCTCATACACTTAGTATCTGCAGAGTGCAGACATGCATACACATGGGATGAAATTATGGAAGAGCAGATTGTGGACCGTCGTGTGTGTCCACCCACACAACAGCAACCCGGTCATGCTCACAGACATGGCGGTTGCGAAGGGGAAACAGACATGCACACGGGGTATCAACGCAGACGGGCGCGGTGTGCACTGTACTGTGTGTCCATCTACATAGCTGCTTACTGGGCATGCTCACACACTTAGAATCTGCACAGTGCAGACATGCATACACATGGGGTGAAATCATGGAAGGGCAGATTGTGGACCGTTGTGTGTGTCCACCCACACAACAGCAACCCGGGCATGCTCACACACTTAGCATGTGCTACGCGCCGTTCGGCATGCAGACTGAGTGCACACACCGCAAGTCACGGCCAGGTAAACCCGTACACACGCACAGGGTGGACACACATGCAGTTACATCGCACACACAGATGACAGCACAGGCGTCACGGGTGCAGGCTGAACATGTACACACTGCAGTGAACACTGTAGCTGCCATGGCAGCACCATGTCATTGGTGCAGCAGTATGCCTCACGGTCCAGCAACAGCATGTGACATATGTCCACAGGTCTATATGGCGGTGTACGTCCGTCATGCAGAGTACACATGTACTATCAATGATCCCACAGGTGTGATGTAGTCCACCCATATCGGTATACATGGACAGGCGTGCTCCACACATACCACGGGCCTGACACAGATATGATACATGACTGCAGCTGTACCACAGTGAAACAAAGTCCGGATATGTCATATATGTGATTGCCTGGCTGTGTGCATGGACTGCACACAGGACACATACGAAGCCTGTGATGTACCACATGCATAACACTGGCGTACGCAGTAATACACACACGAATGGAAGGTGGACACATGTCTGTGGCATGCACCCCCTACAGGGTGTAGCGGTGTTGACTGGGACACATACCCTTGTACAGTTTGCCTGTGACAGCTGTGATACCATACCACAGTCCATGTTCCATGTATGTCGACACACATGTCACAACGTAGCAATGCATACACACATGGCAACAGGGGATACATGTGACACGTGTACTGTGCACGGTGCAGCCATGCATGAGCGGTGTCCGATGTCCATAACACAGTTGCAACCCCCTACCGCATGCATACCCATCATGGGGGCCATCATATGGTGGCATAGTAACAGCACGAATGGCGGTATGTGTGTACACCATGTGTTTAAACACCTGTCCACATGCATGTGTGCAGGTGCTGGTCACAGGTGTGTCACACACCATCCTACCCTGCCATGTGCATACAGTCTGCTATGTCGCCTTTACATGACAGCGCTGCCATAATGCATACCCATCGGTCATGTGTCATCGACCATATGTCACATGGCCACTGTAACCCCTACCACCTCCCAAGTGCATATATCGGTGCAGCTGCCAGATACAGTGGTGGTACGCATGATGCACTACATACCGCTGCACGCCTGCACATATCCCATATAGCGGGTGTGGCATTCCTAGCACGGACATGTGTGCAGGAATGTGTGCCCATGTATGCCACAGATCGGGGGGACTATGTGCCACGTGCCACACATCACTGTACACCATGGTAGAGATCTGTACATACCTCAGTGTGGGGTGCATGGATGTGGATGGTGCAGTACATGCAACACGTCGTTCCTCCATGTAGACATGTGTGGTCACCACCATGTCAGTGTGTCAACATGTGTGTATGTCTGCTGCCTGTTGTGAGGGTGTATGCAGATATAGTGTTGTGACTGGACACTAACCACACAGGGTGACCATCCCGTACTGGTGCTGCATTGTACAGCCCTGTCAATGCCATACTTGTGAGCATTACTGGCCACCTGTGCAAGACCGCCCCCTGTGACATGGCGTGTGGGTGCATTGTATTGTGAGGGTGCTGACCACACAGGCAGGTGTCCCCATCTGCACACAATGGGGTGTGTGCCATAGTGGTGTACGCCCTGCGATTGCGGACATATTCCTGTACCGGTACAGCATCCAACTGCTGCACACCGTGCACCACAGCTGACAGGTGACACCTGCGGTCAGTTGCCAGCACACTGTGTACGACACCTGCAGAATGTCACCATACCTGTACTGTGTCATGCCATGTATGTGATGTCTCTGTCCACCGTAGCCTGTGGCACCGACCACAGGCGACAGGTGCAGTATATGTGTGGACATGTGCGTCATGTACCGTGTAAGCAACGTTACACTATATGTGGCTCCGTGCTCCGCAGGTTTACATGTAGAACCTCTCTACTTGCAATCTCAACTGTCTGTTCTCTATCACAAAAGCTCAGCACCTGCTCCCATAGTATTCCTACATAGGTAAAGTACATGTATACTAGATGGAGTACTGCACTAGCCTAGAATCCCCTTGAGTACCCACTTCCCTATAGGTGCCTTCTGACCCAGTTACACAGCAAATGCATTCACGTTCTCTGGTATGTCGAAGGGTCAATTGCTAGCGACCTCTCCTGTTCAGATGGTGAATCTGTGCGTCCTGAGGCAATGTTACAGGTGCATCATGGACACGGGCAAGCTGCACCTCCCCCACTAAACATAATACATGTGAGAGATGCAACTATATAGCCAGACAGGGGGCTGAGCTCTCTCAAACCATGACCGGCAAGACCAAACAGGAGGGGAAGGACACCATGCACACCACAAACCCAGTGTCACATGTAACTATCACAAATGCTAAACAAACACATGAACACACTAAGACATACTCGGAGGCACTGTTAAAACATGTAACGAACCTGACGAGACCTCTGAAGCAGACACCCAAGCAACTGCCTCCACAAGACATAGGACATGCAACACATAGTTCTCAACATCAGTGTGCTAAACAGTCACAGCCCCAAAGGCCACACACAATGCCAGACACACTTGTAATGGGTGACACCACAGTCAGACACACCAACGTCCCACCCACCAGACTGAACAAGGGAATGATCACAGTAGGCTGCCTGTCGGGCGCTGGAATCCGCCACATAACACACGCACTCAGGTCACTCCGCATCATGTACAAGTATGACTGGGTCATTGTCCATGCTGGTGTCAACGACCAGAGACATACCACCCTGGGATACATGAAAGGAGACATAGAGGGGCTCTCAGATTGTGTAGCCCAGGCCAGCATGTCCCTGACCCTGGGCAGTATCCCACCCTCATCAAGTATGATGCCACAATACTGGCTCCAAATGATCACCCTTGAAAATTTGCCTGGTTACCGGTGTCAGTCTGAGGG
The DNA here is from genome assembly GCF_019279795.1 of Protopterus annectens. Taxonomy (NCBI): domain Eukaryota; kingdom Metazoa; phylum Chordata; order Ceratodontiformes; family Protopteridae; genus Protopterus; species Protopterus annectens. The sequence goes on along the minus strand of NC_056725.1, from coordinate 252,910,954 downwards.
GATCCAATTTCCTCTTGCCTGGGATGGCATGCTTGCCACGCCACGCCCCTTCGCAAGGGATGGCTCGCACCTGTCGCGCCTGATCTTCAAGAGTTTGGCTAAGGCTCCTGCCACCCCCACAGTGCCCACTGCAGGCAAGGCTGGAATGATAAACTTACCACCCTAGACTACAAACCTGGTGAAAAGAAAGGGTAATACTGCTCAGTGCCAGTAGTCTACGCCCAAGCTGCACGCCCTCAAATGCCCTCCTCAGTATGGAGGACATCGATGTCAGTGCTGTGACTGAAACATTGTTCAGGGCTCCTGAGATCACACCAGCACTATCAGGTCATACCTCATATCACGCGTTCAGGACCATAACCCAGACCGAACACAGAAGGAGGGGGAGTCTCCATTTCCATGAAGGATACCCACACATCCAGGTTGGCAGAAATGCACGTAGCAGCGGGGACCATCCAGGTGCAATTAACCATGGGTAGGACTGCCCTACAGTTTGTTGCATGCTACAGACCACCCTCCCAAACCCAGGATACCCGCACAGCCTTCCTGAAGACACTGGGGAGTATGAATGCTCTCACAACACCATCATATTGGGTGACATCAACCACCCATACATAGACCGGGAACATTACTCAGGACACAACACCCTACACCAAAGGTTCCAGGTGTTCATTCACCCGAATGCTGTGGAACAACCATGCACCATACCCACATGGGGAGGAACTATACTAGTCCTGATCATCACACATGGGGACGACATGCTCCACACAGGATGTACATCCCTCAACGGTGAGGTCAGACCATATTGTGAACTCACTGGAGATCTGCATCCTTCACCCAACACCGCCAAGGGAGACCACAGTGAAGATCTCTCCACAGCAAACCCCACACGTCATACGACTGGTGTGGTACCCTACAAGGCCTCCATGCCAGTGGTAAACACAGGCCGCGCTGCTGAAACCCTTACAAATGCCTTCTATGAGCACCCCCAGGAATGTCTGGATCAAGCGATCCCTGATAACATCCGGACCTTGTCCACCAAAGGCAGGCACATGGTCTGGTGGACCCCAGCCATTAACAAACCGTACAACAAGAGGTGAATGCTACTACATGACAGAGCAATATCACTACCAGGGAAGGCATCACTGATTAATACTGGCGTTAACATACGATCACTCATACAATCATCCAAGGCCGCCTGTGGGACTGGACTTGCAAAGGACACATAAGACAACCATGAGGCCTTCCTTAGCTATGGTAGGAACATGGGTGGAAGCACACAGTTATGCTCGGAATTAGTCCAGAATGGTACAATGATCACTGAACCCACAGACATTGCCAACAAACTGGCAGACAGGTTCCGTGCATACATCTACCCTCCCAAGAGGGGACGTATCTATCCCTCCAGAGTCTAGCCCCCTCCCA